>NC_062214.1:124620762-124933997 GCF_902686445.1 Sciurus carolinensis | reverse complement strand
CGTCCCCCCGAATTTTGGCGAAACCACTGCACGTTGTTCACGGAGGTAGAAAACTTGCACAGCAGAGTGGAACTGGCTCCTTCCTGGAGGATCAGGGCTGGAGGGCTCTGCTCCACCTGCATCCCTCTCACACCTGATTAGAAAGGAAAAAGCAGTTACAAGTGATGGTCACGGCAACACCTACGAAGCCCTGAAAATGCCCCATCTATCATGAAAATGACAGAAAGCTTGCGAGGCTTATGAGTTCCTTTCCCTCCCTCTCCTCCATATGCGGCAGCGTGAAACCCTTGGTTCCCTGAATTCAGGGCAGCCCAACTTACAGCAAAGCTGGGTGCACAAAAATCCCAGCACAGCGCCCAACAGCCTCTTCATGACTTCGCCTGGTTGTGTAAGACGGGGTCTCCACCAGACCCTGGGGAGGTGGGTGTCAGGACGTGGCTCTGAAACTGTTTCTGCTCCTGCAACCAATGAGCTCCACCTACAAACCCTGCTCAGACCCAGACACTGCAAGTCCCTTTACAGTCCTCTGTGCAGGAAGCCCCTCTGCCAGCCTAATCCTGGCTGAGAATCTGGGTGGAGCCAGGTGGAGTGAGGGGGACAGGGAAGGTCATTAGTCTGCTACCTGAGGGACTCTTTCTGATAAGCCTGGGATTGTAAGGAGGGTGCAGGACCTAGACATGGAAGGGAAGGGGCCCCTCTGAAGGAGAACTACTTCAACTGTGCAGTTAGATCCTAGGGAGGATCATAGAACATCCACACAGTTCAACCCAGAAAAAAGGTGTGTATTCTTACTAAAGGGATATTGACCTGTAAATTAATTTAGGTCAAAGTCATTCCAGTCACACAATGGAATAAGAATATAAATGCTATCTAGTATGTATTTGATGAATCCTTATTATTGGAATACATAAAATATGTGGACTGGGACTCTCCTGGAGTAATCAAGATTTATTGAAAATACTAGTGTAAGAAATTATCCCTTAAGGGGGAAGGGTGTGATGGAAGGTTGATAAAGGGGAACTAAGTTAGGGACAGTAGGAACAAGAAGCTCTGGTGTGCTATTGTACTGTAGGGTGACAATAGACAACAATAATGTACTGTACATTTCAAAAACCAGAAGAAAGTTTTTAAAAGTTTTCACCATAAAGATATGATGAAGTTTTGAGAGACAGATATGATGAATTTTTGAGAGAGAGATATGATAAATTTTTGAGAGAGAGTAATGTTTGACCTGATTTAAACATTGCAAAATGTGTACACCTATCAACATATCACATGGACCAGGCATGGTGGTGAATATCTGCAATCCTAGTGACTTGGGAGGCTGAGACAGGAGGTTTGCAAGTTCAGAGCCAGCCCCAGTAACTTAGTGAAACCCTCAGCAACTTATTAAGACCCTTTCTCAAATTAAAAAAATAAAAAGGGCTGGGGATGTAGTTCAGTGGTTAAACACTCCTGGGTTCAGTCCTTGGGTACCAAAAAATAAAAGAGAGAGAGAGATTAATGGATCCCTCAATAATATATAAAGTTTTATGTTTTTATATATCAGTTAAAAATAAACCTAAAAGAAAGATTTAGTATGTAAGAAATGACCAAACCAGTCTGTGAATCACAAGTGGGGGTTATAATATCTATTCAGATGTCATTTCTACATACTACCTTGGATGGGTAAGATGATTCTCATCCTATACAAATTTCCTGTGCCTGAAGTTCTGTAAACCCCCTTTTCTTTATAATTCCTCTCTTTTCTGGTTACATTTCTACTTCCATAATCTCCCTTTTCTTTTAAACTTTTCTCTCTCCTACCTACTAGGAAGAGATTTTAAAGAAATAAGGAATTTTAAAGAAAAGATAGCATTAAGTGGTTATGAGATAATTTTGAACCTGTGAAATAAAGTTCAAATTTTTCTCTGCTAGGCCTAAAGGTGAAAAAATCAGAAAAAAGAGAAAAAATCTGATTTCTATTCTTTGGGATTTTTCATCTTCCTTTTTGCTTTGTATGATCCTTCTAAACAGGGAATATTTTGTGAGATACACAAATAATGATGAAAATAAATGTTACGCTAACAAAGTACATATAGATAGATGTGTTGGAGCTGTAAACTTTGAGGAATTAAATCAGGGAAGAATCTCTGAGTCAGTGATTGATCTTGTTTTAGAAATCAGAGCTGTTAATTGAAAGGCATAGCCAGCAAAAAGCAGATTTCGTATGTGCTAATAATAATGACTTCCTCACATACAATCATTCTCTCTCATTATTACTAGCTCTCATCTCCATGCTCAGAGAATTCCTGGAATCATTCAACAATTATTCACTACTAGATTCTTCAAGAGAGTCCCTCAGTTTAAGAAGAACCTGTGGTGCCCTCTGGTTGACTGAATCCTTAAGGACACTCCTCCTTCAGCCCACTGAGAGCTCAGCCCAGATGTCTTTCCCCAGGGCTGTATCTGTGGATTAAATTGAAGGCAAGAAGAGTCTGTAGGATAGAGAGTAGTATAGTTGGTACCGTAAGTGCCCTAGTGCCTTTTATGAAAATAAGTACTTTTATATAGTGATACTAAAACAATCCTTTTACCTACGAACTTAAAAAAAAAAAAAATAGAGCTCCCCAATGTGATTCGATCCAGTTTAACCAATATGTTTAAGAATGTTCTAGATCTCTGGAAATGCAAAATCAATTAGACACTACATCTGCCTTCATAGTACTTGTAAAGAAGACAAACATCTTTATAAATGCAATAAAAGCATTTATGGAGATCTTCGGAAAGTTTGCCTTGTACACATTCTTAAATGCAGCATTAAGTTCTCCAACCTCACACACTTTAGCTCTTGAGGAGGCTTTTTTATTACTGAAGTCAACAGATTGGATAAAATAATATGGAGAAAATGTAGTTTGGTTTAAAAAAAAAAAAAGCGATTTTCCAATTCTCCTGAGTTTCTCGATTGCTTGAGAGATGAGATTAATAATGGAAAGCAAATCTCTGATTTGCCTTACTTTAATTTATACAATCAACCTCAAGACATCTGAGCCCATCGTTATGTCAAATGACATGCAGGCAAGTAACTTCCTCAGGCTTGTTGAGAATCCTGTAGCCTAATTCCCCATAGACTCTTGACTCTCCAGGATAAGAATGCTGCCCTTCAGAAATCAGAATTCTTCCTTTGCAATACGGCAAACACCCAGTAAGATCTCTATGGATACTAAGCACTTTATAAGATTCTATTTCTCTGTTCTGTTGATCTTCACAGAACAAGACAAATTCCTGAAATAACTGAGGCTGAGACCCTGGATCCTTAATCTGCAGATCTCAGGTGGTTTGCTTTTGGCTCCGCACTGTGGGACTCAGGGCACAGAAGTACTCAGCCCTACCATTCTAATGATCTGGGGGTTTCCTCAGGTGGAAGGAGTTTTCCCTCTTCCTGAATTCAGCCTCAAATCCTTGAATGCTTGCAACAAGCAAGTCCTTTTCTGATATGTATTTCAGCAGGAGCTGGAGGCCTTGGCTGTGGTGTTGCTGCACAGAGGGGCTCCTTGAGAGTCAGTGATGCAGTGGCAGGCTGGGTCACTGATTGGAATCCATGTCCTCCTGCAACATCAGTGCTATGTGGTAAAACTCCGTTCGTTAATCCAAGAGTCTTTATTCAGAGTCACACCACACAGTGTTCCATCTACGGACAACAGAGTAGAGCAGAGTGAGTCTCTTGTGAACAGGGGCATCTGAAGCACTGATTTTACACACAAAAGCTCCTGCAAGCAGAGAGGAAGCAGTATGCTCCGTCCTAGGAGATCCCCCATAACCAAATAGAATCTGAAGACTGAGGTGGCTGTGAGGTTAGGGACAAATGACAGGGGATTGAGATTTCTTCTCGGAATTGTTGAAAACACTGTTAACAAACCAGCCTGCCTCTGGCCTCTGAGATTCTTCAAATATTCAGCAGAGCTCTTCCTTAAAATGTAGGGAAGGAAGTGGTTTTGAGTTTATAATCTACAGGAAAGCCAGTTCCTGTTTGGGCAACAGCGCCCTCCAGGGGTCAAAGAGAAAGCTCAGGAGAAGTTCACAGATTTGGTGAACTTTCCTCACCTCCTTCCGGCCCTTTCAGGGCTGCATGAAGGAGGATTTATGTTTTATAAGGTCTGCAACTTGTAAGACAGATTTTCTTAAAAGAAGATTACAAAATTGTCAATTGTAAATGAGCACTAAGGAATTTTTTAGAACAAAAAATAAAATCAGAACAAATTACTATTTTTGAAACACATATGACAAAAATCATAGAATTCAGAAAATTACATGATGTTTTATTATTTTTTTTACATAGTCTATATAGCTTTTGTTTCTATGTTTTTTTGCTCTGTAGTGTTTTGTTTTGTTTTATTTTTGGTACCAGGGATTGAACTAGGGTCTCTCAAACACTGAGCCACATCTCCACCCCTTTTTATATTTTATTTAGAAACATGGTCTTTCTAAGTTGCTTAGGGCCTTGCTAAGTTGCTGAGGCTTGTTTTGTACTTGTGAATCTCCTGCCTCAGCCTCCTGAACCTCTGGGATTACAGGCATGTGCCACCGTGCCCAGCTTCTATATACTTCTTAATTGGCTTTCCTCATGACAATATGTTTGCAATATTTCCTGTGGAATCAAAAAAAGATAATTCAAAACCAATTAATTTTTTAAACGCATGGTACAGTAGGATGATGTCATATAAAGTTTTATGACTATAGTCATTTCGAGGGAAATGCCTATCAAAACATTTCTTTAAACTCCAAGTTTTTTTCTGCTGTAACAAAGCCTAAGTAATATGAATATGAACTAATTAGTTTATTAAGTCTGTACTACATCTTCACTGGTGTGGAACGTATTACCACAAACCTAGGAACAGAGAACAACATCCGTTTACTGTCTCACAGTCTCTGTAGGTCAGAAGCTGGGAATAGCTAAGCTGGATCTCACAAGTCTGCAGTCAGTTAGCTAAGCTCACAGTCTTGTCTGATGCCTGGGACTCTTCTTCCAAGCTCACACGGTTCTTGGCAGAATTCATCTCCTTATAGCTGCAGAACTCTTGGCACTGACTTTCTGTAGCAGGAGGCTCTTTCCAATTTCAGAAAGAGCCTGAGCCCTCTATTAGAGAGCCCAGCTGATCAGATCAGGACCACCAATCTCCCTTTTGATGAACTCAAAGCCAAACTGATTAGGAACTTCAATTACACCTGCAAAATACCTTCACCTTCACCATGAAATACAACCTAAATACAGGAGTGACAGCTATCATATTCCAGGTCCTGACAACACTTATGGAAAGGAAATTATGCAAGATGTGCACACCCAGGGTTGAGAAATCTTGGGTACCACTTTCAAATTCTGCTACCTCAGTTGTTAATGTCTCATCATACTTGTGTATTATAAGTATGATCCCCTGGTTTCTGAGCAACCAGAAAGAAGTTAATGAGAGGCTTAATAAATTGGATTGGGCATAGCCGTTTCATATTAAAGGGAAAAGATAAACAAAGGTAAGTGATCTAGTTTAGATAGAGTGCATATGGCAGCTGTGGGCAGTGAAACAAGAAAATTATATTGGAGGCAGTTAGAGAGGTGGGATATAATTTTAAATACTCAAAAGTGGTTGACCATTTTGACTTTAAGTTAAGGACTCAAACACTTATTAATGGGTCACTAGCAACAGAAAGGCAAAATGGTGTAATGTAGAATAATTAGTATTAGTTTGAAATCTGTGAAATCTTGGTAACAGACACCTAAATATTCAATGAAATGACTATGAGTCATATAAGTAAATCCAACTAAATCCAAATGAAATTCGACTCACATTCAAATTCACTTTAACCAGATCTCCATTAGCTTTGTGGCTACTTCATAACCACCCGACAAAAGTAGAATTGTAAGAGGGTAAAATTGTAGAGGAAAAGCAAGGGTCTTAACTGATCACAGTTAAAATATCTTATTTTATATAATAGTTGAAGACATTTGAGTAGCTGAATTTCCCTTAAACAGTATTCAAACTGAGTAGAGACAAAAACCTACAAGCAAGAATAGAGAAACTAAGGGGATGGTGAAAAAAAGTGTAGGATAAAAAAGACTGTAGGGCATCTCCCAGAACTTGATTTAAAAATGACAGTGGAGTCCCAGGAAGACAAAGTGTTCAAAACAGAGGGAGTGAAAAACACTGCAGATGTCTGGCAACTTATGCTCTGCAAATGAGTAGGATTGGCATTTCTGGGGAACTAGTCTGAGATGCAGAATCTCAAGCCCTACCCACGCTTCCCAACCTAGAATCTGTATTTTAAAATGATTCTTAATGCGCATTAAAATTTGAGAAATATTTGTCTGATGATGCAACTTAAAATATCTTTTAGGATTAGCAACAAAAGGCCATTGATGACTTGTGAGCTAACATACTCAAAGAGCACAGTCTTTTAAACAAAAGGCTTAAATAAGACCCATAGTTGCCCATTATGATATTCAAAATGCAAAATTTCAGCTTAAATGAAAAATTCAGTCAACAGACACCAACACCTACATGACCCAGATGTTAGAATAGCCTGACAAGGGGTTGAAAACAAACATAACTTAAAAATATTTTAACAGAGAATTATAAAAAAAGTTCAAAACAAATTTAAAACTAGAATGTCTCAGCATACAAATAGAAGATATAAGAAGGAAATAGATGAATATTTTAGAAGTAAGATTAAAATAATCAGAGTAAAACTTCAGTGAATGAGCTCAACAGTAAAATAAATGGACCAGGAGAAACATTAATGAACTGAAGTTATATCAATAGAAATTGAGAATATTAGCCATGGGCTTAGCATAGATGGCCTTTACAATGTTAAAGAATGTTCCCACTATTCCTCTTTTTTCTAGTGTTTTGAGCATGAAGGGGTGCTGTATTTTATCAAATGCTTTCTCTGCATCTATTGAAATAATCATGTGATTCTTGACTTTAAATCTATTGATATGGTGAATGACATTTATTGATTTCCTGATGTTGAACCAACCTTGCATCCCTGGGATGAAACCCACTTGATCATGGTGCACTATCTTTTTAATATGTTTTTGTATGAGATTTGCTAAAATTTTGTTGAGAATTTTTGCGTTGATGTTCATTAAGGATATTGGTCTGAAATTTTCTTTCCTTGATGTGTCTCTGTCTGGTTTAGGTATCAGGGTAATATTGGCTTCATAGAATGAGTTTGGGAGGGTTCCCTCCTCTTCTATTTTATGGAATACTTTGAGAAGTATTGGGATGAGCTCTTCTTTAAAGGTTTTGTAGAACTCGGCTGAGAACCCATCTGGTCCTGGACTTTTCCTTGTTGGTAGGCTTTTGATGACTTCTTCTATTTCATTACTTGAAATTGGTCTATTTAAATTGTGTATGTCCTCCTCGTTCAGTTTAGGCAATTCATATGTCTCTAGAAACCTGTTGATGTCTTCGAGGTTTTCTGTTTTGTTGGAGTATAGATTTTCAAAATAGCTTCTAATTCTGTTTTGTATTTCAGTCGTGTCTGTTGTGATATTTCCTTGTTCATTCCAAATTTTAGTGATTTGGGTTTTCTCTCGTCTTCTCTTTGTTAGTGTGGCTAAAGGTTTATCAATTTTGTTTATTTTTTCGAAGAACCAACTATTTATTTTGTCAATTTTTTGTATTGTTTCTTTTGTTTCAATTTCGTTGATTTCAGCTCTGAGTTTAACTATTTCCTGTCTTCTACTACTTTTGGTGTTGGTCTGTTCTTCTTTTTCTAGGGCTTTGAGCTGTAGTGTTAGGTCGTTTATTTTTTGAGTTTTACTTCTTTTATTAAATGCGCTCCATGAAATAAATTTTCCTCTAAGTACTGCTTTCATAGTGTCCCAGAGATTTTGATATTATGTTTCTTTGTTCTCATAAATGGTGAAAAACTGAAAGCATTCCCCCTAAAAACTGGAACAAGGCAGGGATGCCCTCTTTCACCACTTCTTTTCAATATTGTCCTCGAAACTCTAGCCAGAGCAATTAGACAGACCAAAGAAATTAAAGGGATACGAATAGGAAAAGAAGAACTCAAACTATCCCTATTTGCTGATGATATGATTATATACTTAGAGGAACCAGGAAATTCCACCAGAAAACTCTTAGATCTCATTAGTGAATTCAGTAAAGTAGCGGGATATAAGATCAATGCACATAAATCTAAGGCATTTTTTATACATAAGCGATGAATCTTCAGAAAGAGAAATTAGGAAAACTACCCCATTCACAATAGCCTCAAAAAAAATAAAATACTTGGGAATCAATCTCACAAAAGAGGTGAAAGACCTCTACAATGAGAACTACAGAACACTAAAGAAAGAAATTAAAGAAAACCTTAGAAGATGGAAAGATCTCCCATGTTCTTGGATAGGAAGAATTAATATTGTCAAAATGGCCATACTACCAAAAGTGCTATACAGATTCAATGCAATTCCAATTAAAATCCCAATGATGTACCTTACAGAAATAGAGTAAGCAATAATGAAATTCATCTGGAAGAATAAAAAACCCAGAATAGCTAAAGCAATCCTTGGCAGAAAGAGTGAAGCAGGGGGTATCGCAATACCAGATCTTCAGCTCTACTACAAAGCAATAGTAACAAAAACGACATGGTATTGGTACCAAAATAGAAAGGTGAATCAATGGTACAGAATAGAGGACACGGATACAAACCCAAATAAATACAATTTTCTCATACTAGATAAAGGGGCCAAAAATATGCAATGGAGAAAAGATAGCCTCTTCAACAAATGGTGCTGGGAGAATTGGAAATCCATATGCAACAGAATGAAGCGAAACCCATATCTCTCACCATGCACGAAACTAAACTCAAAATGGATTAAGGATCTCAGAATCAGACCAGAGACCTTGCAGATTATAGAAGAAAAAGTAGGTCCAGATCTTCAACATGTTGGCTTAGGACCAGACTTCCTCAACAGGACTCCCATAGCACAAGAAATAAAACCAAGAATCAATAACTGGGATAGATTCAAACTAAAATGCTTTCTCTCAGCAAAGGAAACTATCAGCAATGCGAAGAAAGAGCCTACAGAGTGGGAGAAAATCTTTGCCAATCATACTTCAGATAGAGCACTAATCTCCAGAATCTATAAAAACTCAAAAAACTCTACACCAAGACTGCAAATAGTCCAATTGACAAATGGGCTAAGGAAATGAATAGACACTTCACAGAAGAAGATGTACAAGCAATCAACAAACATATGGAAAAATGTTCAACATCTCTAGTAATAAGAGAAATGCAAATCAAAACCACCCTAAGATTCCATCTCACCCCAATTAGAATGGCGATTATCAAGAATACAAGCAACAACAGGTGTTGGCGAGAATGTGGGGAGAAAGGTACACTCATACATTGCTGGTGGGGCTGCAAATTAGTGCAACCACTCTGGAAAGCAGTGTGGAGATTCCTTAGAAAACTTGGAATGGAAACACCATTTGACCCAGCTATCCCACTCCGTGGCCTATACCCAAAGGACTTAAAATCAGCATATTACAGAGATACAGCCACATCAATGTTCATAGCTGCTCAGTTCACCATAGCCAGATTGTGGAACCAACCTAGACGCCCTTCAATTGATGAATGGATAAAGAAACTGTGGTATATATATGCAATGGAATATTACTCAGCCATAAAGAATGATAAAATTATGGCATTTGCAGGCAAATGGATGAAACTGGAGAATATCATGCTAAGTGAGATAAGTCAATCTCAAAAAACCAAAGGACGAATGATATCGCTAATAAGTGGATGATGACACATAATGAGGGGTGGGAGGGGTTAGTGTTAGGGTTAGAGTTAGGGTTAGGGAGGGGGGCAAGAATGGAGGAAGGAAGGACTGTATAGAGGGAAAAGAGAGGTGGGAGGGGTGGGGGGTCGGGAAAAAAATAACAGAATGAATCAAACAACATTACCCTATGTAAATGTATGATTACACAAATGGTATGCCTTTACGCCATGTACAAACAGAGAAACAACATGTATCCCATTTGTTTACAATTAAAAAAAAATAGAAATTGAGCAACAGAAAGAAGATAGATTAAACAAATGACCAGACCCTCAAGGACTGTAGTTCTAGAACAAAAAGTCTAATATTTGTGTTATGAAGATCCAAAGTAGGGAAGAAAAAGAAAATAAGGCTGAAAAAATAAACAAAAATGCCAAGCCTGGTGGCACACACCTATGATCCCAGCAACTCAGGAGCCTGAGGTAGGAGGTTCACCAAGTTCAAGGCCAGCCTCAGCAACTAGGCAAGGCCTTGTCTCAAAAAATTAAAATTTATGAAGAAGGTCTGTGACTGTGTCTCAGTGGTTAAGCACCCCTGCATTGAATCCCCAGTACCCCACCAGAAAAAAAAAAAGAGAGAAGAAATAATGGCTGAAATCTTTCAAACTTGAAGAGTCATAAACACACAGGTTCAGGAAACTGGAGGCACCTTAATGAGAAAATACTTAATGCACTTTATGGCAATACACCATAAAAATTTCTGAGAACTAACAGAAGAAAAAATCTTGAAGGCAATCAGAGAGCCATGACATCTTAGTCAAGTAGAAGTATAATTCCAATGATAGTGGATTTCTCAACAAAAGCCAGGGAATCTAGAAGGAAGTGGCCCAGTACTTTTCAAGTGATGAAGAGAACTGTCAATCAAAAGGATATAAATACAAAAAAATCCCGAAGGAATAAAGATGAAAGAAAGCTAAGTAGTCACCAATGAATTTATCCTAAAAGAATATCAAAGGAAGACTCCCTAAACTTAGAGAAAATGATAGAGTAATGTTAGAATATCCAGAAAGATGAAAGAACAAAGTAAGCATAAACATGGATAAATGTAATGGATTTTCCTTTTTCTCATCAATTTCCTAAGTTTTATCTGATAGATCAAGAAAAGCTAATACTGCTTGAAGAAATTAGCAATATATAGTACAAGACATATTCGAAAGGATGTATTATGAATAGAGAAAGCTATGTGGATATGAAGGGAGGCAGTGGTTTTATACTTCACTCAAATTGGTGAAATGAAGCACCATTACACTGTGACATGAATATATAATGCAATTCCTAAAGCTACCTCTGTATATTCTCTATTCAGAAAGATATATTCACAATATTACAAATTGAAATAGAATTCTGAAATATGCCAAACATCTCACAGCTAGTCAGGATTAAAAGAAAAAAGAAAAAAACAAGGAGAAGCAAAAAATGCGAAAAACAAATACCAAAAAATAAAATGGAAGATTTGGCCCTAAAATATGATTTAAAGTAAATCCAAAGTATCTATATACTTCGGTTATGATTCAGGGATTCTTCTATGTATACCAATGAAAAGACAGTTAAAATATGGATCAGATTAAAAACATAACTCTACAGCTGTAGAGTAGCTGCAACTCATCTCTAAGATTATGACATAGGTATGTTGAAAGCAAGAGATAAATTATGCAAATGTTAATCAAAGGAAAGTAGGAGTATCTATTTCAATATCAGACTCCTGAGCAAAGAAAGTTATCAGATTCAGTGAGAAATATTTTATACTGTTAAAAGGGTCATTGTCCCAAGAAGATAAAACAACCCAAAGTGTGTTTGCATCAAGTACCAGGGCTGAAAAATAAGAACAAGAAAAAACTGATAGAAGTGAAAGGAGAAATAAACAAATCAAGATTTATAGACAGAAACTTCAATACTCCTCTCTCCACAACTGACAAAACAGCTACATAGAAATTCAGCAAGAATGAAGAACTCTACAATGCTGCCAACCAACAGAGTATAATAGTCATTTATAGTCTGTTCTCCACAACAGCAGCAGAATTAGCACTCTTCTCAAATGTCAGTGGAGCATATACCAAGTAAGATCATATCCTGAGCCATAAAGCAAATCTCAACAAATTTATTGTAAGAGAATTGAAGTCATAAAGAGTATGTTCTCCAATCTCAGTGGAACAAAATTATAAGTGAATAACAAAAGGTAACAGGAGAATCTCCAATTACGCTCAACTAAAGAACATACTTCTTAATGATCCATGATCAAACAGGATATTTAAGGGAAGCCAACCATAAATCAATCTTAGTGGAATGAAAATACAACAAATAAAAATTTGTAGAACATAGCAAAAAGAGTACTGAGGAAAATTTGTAATACTAAATGCAAGTATTGGGAAAAAAGAACAACTTTCAAATTGATTTATGTATGCTCTCACCTCAAGAACCTAGAAAAAGAAGAGAAAAATTGACCCAAAGCAAGCCTAAGGAAGGAAATAATGAAGATGAAATGGAAAATAGAAATGCAATGGAAAATAGAAATCAACAGAGAAAAGAGCCAGTTCTTTACAAAGCTCAGTAAAACTTATAAACTTCTAGCAAAACAGACAAAGAAAAAACAAAAACCCAAATGATGAATGTCAGGAGTGAAACAAGGAAGTTACTATAAACGCTGCAAACATAAAAGGACATTAGGCAAAAACTAAGGAAATGTGAATGAACTGTGGACTTTTGCTAATTTTATTTTATTTTATTTTTTTATTGTAAACAAATGGGTTACATGTTGTTTCTCTATTTGTACATGGAGTCAAAGCATACCATTTGTGTAATCATAAATTTACATAGGGTAATGTTGTTTCATTCATTCTGTTATTTTTTCCCTTCCCCCCCACTCCTCCAACCCCTCTTTTCCCTCTATACAGTCCTTCCTTCCTCCATTCTTATCACCCTCCTTATCCCTAACCCTAAACCTAACCCTAACCCTAACACTAACCCCTCCCACCCCCATTATATGTCCTCATCCGCTTATCAGCAAGATCATTTGTCCTTTAGTTTTTTGAGATTGGCTTATCTCACTTAGCATGATATTCTCCAATTTCATCCACTTGCCTGCAAATGCCATAATTTTATCATTCTTCATGGCAGAGTAATATTCCATTGTGGGTATATATATATATATATATATATATATATATATATATATGCCACAGTTTTTTTATCCATTCAACAACTGAAGGACAACTAGGTTGGTTCCACAATCTGGCTATGGTGAACTGAGCAGCTATGAACATTGATGTGGCTGTATCTCTGTAGTATGCTGATTTTAAGTCCTTTGGGTATAGGCCAAGGAGTGGGATAGCTGGGTCAAATGGTGGTTCCATTCCAAGCTTTCTGAGGAATCTCCACACTGCTTTCCAGAGTGGTTGCACTAATTTGCAGCCCCACCAGCAATGTATGAGTGTACCTTTTTCCCCACATCCTCACCAACATCTATTGTTGCTTGTATTCTTGATAATCGCCATTCTAATTGGGGTGAGATGGAATCTTAGGGTAGTTTTGATTTGCATTTCTCTTATTATTAGAGAAGTTGAACATTTTTTCATATATCTGTTGATTGCTTGTACATCTTCTTCTGTGAAGTGTCTGTTCATTTCCTAAGTTGATTGTATTATTTGTATTCTTGGTGTAGAGTTTTTTGAGTTCTTTATAGATTCTGGAAATTGTGCTCTATCTAAACTATGAGTGGCAAATTCTCCCACTCTGTAGGCTCTCTCTTCACATTACTGATAGTTTCCTTTGCTGAGGGAAAGCTTTTTAGTTTGAATCTATCCCAGTTGTTGATTCTTGCTTTTATTTCTTGTGCTATGGGAGTCCTGTTGAGGAAGTCTGATCCTAAGCTAACAAGTTGAAGATTTGGACCTACTTTTTCTTCCATAAGATGCAGGGTCTCTGGTGTGATTCCAAGGTCCTTAATCCATTGTGAGTTGAGTTTTGTGCAGGGTGAGAGATAGGGGTTTAATTTCATTCTGTTGCATATGGTTTTCCAGTTTTCCCAGCACCATTTGTTGAAGAGGCTATCTTTTCTCTATTGCATATATTTGGCCCCTTTGTCTAGTATGAGAAAATTGTATTTATTTGGGTTTGTTTCCATGTCCTCTGTTCTATACCATTGATCTACCTGTCTATTTTGGTACCAATACCATGCTGTTTTTGTTACTATTTCTTTGTAATAGAGTTGAAGATCTGGTATTGCGATACCCCCTGCTTCGCTCTTTCTACTTAGGATTGCTTTAGCTATTCTGGGTTTTTTATTCTTCCAGATGAATTTCATAATTGCTTGCTCTATTTCTGTAAGGTACCTCATTGGGATTTTAATTGGAATTGCATTGAATCTGTATAGCACTTTAGGTAGTATGTCCATTTTGACAATATTAATTCTGCCTATCCAGGAACATGGGAGATCTTTCCATCTTCTAAGGTTTTCTTGAATTTCTTTCTTTAGTGTTCTGTAGTTCTCATTGTAGAGGTCTTTCACCTCTTTCGTGAGATTGATTCCCAAGTATTTTATTTTTTTCGATGCTATTGTGAATGGGGTAGTTTTCCTAATTTCTCTTTCTGAAGATTCATCACTTATGAATAAAAATGCATTGGATTTATGAGCATTGATCTTGTAACATGCTACTTTAGTGAATTCACTTATGAGTTCTAAAAGTTTTCTGGTGGAATTTCCAGGTTCCTCTAAATATGTAATTATGTCATCAGCAAACAGGGATAGTTTCAGTTCTTCTTTTCCAATTCATATCCCTTTAATTTCTTTGGTTTGTCTAATTGCTCTGGCTAGAGTCTCAAGGACGATGTTGAATAGAAGTGGTGAAAGAGGGCATCCCTGCCCTGTTCCAGTGTTTAGGGGGAATGCTTTCAGTTTTTCACCATTTAGATTGATATTGGCCATGGGCTTAGTGTAGATGGCCTTTACAATGTTAAGGAATGTTCCCACTACCCCAATTTTTTCTAGTGTTTTGAGCATGAAGGGATGCTGTATTTTATCGAATGCTTTTTCTGCATCTATTGAAATAATCATGTGATTCTTGACTTTAAGTCTGTTGATATGGTGAATGACATTTATTGATTTCTAGATGTTGAAACAACCTTGCATCCCTGGGATAAAACCCACTTGATCGTGGTGCACTATCTTTTTAATATATTTTTGTATGTGATTTGCTAAAATTTTGTTGAGAATTTTTGTGTGAATGTTCATTAAGGATATTGGTCTGAAATTTTCTTTCCTCGATGTGTCTCTGTCTGGTTTAGGTATCAGGGTAATATTGGCTTCATAGAATGAGTTTGGGAGGGTTCCCTCCTCTTCTATTTCATGGAATACATTGAGGAGTATTGGAATGAGCTCTTCTTTAAAGGTTTTGTAGAAGTCAACTGAGAACCCATCTGGTCCCAGACTTTTCTTTGTTGGTAGGCTTTTGATGACCTCTTCTATTTCATTGCTTGAAATTGATTTATTTAAGTTGTGTATGTCCTCCTCGTTCAGTTTAGGTAATTCATATGTCTCTAGAAACTTGTTGATGTCTTCGAGGTTTTCTGTTTTGTTGGAGTATAGATTTTCAAAATAGCTTCTAATTCTGTTTTGTATTTCAGTCGTGTCTGTTGTGATATTTCCTTGTTCATTCCGAATTTTAGTAATTTGAGTTTTCTCCCTCTTTCTCTTTGTTAGTGTGGCTAAGGGTTTGTCAATTTTGTTTATTTTTTCAAAGAACCAACTATTTATTTTGTTAATTTTTCCGATTGTTTCTTTTGTTTCAATTTCATTGATTTCAGCTCTGATTTTAACTATTTCCTGTCTTCTACTACTTTTGGTGTTGGTCTGCTCTTCTTTTTCTAGGGCTTTGAGCTGTAGCGTTAAGTCATTTATTTGTTGATTTCTACTTCTTTTGTTGAATGCGCCCCATGAAATAAATCTTCCTCTAAGTACTGCTTTCATAGTGTCCCAGAGATTTTGATATGATGTGTCTTTGTTCTCGTTTACTTCTAAGAATTTTTTTATTTCCCTCCTGATGTCTTCTGTTATCCATTCATCATATAATAGTGTATTATTTAATCTCCAGGTATTGGAGAAGTTTCTGTTTTTTATTCTGTCTTTTATTTCTAATTTCAATCCATTATGATCTGATAGAATACAAGGTAGTATCTCTATCTTCTTGTATTTGCTAACAGTAGTTTTGTGGCATAAAATATGATCTATTTTAGAGAAGGATCCATGTGCTGCTGAGAAGAAAGTGTATTCATTCTTTGTTGAATGGTATATTCTATATATGTCCATTAAGTCTAAATTGTTGATTGTGTTATTAAGATCTATGGTTTCTTTATTCAATTTGTGTTTGGAGGATCTATCCAATGGTGAGAGAGGTGTGTTAAAATCGCCTAGTACTATTGTGTTGTGGTCTATTTGATTTCTGGAATTGAGAAGGATTTGTTTGATGTACATTGATGAGCCAATGTTCGGTGCATAGATATTTATGATTGCTATATCTTGCTGATTTATGTTTCCCTTAAGCAGTATGAAATGTCCTTTTTATCCCTTCTGACTAGTTTTGGCTTGAAGTCCACATTATCTGAAATGAGGATGGATACCCCAGTTTTTTTGCTGAGTCCATGTGCATGGTATGTTTTTCCCCATCCTTTCACCTTTAGTCTATGGGTATCTCTTTCTATGAGATGAGTCTCTTGCAGGCAGCATATTGTTGGATTTTTCTTTTTAATCCAATCAGTCAGTCTATGTCTTTTATTGATGAATTCAGGTCATTAACATTCAGGTTTATTATTGAGATATGATTTGTATTCCCAGTTATTTGACTCATTTTTGTTTTTTGACATGATTTGGTTTCTCCTTTATTTGGCTATTCCTTTAAGCTAGTTCCTCCTGTTGCTGATTTGCATCGTTGTTTTTCATCTCTTCCTCATGGAATATTTTGCTGAGAATGTTCTGTAATGCTGGCTTTCTTTTTGTAAATTCCTTTAGCTTTTGTTTATCATGGAAGGATCTTATTTCGTCGTCAAATCTGAAAGTAAGGTTTGCTGTGTATAAGATTCTTGGTTGGCATCCATTTTTTTTCAGGGCTTGGTAAACGTTGTTCCAGTCCCTTCTAGCTTTTAGGGTCTGGACTGAAAAATCTGCTGATACTCTTATTGATTTCTCTCTAATATCATTTGATTCTTTTCTCTCGTGGCCTTTAAAATTCTGCCTTTATTTTGTATGTTAGATATTTTCATAATGTGCCTTGGTGTGGGTCTGTTGTAATTTTGTATATTTGGAGTCCTATAAGCCTTTTGTACTTTGATTTCCATTTCATTCTTCAGATTTGGGAAATTTTCTGATATTATTTCATTGAATAGATTGTTCATTCCTTTGGTTTGTTTCTCTATGCCTTCCTCAATCCCAATAAATCTTAAATTTGGCCTTTTCATGATATCCCATAATTCTTGTAGATTCTGTTCATGATTTCTTACCATCTTCTCTGTTTGGTCAACTTTGTTTTCAAGATTAAATATTTTTCCTCAATGTCTGAGGTTCTGTCTTCCAGGTGTTCTATCCTATTGGTTATGCTTTCTATGGAGTTTTTAACTTGGTTTATTGTTTCCTTCATTTCAAGGATTTCTGTTTTTTTTTTTTTTTCAGTATCTCTAACTCTTTATTGAAATGATCTCTTGCTCCCCGTATTTGCTCTTTTAACTGTTGTTTGGTGCAATCATTTAATGCCTGCATTTGCTCTTTCATCTCCTCGTTTGTTTCCCTGATTGTTTTAATATGTACATTCTGAACTCCCTTTCTGACATTTCTTCTGCTGTGCTGTCATTCGGTTTTATTTATATAGTATCTAGGTTTGATTGGGACATTTTCTTCCCTTGTTTTCTCATATTGGTCAGATGTCTGTGGGACTCTGAGATATTGCAGATTTCCTCTATTGACTTATATTGTCCCTGTAGATTTCCAGTATATCACCTCCCAGCCTTCAGTAGCCTGAAGTCTTGGAGGAACTTGATAATGCAGTGCTTCCGAAGAAAGCTGCCCCTAGCCTGCTACTGGTTCCAGGGCTTGGAGCTGGCTCTGTGTGGAAAGGCTCTCACTGGCGGCCCTGCTCCGAGAAGCTGGACGTGTGAGAGGAGCCCACCGCCAGAGTGAGCAGGGCTACCTGGGGAAGACTCTAGCTGCCCTGCCCTGCTCTGATAATCTGCCTCTATCTGGGCCTGCCACCCTAGGCCGAGTTTCACCGGTGGGGGAGACTCACCCCGTTGCTCTATTTTAGTCCAAAAAACCAAAGAAGTTTTTGTCAATGGCTCTTAGAGAAATGCAAATTAAAAATACAATGAAATATTACGTGCCTTTTAGAATAGCAAAAACTAAGGCCAATTACAGCAGAGGGAGATGGAGCAGATGTGTGGGTGTCATTCTAAGAGGGAAACGCCAGATCCTATGGAGAGGATACACCTGGACTGTACTGGCATCCACCTCCTGGTTGTGATCATTCCATGGTTTTTCAAAGATGATCTAAGCCTGGAGGAAATTGGTTGAAGGACACATGAGGCATTTCTATATTTAGTGCATGTGTAGTGAAGAAAACTGCATTATTAAAGAACCTCAAATTAACTTGTTCATTAGAGCCTCAAAATAACACAGTTGAATAACAGTAAACTTTTTTCCCAGGAAGTAGTATATTATCTCTGACAGTTTAGAACTACTGGCATAAAAAAAGCAGATGCTGAATTCCTGATAAAAAGCAGACTGGCTTTTGATCATCTTCACTATTGTTTTTTAAAGCATCTTACAGCAAGTCCTATTACCTGCAACTGGGACAGACATTTCTCTACCATTGTCCCACCCTGGGTATGTCTTTGCTAAGGACAACGCTAGGATGTATGTCATTGGGTTGATTGTGAAAATCACATAGAAATAAACTTTGAAGCTGAGAAGTCAAAGACTGAGGGGATGCAGCATGGATTCTGCACATGGTCGTTGACTCTCCCTGTCACTCCACAGTCCACAAAACTCAGTTCTGCACCATCCCCTTGTCCTCACAGCTGCTCTTAACAAAATCATCAATGACATCCATGATGCAAAATCCAGAGCACATTTCAGGCCTCATCTTACACTCCACAACGCTTCCCTGCAGTCTACTACTCTATCCTCCTCAACGCCCCTTACCTACCATGGAAACACATGCCTCTGGTTTTTCTCTGACCCTTCTCACCCCATCTTATTGGCTTATTTCCCTCTATATGATCTCAAAATGTTATGTTCCTTCACAGCTTGATTCTAGATCATCTTCCTGTCTAACTTTGTGTATTTTCTATGAGAGAATTTCCTGCTCTCATGGTTTTCAAAATGCCTTAAGGATCATGATTTCCCAATTTTTATCTACATACGGTATCATTCTGTGACAGGAATGCATATAATTGACTGCCTGTTTCTCATAAGTGTTTAAATGTTTCATGTAATGTCAACATGTATTCAAATCTCAAACAAAATTTGAATCTCAAGCACATATTGAAGTAGAACATTTGATTCTCCCCACCTTCCCTCCCCATCATCCCTCCCCATAGGAAATGGTCCTTTGGTCTACCAGCCTTCTTGTCTCTTTATTCTTTGTGCATTCTGCATATTTAACTTATCATGAAGTCCTATCAAATTCAGCTCCAAAAACTAGTTTGACTACACCCATTTATATCCATTTACCACTTACCTGCATATGGTCAGTGACTTCTCCCTTAGAAAGAATTCAAATTTGACTGAGACTCAAAGCACTCCTTGGCTGGAGTCTTAGCTTGGCTAACATCCATCTTTCAGACATATCTCACTGTAACTGTTTTCCCAGAGAAGCCTTCTCTGATGACAGCAGCATAATCCGCACTCTGCCAAAAAGAAACAGCTCCCTATTTTATAATCCTTTGTGATGTCCATTTTAAATTTATTTTCCTTTTCATGTGTTGAGATTACATGCTTATTTGAATTGCTTTATGGTGTGTCCATTTCCCTAATAAGACTGTATTTGCTCACTGTTGTATAACAACAGGAAAGTGTCTGACTGCCTAAGATGCTGCTGTCATGTGCAGAAAGTAACTCCTTTCAAACATGAATTTTCTCCCTTTTTCTCATAATAGGGTTTATTTGCTTTCATTAACATTAGAGGTTCATTGAGACCATGGTAAGTAATCACTAGTAAAGTACTGCTTATTGAGATCCTTTCTATCTCACATAGCTGAATGTATGACTTATCCACAACCTATTTTGGAAAAAAATGTGGAGGAAAGTTGCTTGGAATTGATGGTACAAATTGTACTGATAATAAAACTTGGTACATAAATGTTGAGGTCTGCTTCATATCAAGGCTGCTCTCAGATGTTCCTAAGTCATACTTCTGATTACCTAGGCATCCTGCCCTAGCTGTTGCCCAGCTGCTTCCAGCTTTAATATTCCTATGATCAGACCTTTTGTTACGTGGGAAATTCATTTTTTTCACCTGCACAGTGAAAGTCTTATGGCATGTGATAACTCGTTAGGGAAGAAAAATCAACTGATTTTAAAAGGGATATGTAGAAATAAGTGAAGACCACTGACATGAGGCTATTTATTCAGAACATGCTATAGCAAGGGGATCAGCTACCAGCACTTGTATTGTAACAGAGACTCAAAAACAGAGGAGTGGGAAAGCTTATGGTGGGAGAAAAAGAGGAAGGAAGGAAAGATGGTAGGTAGGGAGGGAGGGAGAGAAATATGTCTTGACTTGGGGCAATTGCATGAGGAAGGTGTAGGCAGCTAACCAGAAGTGACACATTGTAGGGTTAGAGGTGAATGTTTGGTTTTCTCTTATTTTCTGAGTTGGATAAACCCTACAGAATTTATGCTAAGTGAGAGAAGCCTTACACAAAAGGCTCTGTATGATATGATTCCATTTATATGAATGTACAAAATAGTAAATCCATGGAGGCAGAAAGTAGGTTCTGGTTCATCAGGCCCTAAGCAGAGGAGGGGTTGAAGTAAGAAATTGTCTTATAAGTGTATAGTTGCTATTTGGGGTTTTGAAATTGTCTCAAAGCAGGGTGGAGGTGGTGATTGCAACTTATGAATATACTAAATGCCACTTTGAAAAGGTGAACTATATGTCATATGAATTAATTTCCATAACTTAAAGTTCATAAAAATTTATGGGGCAAAGAATTCACCATTTAATTTCATATAATTATATCAAGTTTTCCATATTTAATTGCTTCTACCTGGAGAAAGACTCAATTTGGAAAACCCCTTAATGGAAATACTTCCCCAGTCATAGGTGGCTGTGTGGCTGGAGCCCAGCCATGGAATGTGGGGAGCAGCTGCAGATGCCTATGGTTCACTGAGCCTGGAAGCACAGAGGTAGGTGGCTGAGCACCAGGCTGGGAAGTGGTAACATATAAAGTATAATGTTTTGTAAAGCCAATGAGGCTTTCAGACTTCCACTTGTTTGTTCTCTGACTTGACTGAATTAACAGCAAAACCATGATACCTTTCCCAGGGTCCTTCCTAAGCCATTGAAGACAGTAGACGGCACTCTCAGTGTGACTGCAGTTGGAAGTGAGTTACCCCCTGCGCAGGCATGCAGGGCTCAGGCCTCTGCCTCACCTCCTGTTCACTGCTCACCTCTGTTCCAAAAGAGAACCGCAGAGAGGAGATTGCTTAGAGGTAATGATTCTTTGGATATTACTTTTACATTTATTTTTGTTATCTCCCATCCCATACACAACCCCCTGCCTTTCTCTCCCCTCCCTGGGAGGAATGTCCCAGAATCTGCCTGCCTTTTGCCCATTTCCAGATCCCTCTGACCCACAGCCTAGTAGTGATAGCCCAAGCAGGCCCATAATCTTTTCTCTTTCCAGAAAGTTGGGTGATTCTTTACTTGTCACTTCCACGAAAGGAGACGTAGTTGGAAAAAGGACATAAAGAAGTATTACCTACAATTTATTTCAAAAGTTTCAGCCCTCCATCCAAATGAAAACATCCAGCATGAATTAGATTTAGGAGATGATACCGGATATAAACTTGGTATAGTAAAAGTCTTCCTCCTTGAACTAAATGAATGAACGTTTTCTACATGGAGTCAGGGGAGAGAAAAGAACATCCAAGAGGCTTACATGTCCTAGGTCTTTTGGAGGAAGCCTGCACCTTCTCTCCTTAGAGATGTCTGGAAGGGAAAACCCCAAAGTCCCTGGCCACTTCCGGTTATTGGTTAAATCCCAGTGCGGCCTGTAAACTCCAATCTTCACTTCTCTCTGTTCTTCCCACTTCGGGCCTAACCCTGGCCACAGTGAGATTGACTGGCCAACTCTGTTCTCCACTTCCCTGCTTTTTTCTTTGGTTCCTACTTCCTCAGGGTCAGGTGGGGAAAAAAAGGTGATGGAACAAACAGCGACATCTTCCTTCTGAATGGGTGCCACCTTTATTGCTGCCTTCCTGGCTGATTGCTGATGACCTCTGCATGTCCAGGGTTCCTGTGAGGACCTGTGGGCCTCCCCAGGGCCGGGGTCTCCCTTCCTGTCACTCCACTCAGGAGCAACTGCCTTTCCTCCCCTCCCAAGTGGAGTGCTGGCAGGACAGTTGGGCGTGCTGCATTCAGAGCATCACACACCCCAAACACTGGCTCCTCAGCACCTTGCCCAGTGGAGGAATCCAGACAGCCCGTCTTTGTCTCTCTCTGCTCTGCCACCTCTCTCCACTTTGTCTTCCTCCTAAGCAGAAGAAAAAGTGCATCACAATCTCCTTCAGAAGCAGAAATGCTAAGACAAGTGCCAAGCATTTTTCCTTTGTATTCAGCAGAGCTCTGTCTTTGAAAATAATTAATTTGGGGTGTTGACCTCTCAAGTGGCTATGAGAAATGGAAACACTAATCATATTCTTCTCTTGACTCCCATCCTTAGCCGTCTCCTCACATCAGTTAAGGGAGAGGGACATAAGGGAGAGGGACATGGGTGGTGGCAAATCCTGTTCAGTTGTTTCTTCATAAACCACAGAGAGAGCGTCTGTACTGGAACAATCTTAATGGCAAATGGTAGGAACTTACTGCATCTTGGTCCCGAGCACTGGATCCTAATCACTCAATTCAAGACAGCAGAAATTCTTCCAGCGTATTCTATTCATCACAATGGAAAAAGTAAGATGGGGCAGAAGAGTAAACATATCAAGAAGTGATCATGAGTATTAGTGTGGCCTCTACTGGCTATTATGAAATTTACAAAAGACAAGCTAGAAAACTATTGTGCTATGTTCTGCAAGGCAGAGCTTTATCAATTTTGTAGATAACTTTAGTCAATATAAAGTTAAAATATTGTATAGAATACAGAGAATGAGAGTAAAAAAGAGAAATTAAAGTAATTAAATTACTTTAACCTTAGAACAAAAGAGGAAATGTTAAGGGATAACTGTCTTTTGGTCTTTAAAATATAAAGAAGTTTTATTTTTAATTAAAACTAAAGAATGAAACTATTTCATTCATAGAAATTTGAAAAAAATTGTTCTGGTCTATTTTCTGGTTCAAAAACCATAACTAAAAGATTTGTCTATCTCTACTCTTTTCTGCTGCTTTTCAAGTCATAGATAAATTTCCCTTTATTTTTGTTGAAAACAAATTGTTACCTTCTGATATGTTTGAATGTTTGTATTTCCCCCAAACTCATGTGGAAACCTAAATACCAGGAGAGGCTGTTGGGAGGTGATCATGTCCTGAGGGCAGGACCCTCAGAAGTAGGATTGGTGTCCTTATTAAGGAGGCCCCACAGCAGAGCTGCCTCACCCTTCTGCCACGCAAGGGTCAGCCAGGCTAGAAGGTAAGCTCTCACTGGACACAGAATCTGCCTGTACCTTGATTTGAATTTCACAGCCTCCAAAACTTGTCCCCCAAACAGACAAGATACAGCTTTTATTACTAAAACAAGGATTTTTTTTTTTTAACTAAGCAAGGTTATGGTTTAATTAGAAATAAGAAGCTGCCTGTGTTGAGACATCTCCAGGTGGGTTTGGTTCCCTAAGCACCTCTTATCTAAGTTAACACACAGTCAATGACTGGTCTGCCTTGTCCATCAGGAAAAACAACAGTCTCCCAATTACAGTGCTTTTCAAGGTAAGATCTTCCAGTGACTTGAACCAAAAATCATCCATTCACTAAAAACGTCAGACTTCTTACTTTCTTCTGCACATATTGAATGTATGGGACTGAAGTTAAGTTTTCAAATGATTCTCAAGTGTACAGTAAAATTTGAGAAATGCTGTCCTAACCTGGAATTTTTAATTTTCTAATCTCATTTCATCATGTCTCCATGATTTAGTTTATCTCAAAACATCCTTCATCACAAAACTTACTTAAACCTCAGTTTCCTTATTATCTGAGAAATAGAATACTATTCCATAGGTTTGAGATTATTTGATGATTATGTAAAGTGCTGAATAAAGAGTTTAGCCTATCATAAGCGTCCCATAAATGACAATAAAGACACCGTTGGAGACAATGATTATGGTGAAGTACAGGGAACTGAAAGCAAGAATCCCATGATGATTTTCTTATTTCTTCCCTTAAAAACATTGAGCAGAATGCAAGGCTGTCAACCCAAAGAGTAAACTAGAACAAAACCAGGCAATATGGGTAAAAGAACACTTAAATCTTTCCCTAACTCAGGAAGCGTCTACTCCTGATTGCCTTCTTTCCAGTCCTTCCTCTCCCACAGAGGAGGGCTGGGGAAAGCCAATTCTGACTTCAGAGTCCCTTTATGAGAATGAGCTTAGTCATTAGACTGACTTAAAAGTTAGTAGCCAGACTCCACTACACCTTCTTTATGTCTTTTGAATTTTTAAGTTCCTGCCTCTGTCTGATAATAAGCAGATCTAAACAGAGCTAATTAGTCCCCTATCATTGGCTACCTATTTTTATTTCTGTTTAACCTAGATGCCTGAGACTAAATCAACTCATGACCCAATTGTGCAAGGTTTGCTCTGACACATGCTCCCCACCATTGCCATCTGTCACCCTCACCAGAGGCCCAAAAGCATGGGACTGGTTGTTCTTGGACTGGAAACTCCAGAATGATGAGCAAAATAAACATTTTTTTTCTTGATAAGTTAATTGTCTCAGGTATTTTGTTGTAGTAAAGCAAAACTGACTAATATACCCTATTTAGACCTTAAACTTCAGTAACCTTTCCCGTGTTGGAAATAACCAAATGCTAGTTTAACTAGAAGTCCTACTTTGCTTTCTGTTTGCTTTCTGCTAGAAATAGCTTCCTCAGAAATCTTACTAGTATTATAGTAAAATATGGAATGCTTTACTCTTGAGTTTGGGAATAATAAAAATTCTATTCAATATTTTATAGGAGCTCCTAAGCCAGTAAGTAGGGCATGCTATATAATTTGTGATGCTCAATGCAAAAAAGACAGAAAGAAAGAAAGGCAAGGTCTCAGGTGGGGCATGGGATTCGGTCTTCCACTCCTACTAGTCTGCTGCCCCAAGGGAGCACAAACTTGATCCCAGGTGTGACACATGTAGCACACTTGGAACATAGATGGGGGTGGGCAAAGTTGCCTAATAAAAGTGAGTCAAAAGTGCTGTGAGTCAAAGCAGGAACTCAGGGACCTTGCCTATCCCAGACACTACCGGCACCATCCCCATCCAACCCTCCTGCACCACACTCAGGTCCCTACTGTAAGAAGATGATACTAGGTACATACTGGTAATGAGGAGCTGAGGGTAGAGCTCCAGGGGCAGCAGAGAACCCCTGGAGGAAGATAGGAAGCAGTGTAGGTAGGGACTGTGAGCTGAGACTCCAAGTCAGGGCATAGGATCCATTGTTCCGTCACTCTTCATTTACAAATATAAATTCAGAGATAAAATTAAGAATTTCAAGAAAGTCACAACAAATTATTAAACCCTTTCGAATGTGAGACTCTGAGAGGCACTGCTTATATACCCTTGAAGTCAGCCCTGCTACTGAGGCTGGCCAGTAGGGTGAGGGAAATAAATAAGATATAAGGATTTTTTTTAATGAACATTTTTTTCATTTTTAGGTGGCATGATTATGGATGTAGAAAATCCAAAAGTATTCAAAAACAAATGATTAGAATGAGCTAATATGTGTAGAAATTTCAATCAATACAAAGTCCAACTGTATTTCTATTCACTAACAATAATGGGAAAATATAATTTTAACAATTTCATGGGAGTACATTTTGATATGGGATGTGCTAGATCACTACACTGAGAACTAAAATTATTGTTTAGAAAAATTAAGATGGCCTCAAAAATGGAGAATTATTTTTTTAAACAATTCAATACTTTTCAAGCATTTATTCTCTCCATATCAATCCATAGATTTAATACAACCAAAATTTAACCAACCAAAATTGCAACAGAAATTTTATAGATATTGAAGAGGATTTTGAATTTAGAAATTGATTCTAAAATTTGCATGGGATTGCAAAGGATGTAAAATGGGTAAAATAATATGGAGAAGAGCAAAAATGAAGGAAAAACTGATGAATTTCAAATCATACTATAAAACTAGATCAATGAGCACATTGGGAAAATAATGGAACAATAGATTAATAGATGTAATAAAATTGAGAGTGCAGAAATAGACCACACATGTGCAATGACAAAAATGCCACTGTAAAAAAAATGCCACTGTACTTCAATGGGGGAAAGGATTATCTTTTAATTAAATGGAACCTTGGCACGTATTGCACATCATTACAAAAATGAATTTATGGTGAAAGATAGACCTAATAGGAAAACATGTTCATGCCTGGAAGTAGGCAAGGATATCCCAACAGAGTACAAAATATACTAACATTCAAAGAAAAAAAATAATTAGTTGTCCTTCATTAAAACTAGGAACTTCTGTACATCAAAGGACAGGATGATGAAAGTGGGGAGTCCAATGATGGACTGGGAGAGAGTTCACAGTATGTGATTTTGACAGGGGCTCCCAGCCAGAGTATATATTTTTTTCAGAGTATATTTTTAAAAAATACCTACACATAAATAATAGACAAATGATCAAAAGACTTGAACAGGTACTGAACAGAAAAGACTATCCAGATGGCAACGACCATATGAAAAGGTGTTCAACATCTTTATTCTTTAGAAAAAGCAAATTTAAATACAATTTTATGAGACACCACTTCACATCACCAGAATGGCTTAGATTTAAAAAGAAGCAAAGAAGAAACTGCTACCATTTCTTTGAGGATATACAGTAACTGGAACTCCCATATGTTGCTTGGGAGAGTGTAAGGTGGTTCAACCCTGTAGAGAAACATTTGTCACACTAACCCAAACTATGCCTATTCCATGATCTAGGATGTCCATTCTGGTGGGATTACTCAAGAACAATGAGTTCACATGTCCATCAATATATGCGTAAATGTCTGTTGCTGCTTCTTTCACAATAACACCAAACTGTAAATAATCAATATACCCAAATGTGTATTTCAAGGAGGTAGGATTAAGAAATGTGTACTCATCTGGAGGATTTCTGATTATCAAAAAAAAAAAAAAAAAAAAAAAAGAGTAACAACTGACACAAACAGCCACACTAATGAACGCAGAGATTATGTTGCATGAAAGAAGCCAGACATGGGAGCATGCACTGGTCAACGGTGTCTGAGCCAGTCACATGAAGTTCAAGAACAGGTGGTGGAAGTCAGAATAGTGGTTCCCCGGTTGGAGAGTTCAGGGAGGGCATCTGAACTGGAAATGGCACGTGGAAATCTTCTTGAGTGATAGAAATTGTCAACATGTAGCTCCAACTGGTACTGCATGAGTATACACAAGCGTAAAATTTCATTGAGCTCCGTGCTTAAATTTTGTGTACTTTAGTATATGTGTTGTATCTTTTTTTAAAAAAAGAAGAAAAAGAAATGACTTTAAACTATTGAAATAGCTGTCAGAAGCATTATCTGAATTAAAAGCAGCTCCATCGTCAGGGACACCTGACTGGGAATGCACAGGGCTGCTGCTAAAAACGTACTGCTGTTTGATTTTGTAAGTGTATGTCTATTTTAATTGGATGAAGATAGAATTTTTTTAAAAGGGAGGAAGGATTGCTGAAAACCAGATAAGATGGACATTGAAAACCATCTGTTGGCCTTATCAGTCTCAAAGCCACTGGTGATACAGTGATAGCTTCTCTGGAGTGATGCTACCAATAGCAAGATTCAAGTGTGGGTGAAGAATAGGAATTGAGAAAATGGGAAGAATCAGTATAAACAGTTCTTTCAATTAATTTTATCATGATTAGAGATGAGACTGGTGGCAATGTTGATTTCAAGAAGATTATGTTAAAATGGAAAAGATTCACTTATAATTACATGACCAGATTATTATGAGAAAAAAAAATTCTTTTGTAGGAAATAGTGTGTTCACCTGTGCAACCTCCTTCCAAGTGATCCAAGATAGACACCATGACTCTCCATATCACAGCTGTCCCTTCTGAATTTGTGTGAGGAAGCTCTGGACTGACTGACCCATAAACACCCACCGGCAACTCTCTGGATGCTTGGATAGTAATATCTCCTTCTCTGGCTATTCTCCATTAGACAACTTGGAAAGAGGTTCTGGGTCCTGGGTAAATACTCCTTCAAGGAGGAGAAACAGCAGAAATGCCTCTGACCTTATTCCAGAGCCCCAGGGGCAGGTTTTTGATGTAGGCTACAAAGGCTTGGGGAGCACTGTGTATCCACAGCACAGAGGTAAGTGGCTGAGTCTTCAGGTTTAGGGGTAGTGAGGTCCATAGAGCTTCCCTTCTTAAATAATGTGGCTCTCAGCCTGCCTTTCTGCTTTTCTTCTCCAACTGAATACAGGCTGAAGAGGAATCTGGGACCTTCCCCAAGATCTTGCCTATACCAATGTAGCCCTCTAAAATCCATGTCTCTGTAACTGCAGTTGATGCTGCTACTGTATCCTTCTTGGAGTCGCAGGGTCTCAGGACTTTGTTCCACCTGGTCTTCTCCATACAACCCTGCTCAGGAAAATAAAATCAGAAATGATGCAAAGCCTCTAGTTTAGCAGTTTTGAAAAATCCCAACAAGGAAATGTGAGACAAGCTGGGACTAAACCCCTAACCCTCCTGAGTTTGGATGAATGCACCATAGGGTTCTTATCTCTTAAGTTTCTACTTACAGCCAAGCTGAAGCCACAAGACTAGGAAGGCACATGACAACTTGTTCTGCATCCCGACCTCTCAGTCTTGGGACAATTTGTAATGATTCCAAACCTCCTCTTCTCAGAGGAGCTGCTTCTGCATCTCAGATCTTGTTCTCTGAAGCATGAGAGGTCTTTCTGTTGTCTGTTCAACCAATAGAATTCAAGTCCTCTAGTAACTTTCATGCTTTTGAACTCATAAGACTCTTGTGGAAGGAGGGGAGTGGAGTCAATGCCCCCTTGTGGCCACAACTGCAGTATCCCATACTCACCTCCTGCCATCTGCCATGAAAAGGACTGGGAAAAGCCTTATTCACGAAAGGCTTAGTGAATAAGAGGTTTGAAGTATAGTCAGAAAAGCCTTCTCTTGTTTGTACTTTCTATCATGTTATTGTTCTCAGAACAGCCTTTATAGCTGAACTACTACCAGAGGTCACAACATTTAAACCCAAGTGGCGGGTATAGAGGATAAGATTTCTCTTTAAAATACACAAGAATTTTAGAACTTTTTTCCTTGTTCTCTGAAGAATGTCATTGGTATTTTGATGGGGATTGAATTGAATCTGTAGATGACTTTTGGTAGCATGGCCATTATGACAATGTTAATTCTGCCTATTGAGGAATATGGGAGGTCTTTCCAACTCCTGGGGTCTTCTTCAATTTCTTTCTTCAGTGTTCTATAGTTTTCACTGTAGAGGTCTTTCACCTCCTTCATTAGATTTATTTCTAGGGTTTTTTTTTTTTTTTTGAGGCTGTGAATAGAACTTTTTCTGATTTATTTTTCGGTGTATTCATTATTGGTGTATACGAAAGTCATTGATATTTATAAGTTGATTTTGTATCCTGCTACATTGTTGAATTTGATTATCAGCTCTGTCAGTTTTCTGGTGGGGTTTTTTAGACCTTCTTGATCATATCATCTGCAAACAGAGATTTGACTTCATCTTTTCCTGTTGGCATCTCTCTAATTTCCTTCTCTTGCCTACTGCTGTGGCTAAAATTTGAAGTACTATAATGAATGGGAGCAATAAGACATCTTTATCTTATTCCTTATTTTATAGGAAATGCTTTTAATTTTTCCTTGTTCAATATGATGTTGGCTTTGTGTTTATCATTTATAGTCATAAAATGTCAAAGTAAGTTCCTCCTATCCCTACTTTCTTCAGTATTTTTAACATGAATGGTTGATTAATCTTATCAAAGACTTTTTCTGATTGAGACCACCATGTCATTTTTCTCCTTAATTCTATTTATGTAATGAATTATATTTAGTGATTTCCACATGTTTAACCAACCTTGCATCCCTTGGATGAAACCAACTTGATCATGGTGTACAATCTCCTTAATGGGATATTAAAAGCAGATTGCTAATATTTTAAATATTTTTATATCTATGTTCATCAGGGATATTGGTCTACAGTTTTATGCCTTGGTATGCCCTTATTAATTTTGGCATCAGGTGAAACTAGCTACATAAAATGAATTTGGGAGTGTTCCCCCCTTTCTGTCCCATGGAATAATTTTAGGAGGTGTGGCATTAGTTCTCTCTTTTTTTTATTGGCCATTTGTATTTCTTCTTTTTTTTATTGTAAACAAATGGGGTACATGTTGTTTCTCTATTTGTACATGGATACAAGGCATACCATTTGTGTAATCATAAATTTACATAGGATAATGTTGTTTGATTCATTCTGCTATTATTTTTTTCCCTTCTCCCCACCCCTCCAAACCCCTCTTTTCCCTCTATACAGTCCTTCCTTCCTCCATTCTTACCACCCTCGTTAACCCTAATCCTAAACCTAACCCTAACCCTAACGCTAACCCCTCCCACCCCCCATTATATCTCCTCATCTGCTTATCAGCGAGATCATTCGTTCTTTAGTTTTTTGAGATTGGTTTATCTCACGTAGCATGATAGTCTCCAATTTCATCCACTTGCCTGCAAATGCCATAATTTTATCATTCTTTATGGTGGAGTAATATTCCATTGTATATATATGCCACAGTTTCTTTATCCATTCATCAATTGAAGGACATCTAGGTTGGTTCCACAATCTGGCTATGGTGAATTGAGCAGCAATGAACATTGATATGGCTGTATCTCTGTAGTATGCTGATTTTAAGTCCTTTGGGTATAGGCCAAGGAGTGGGATAGCTGGGTCAAATGGTGGTTCCTTTCCAAGCTTTCTGAGGAATCTCCACACTGCTTTCCAGAGTGGCTGCACTAATTTGCAACCCACCAGCAATGTATGAGTGTACCTTTTTACCCACATCCTCACCAACACCTATTGTTGCTTGTGTTCTTGATAATTGCCATTCTAATTGGGGTGAGATGGAATTTTAGGGTAGTTTTCATTTGCATTTCTCTTATTATTAGAGATGTTGAACACTTTTTCATATATCTGTTGATTGCTTGTACATCTTCTTCTGTGAAGTGTCTGTTCATTTCCTTAGCCCATGTGTTGATTGGATTATTTGTATTCTTGGTGTACAGTTTTTTGAGTTCTTTATAGATTCTGGAAATTAGCACTCTATCTGAAGTATGAGTGGCAAAGATATTCTCCCACTCTGTAGGCTCTCTCTTCAGACTACTCATAGTTTCCTTTGCTGAGAGAAAGCTTTTTAGTTTGAATCTATCCAAGTTGTTGATTCTTGCTTTGATTTCTTGTGATATGGGAGTCCTGTTAAGGAAGTCTGATCCTAAGCCGACATGTTGAAACTCTGGACCTACTCTTTCTTCTATAAGATGCAGGGTCTCTGGTCTGATTCCAAGGTCCTTGATCCATTGTGAGTTGAGTTTTGTGCAGGGTGAGAGATAGGCATATAATTTCATTCTCCTGCATATGAATTTCCATTTTTCCCAGCACCATTTGTTGAAGAGGTTATCTTTCTCCATTGCATATTTTTGGCCCCTTTCTCTCTTATGAGAAAATTGTATTTATTTGGGTTTGTGTCCGTGTCCTCTTTTCTGTACCATTGATCTACCTGTCTATTTTGGTACCAATACCATGCCGTTTTTGTTACTATTGCTTTGTAATAGAGTTGAAGATCTGGTATTGCAATACCCACTGCTTCGCTCTTTCTACTGAGGATTGTTTTAGCTATTCTGGGTTTTTTATTCTTCCAGATGAATTTCATAATTGCTTGCTCTATTTCTGTAAGGTACATCATTGGGATTTTAATTGGAATTGTATTGAATCTGTATAGCACTTTAAGTAGTATGGCCATTTTGACAATATTAATTCTGCCTATCCAAGAACATGGGAGATCTTTCCATCTTCTAAGGTTTTCTTTAATTTCTTTCTTTAGTATTCTGTAGTTCTCATTGTAGAGGTCTTTCACCTCTTTTGTTAGATTGATTCCCAAGTATTTCGTTTTTTTCGATGCTATTGTGAATGGGGTAGTTTTCCTAATTTCTCTTTCTGAAGATTCATCACTTATGTATAAAAATGCATTGGATTTATGAGCATTGATCTTGTAACCTGCTACTTTACTGAATTCACTTTTGAGTTCTAAAAGTTTTCTGGTGGAATTTCCTGGTTCCTCTAAATATATAATCATGTCATCAGCGAACAGGGATAGTTTGAGTTCTTCTTTTCCAATTAGTATGCCTTTAATTTCTTTGGTTTGTCTAATTGCTCTGGCTAGAGTTTCAAGGACGATGTTGAATAGAAGTGGTGAAAGAGGGCATCCCTGCCTTGTTCCAGTTTTTAGGGGGAATGCTTTCAGTTTTTCACCATTTACAATGATATTGGCCGTGGGCTTAGCATAGATTGCCTTTAAAATGTTAAGGAATGTTCTCACTACACCAATTTTTTCTAATGTTTTGAGCATGAAGGGATGCTGTATTTTATTGAATGCTTTTTGTGCATCTATTGAAATAATCATGTGATTCTTAACATTAAGTCTGTTGATATGATGAATGATATTTGTTTTTTTTGTTTTTTTTTTGTTTTTTTTGTTTGTTTTTGTTTTTTTTTGTTTTCAGTGCATTTATTTTATTTTATTTTATTTATTTTTGTTTTTATTTATCTATTTTTTTATTATTGTACACAAATGGGATACATGTTGTTTCTCTATTTGTACATGGCGTAAAGGCATACCATTTGTGTAATCATAAATTTACATAGGGTAATGTTTGATTCATTCTGTTAATTTTTCCCTTCCCCACACCCCTCCCACCCCTCTTTTCCCTCTATAGAGTCCTTCCTTCCTCCATTCTTGCCCCCCTCCCTAACCCTAACTCTAACCCTAACACTAACCCCTCCCACCCCCCATTATGTGTCCTCATCCACTTATTAGCGATATCATTCTTCCTTTGGTTTTTTGAGATTGGCTTAACTCACTTAGCATGATATTCACCAGTTTCATCCATTTGCCTGCAAATGCCATAATTTTATCATTCTTTATGGCAGAGTAATATTCCATTGTATATATATACCACAGTTTCTTTATCCATTCATCAATTGAAGGGCGTCTAGGTTGGTTCCACAATCTGGCTATGGTGAACTGAGCAGCTATGAACATTGATGTGGCTGTATCTCTGTAATATGCTGATTTTAAGTCCTTTGGGTATAGTCCAAGGAGTGGGATAGCTGGGTCAAATGGTGGTTCCATTCCAAGTTTTCTAAGGAAACTCCACACTGCTTTCCAGAGTGGCTGCACTAATTTGCAGCCCCACCAGCAATGTATGAGTGTAACTTTATCCCCACATCCTCGCCAACACCTGTTGTTGCTTGTATTCTTGATAATCGCCATTCTAATTGGGGTGAGATGGAATCTTAGGGTGGTTTTCATTTGCATTTCTCTTATTATTAGAGATGTTGAACATTTTTCCATATGTTTGTTGATTGCTTGTACATCTTCTTCTGTGAAGTGTCTATTCATTTCCTTAGCCCATTTGTCGATTGGATTACTTGCATTCTTGGTGTAGAGTTTTTTGAGTTCTTTATAGATTCTGGAGATTAGTGCTCTATCTGAAGTATGATTGGCAAAGATTTTCTCCCACTCTGTAGGCTCTTTCTTCGCATTGCTGATAGTTTCCTTTGCTGAGAGAAAGCTTTTTAGTTTGAATCTATCCCAGTTATTAATTCTTGCTTTTATTTCTTGTGCTATTGGAGTCCTGTTGAGGAAGTCTGGTCCTAAGCCGACATGTTGAAGCTCTGGACCTACTTTTTCTTCTATAAGATGCAAGGTCTCTGGTCTGATTCCGAGATCCTTAATCCATTTTGAGTTTAGTTTCATGCATGGTGAGAGATATGGGTTTAGTTTCATTCTGTTGCATATGGATTTCCAATTCTCCCAGCACCATTTGTTGAAGAGGCTATCTTTCTCCATTGCATATTTTTGGACCCTTTATCTAGTATGAGAAAATTGTATTTATTTGGGTTTGTGTCCATGTCCTCTATTCTGTACCATTGATCCACCTTTCTATTTTGGTACCAATACCATGCCGTTTTTGTTACTATTGCTTTGTAGTAGAGTTGAAGATCTGGTATTGTGATACCCCCTGCTTCACTCTTTCTGCCAAAGATTGCTTGAGCTCTTCTGGGTTTTTTATTCTTCCAGATGAATTTCATAATTGCTTGCTCTATTTCTGTAAGGTACGTCATTGGGATTTTAATTGGAATTGCATTGAATCTGTATAGCACTTTTGGTAGTATGGCCATTTTGACAATATTAATTCTTCCTATCCGAGAACATGGGAGATCTTTCCATCTTCTGAGGTTTTCTTTAATTTCTTTCTTTAGTGTTCTGTAGTTCTCATTGTAGAGGTCTTTCACCTCTTTTGTGAGATTGATTCCCAAGTATTTTATTTTTTTCGAAGCTATTGTGAATGGGGTAGTTTTCCTAATTATTCTTTCTGAAGATTCATCACTTATGTATAAAAAATGCCTTAGATTTATGTGCATTGATCTTATATCCCGCTACTTTACTGAATTCACTTATGAGATCTAACAGTTTTCTGGTGGAATTTCCTGGTTCCTCTATGTATATAATCATATCATCAGCAAATAGGGATAGTTTGAGTTCTTCTTTTCCTATTCGTATCCCTTTAATTTCTTTGGTCTGTCTAATTGCTCTGGCTAGAGTTTCAAGGACAATATTGAATAGAAGTGGTGAAAGAGGGCATCCCTGCCTTGTTCCAGTTTTAAGGGGGAATGCTTTCAGTTTTTCACCATTTAGGATGATATTAGCCATGGGCTTAGCGTAGATGGCCTTTACAATGTTAAGGAATGTTCCCACTATTCCTATTTTTTCTAGTGTTTTGAGCATGAAGTGATGCTGTATTTTATGAAATGCTTTTTCTGCATCTATCAAAATAATCATGTGATTCTTGACTTTAAGTCTATTGATATGGTGAATGACATTTATTGATTTCCGGATGTTGAACCAACCTTGCATCCCTGGGATGAAACCCACTTGATCATGGTGCACTATCTTTTTAATATGTTTTTGTATGAGATTTGCTAAAATTTTGTTGAGAATTTTTGCATCGATGTTCATTAAGGATATTGGTCTGAAATTTTCTTTCCTCGATGTGTCTCTGTCTGGTTTAGGTATCAGGGTAATATTGGCTTCATAGAATGAGTTTGGGAGGGTTCCCTCCTCTTCTATTTCATGGAATACTTTGAGAAGTATTGGAATGAGCTCTTCTTTAAAGGTTTTGTAGAATTTGGCTGAGAACCCATCTGGTCCTGGACTTTTCTTTGTTGGTAGGCTATTGATGACTTCTTCTATTTCATTACTTGAAATTGGTCTATTTAAATTGTGTATGTCTTCCTCGTTCAGTTTAGGCAATTCATATGTCTCTAGAAACCTGTTGATGTCTTCAAAATTTTCTATTTTGTTGGAGTATAGATTTTCAAAATAGCTTTTAATTATGTTTTGTATTTCAGTCGTGTCTGTTGTGATATTTCCTTGTTCATTCCGAATTTTAGTGATTTGGGTTTTCTCTCGTCTTCCCTTTGTTAGTGTGGCTAAAGGTTTATCAATTTTGTTTATTTTTTCGAAGAACCAACTATTTATTTTGTCAATTTTTTGTATTGTTTCTTTTGTTTCAATTTCGTTGATTTCAGCTCTGAGTTTGACTATTTCCTGTCTTCTACTACTTTTGGTGTTGGTCTGTTCTTCTTTTTCTAGGGCTTTGAGCTGTAGTGTTAGGTCGTTTATTTTTTGAGTTTTACTTCTTTTATTAAATGCGCTCCATGAAATAAATCTTCCTCTAAGTACTGCTTTCATAGTGTCCCAGAGATTTTGATATCATGTTTCTTTGTTCTCGTTTACCTCTAAGAATTTTTTAATTTCCTTTCTAATATCTTTTGTTATCCATTCATCATATAATAGCATATTGTTTAATCTCCAGGTGTTGGAGTAGTTTCTGTTTTTTACTCTTTCATTTATTTCTAACTTCAATCCATTATGATCTGATAGAATACAAGGTAGTGTCTCTATCTTCTTGTATTTGCTAACATTAGCTTTGTGGCATAATATATGGTCTATTTTAGAGAAAGATCCATGTGCTGCTGAGAAGAAAGTGTATTCGCTCTTGGTTGGATGGTATATTCTATAAATGTCTGTTAAGTCTAAATTATTGATTGTGTTATTGAGATCTATGGTTTCTTTGTTCAATTTTTGTTTGGAAGATCTGTCCAGTGGTGAGAGAGGTGTGTTAAAATCACCTAGTATTATTGTGTTATGGTCTATTTGGTTTCTAAAATTGAGAAGGATTTGTTTAACATACATGGATGAGCCACTGTTTGGGGCATAGATGTTTATGATTGTTATATCTTGCTGATTTATGCTTCCCTTAAGCAGTATGAAATGTCCTTCCTTATCCCTTCTGACTAACATTGGCTTGAAGTCCACATCATCTGAAATGAGGATGGATACTCCAGCTTTTTTGCTGAGTCCATGTGCATGGAATGTTTTTCCCCATCCTTTCACCTTTAGTCTATGGGTATGTCTTTCTATGAGGTGAGTCTCTTGCAGGCAACATATTGTTGGACCTTTCCTTTTAATCCAATCTGCCAGTCTATGTCTTTTGATTGATGAATTTAGGCCATTAACATTCAGGGTTATTATTGAGATATGATTTGTATTTCCGGTCATTTGGTTCATTTTTAAAATTTTATTTATTTATTTCTTTTTTGACACATCTTGGTTCCTCCTTTATTTGACAGTTCCTTTAGGATAAATCCTCCCTTTGCTGATTTGCTTCTTTGTGTTTTGTTTCTTCCTCATGAAATATTTTGCCGAGAATATTCTGTAATGCTGGCTTTCTTTTTGTAAATTGTTTTAGCTTTTGTTTATCATGGAAAGATTTTATTTCATCATCAAATTTGAAGGTAAGCTTTGCTGGGTATAAGATTGTTGGTTGGCATCCATTTTCTTTCAGGGATTGAAAAATATTGTTCCAGGCCCTTCTAGCTTTTAGGGTATGGATTGAAAAACTGCTGATATCCATATTGGTATCCCCCGAATGTAATTTGGTTCTTTTCTCTCACAGCCTTTAAAATTCTGTCTTTATTTTGTATGTTAGGTATTTTCATTATAATGTACCTTGGTGTGGGTCTGTTGTAATTTTGTGTATTTGGAGTCCTATAAGCCTCTTGGACTTGATTTTCCATTTCATTCTTCAGATTTGGGAAATTTTCTGATATTATTTCATTGAAAAATTGTTCATTCCTTTGATTTGTTTCTCTAAGCCTTCCTCAATCCCAATAATTCTCAAATTTGGTCTTTTCATGATATCCCATAGTTGTTGGAGATTCTGTTCATGATTTCTTACCATCTTCTCTGTTTGGTCAACTTTGTTTTCAAGGTTAAATATTTTGTCTTCAATATCTGAGGTTCTGTCTTCCAGGTGTTCTATCCTACTGGTTATGCTTTCTATGGAGTTCTTAATTTGTTTTATTGCTTCCTTCATTTCAAGGATTTCTGTTTTTTTTTTCAATATCTCTAACTCTTTATTGAAATGGTCTTTTGCTTCCTGTATTTGCTCTTTTAACTGTCAATTGGTGTGATCATTCAATGCCTGCATTTGCTCTTTCATCTCATCATTCAGTGCCTGCATTTGCTCTTTCATCTCATCATTCAGTGCCTGCATTTGCTCTTTCATCTCATCGTTTGCTTTCCTTATCATTTTAATTATGTACATTCTGAACTCCCTTTCTGTCATTTCTTCTGCCATGCTGTCGTTGGATTTTATTGATGTAACATCTAGATTTGTTTGGGACATTTTCTTCCCTTGTTTTCTCATATTGTTCAGGTATCAGTGGACCACTAAGATATTGCAGATTTCCTCTATTGACTTATAATGTCCCTGAAGATTTCTAATATATCTCCTCTTATCCTTCAGTAGCCTGAAGTCTTGGAGGAAGTTGATAATGCGGTGCTCCACAAGGAAGCTGCCTCTCTAGGGGTGATGGCCTTCAGGTGGGTATATTCCCTGCTAGTGGACAGAGGTGCCTCCACTTGTTGACCAATGGTCATCCAAAGGGGAACTAGGCTGCGGGCTGAGGCAAGGCCTGTTTGGGCCTGTGTCTCTGGTTTTACCGTCCTTGTGGGAAAACCTCACCCGGCAGGGAAGACTCACCTGGTGGGGAGGTCTCGCTGGTCAGTTCCCCTCCTAGAGGTTCCCCTCAATCTACAACTAACGCCTGGGCTAGGCTGCCTTCCTCTGCAATGTTCCCAGGAACCTGGCCCTACCTCCTGGTCCTGGGAGCCTCACCCTTTGCAGACCAGTCTCCTTAGTCTGCCTCTCCTCAGAGTATCTGCCCGCAGTCCTGGAAACTTCGCTCCGCTCCTAAGCGTGTCTCTGTACGCTCTTCCACCAAGAATCTGCTAGGTCCTGGGACCCTGCTCTGCACCTAATCGCCTGGCTATGCGGCCCCTCCTCTGAGCAGCCACCTGGAGCCCCGTTCAGTCTCTCTGAGTCCCAGTGACCCACCGCAAGCCTCTTCCTCCGGACAGCTGCCCGGTGTTCTGGTGCGGTCACTAGGAGTCCAAGCAACTCACTGTGCGCCTCCTCCTCCTGCCTACCACCTGTAGCCCTGGGCAGTCACTCCAAGTCCAAGTGACCCACCCCGTTCCTCCTCCTCCTCCGGGCAGCCCCCCGGGTGTTCAGGAGCAGTCGCTCTGTGTCCAAGCGACCCGCCACACGCCTCCTCTGGGCAGCCCCCGGGTGTTCAGGAGTGGTCACTTTGAGTCCAAACAACTCACCACTTGCCTCCTCCTCTGAGCAGTCGCCTGGAGCTCTGATGCATTCACTGGGAGTCCGAGCGATCTGCCGCGCTTCTTCTCCTCCTCTGGGTAGACCCCGGTGTTCAGGGGCAGTCGCTCTGAGTCCAAACAGCTCGCCACGCAGCTCCTCTCTTGGCAGCCACCCGGAGCCCCAGTGGTTGCTCCGAGTCCAACCGCTGTGCTGAGCGGCCTCCTCTACGATTCTCCCAGTTGTCCAAGTTCACTGCTCCAGTGGGGGGAGGGGTGTCTCGTTGGGCAACTCTACTTCACAAAGTTCCCTGTGTTTTGGGACTACCGCCCCATTTGGGATGCCTCCCCAATCAGAGAGACTCACCCGGCTGCTTTGAGTTGGTCCCAAGTCTCTCAATATCTCCTCTTTTGTATCCTGAGTCCTGGAGCAACATGAAATGCAGCCACCCTCTAGTCCACCATCTTGAAACCCCCAAGATTTCCTCTTTAAACCCATCCCCATTGACAGCCTCTGCCACTTCCAGTCCACCACCCAGATGTTTATCACTGGGGGAGGCCTGGTGTTGAGATCTGAGGGTTTTGTAGGCACCTGCTTCACTATGGACCCTCTCAAAGCACAAAGTATACATGGAGTCCTGGAGCTCTAAGGCTGGATAGTGAGGCTGATGGAGCTGACTGGTTTCTGTAAGGTCAGGGAAAATTGACCCTTGGTTACACTCTGTTCCTTGTAAGACTCCTGATCAATGAGGAGAATCATTTCCCCGCTTGGTGGTTGTTTGTACCAGAATAAATAATAAGTGAAACTAGTAGCCTTATATACACAATTCAAGGTCACAACCTCCTTCTCTAGCATAGATATTGTAGCTTGGTCTTGTGTTACCTTCTGGGACGTGCTGGATCCTGAGAGAGACAGAGACAGACATTAGACTGATCCACCCTGTGGCATCGTCCATGGGGTCTTGAGGATCTCGTGTAGGAGAGCTCTGATTCCCATGCCCATCACTTTGCTCTCCTAAACCCCATCAGAAAATGATAACCCACCTCTGTCCCCACCCTCAGAGCCAGGTCCTGAATCTGTGGCCACCTTACCATTCTTACCAAGCCAGATGGAGGCTATGACTGCCCTCAGCAGGCAGGGGAGCTGCATGTTGGAAGTTTCCCCCATGAGTGAATGTGCTCTGCTCTGCCTCAAATCCAGGTCTGAAGGCCCAGCCTGGGCCTCAGAGGGCAGGTGCACAGCTTCTGAGTCAGAACAGGAAATGCCACTTTGTTTCATTTTTCCTGTGCTCTGCCATGGCTTTGACACAACTGGAGAAACTAACCCACCTATTTGGTCTTATTGTAAGTGAATGGAAAACAGTTACATCTGGGCATTACACAGTCACATTAAATTGAAGGGCTCTGGCAATTTAAACATTGGCTACATTCAGCCAAGGCATCTAATGTGGACTCAGAAGTTTCATGAGAAATACATTTATTATGTGTTATGGGGACTACTGAAAATAAATGATGATTCATCTTTTCACATCTTTTCACATGCTATATATCTCCAGCAAAAATCTATGATGAAATGTGGTCACCGATTTTTCTTCCAGATGGGAAGATAAAACTATTTAGTCTCTGTCATCATAACTCTTTCTTTCTACACTCCAAGTCAAAAGATTTTAGGAAAATTTACTTTGGATAAAGCTCCATGACTACTTACTGGTTTTACAGCAAATTTCCTGAGTGACAGCTTTAGTCCAGTTGCATGTGTCCAATAGCAATCAATAGTAAGTCTGTGCTAGGAAAAATTTGGTTTTTAGATACTGCACCCTAGTCAAAATGAGAGCAGCCAAACTCACCAGACCAGGCATCATTTTTCTCTTACTTAAAAAAAAGAAGCAATTAAAAAATCATAAATATTTCTCTCAGTCCCTGCTGCAGCAGGTGTGGCTCCAAGGCTTTTTTCACTGGCAACACAATAGCTTTGTGTTTCAGCATGAAATTTGGTGACTGATTTGCTTGACATCAATGTGCTGATTTATGAGTGAGATTCAGTTGACTGCAGCTTTTGATTGTCTATTTATGTTCTTTTCCTTAAATGAATACCTACATTTAGTGACATCTAAAGTTCTTCTTATGAGAAGATGGATTGTTTTTTTAAAAGCCCAGGATGATTCAGTTAGTCTCAGTCAGGGTCCCCAGGGGAAGGGGTTACTGGAAAGAAGAACCAAGGGTATTTCTGAGGAGAAGGAAATGTTTTGAGTATTTCTTGTTATGTGGTGCATATGGTTCTCAGACACATAAAACTGAACAAGCTAGTGCATTTCATTGCAGAACAAAATTATACAACAATAAAAAATGAAAACATACACAGAGAGAATTAGTCTTCTAGCTTTTTGTAGTTGTTGCAGAAATTTATTTGTGCTTTTCTAGTTACTGCAGAAGAGCTGTGGTCTACCATGGTTACAAACTACTGCCAAACCCTCCGACAGCTTCCTAAGACATGGAATCAACAGGAATTAATATGACGTTAATATGCACCAAGAGTCTAGATGTACACAAGCAGAATGATTAAAGAAAATTGAATACCATGAAGTTCTCACAATAACTATCCATGGCTACACACAATAAATGAATAAATGTCATTCAGTTAAGTGTGTGTAAAATAAGCCAAAACAGAGGCATACACTAAACAACACCAATGTTAATAAATTAGAAAATCAATCTGTTAGATATCAGGACAGTGATTACTGGAGGTGGCAGAGAGGGACCAGGTACAAGAGTGGGCTGGCATGTGGATAATGTGCTGTTTCATGATACTGGTGCTGGTTACCTGGCTTTTCCAATTGGTAAAAATGTATCTAGTTTTATAAAAGTTATGCATGTGCTTATCTCTGTATAAATTATTTTACTTTTATTCATCTTTATTTAAGGATAATTTATATAATAAAATGAAAAATGCTATATATTCATTTCAGTTATTTGAGAATTTTATACACCTGTGTAAACACCTAAAAACAATACATAGAGGATTCATAGTTTCAGAAAATCTTTGTTACCCCTTCCAGTCAAACCCCTTTACCCAGAGGAAACCACATTTTACTTCTACCATCATCATTTAGGTTTTTCTGTTCTTGGACTTTATATAAATGGAATCTGAGTAATAGTCCTTTGGCTGGAAGTACCGTGATCGTTACCATATTCTCCTGTTGATGGACATTTGAGTTGTTTCCAATTCATGCCAACTATTTACAAGGCTGCTACAAACATTTTCGTATGAGTCATTTGTGAATCTGTTTTCACTTCTTTACTAAACAATAATGAATGTAATTGCCTGGCCGATACCAGTCCCCAAAGTGATTGTTTTATTTGAAATTCCTACCAGCCCAGCATGAAAGGTCCTGTTGTTTCACATATTTGCCAGTATTGAGATCACCAGAGAGTTTGTTTTTAGCCTTTGTGGTGGAGATAAATGACATCTGAATGAGGATTTAATTTATATCATCCTAATGACTAATGATGTCTAGAATATTTTATGGACTGGTTTAGTCAAATTTAGACTACTGTAACAAAATGCCACAGGCTGGGTAGTATTTTTAAAAATATATTATGTTGTAGATGGACACAATGTCTTTATATTTTATTTATTTATTTATTTTAATGTGGTGCTGAGGATTGAACCCAAGGCCTCACAAGTGCTAGGAAAGCATTCTACCACTGAGCCACAGCTCCAGGCCCCAGAGAGCTTTTGACCAGCACAAATTTATTTCTTACAGTTTGGAGGCTGGGATATCTAAGATCAAGACATCTGCAGATTCAGGATTCGATGAGTACTTTGTTTCTGGTTTATATATAACAATCTTCTCTCTGTATGTTCACAGGGTGGAAAGTACCAAGCAGTTCTTGGAGGTCTCTTTTACTGGGGTAACTATTCCCATTACCAGGTCACCTCTCAAAGGTCGCACCTCCAATAGCATCACACCGGGGATTAGGTTCTGGCATAATTTGTTTAATAGAGTCACTGCCTTGGCATCTCCTTTCAGATTTGTCATAAGTTGTCTGAAACCAAGTTGTGCTCCATTACATTTGGCCTAGTTAAAACCTCTCCTCCCTGTATGGTTGTTCCTCATCTCACTGACACAAAACACAACATACCCACAGTGCTGACCACAATAAACCACATAGATCAACACCTTCATCAGGTAAATAGGGCCTCTCTCATTTTTTAACCTCTCATTTTTTTTTAACCTAAGCAAGACACAACCCATTTCCTTAGGGAAAGCATAGGGTTAGTGCCCAGGGACTTTAATAAAAAGATAGTCCCACAGGTTTTCTCCTAGCCTCTGTCTCTGTTTCTGCTGCTGTCTCTCTTTCCCTACCTGCTGGTTGAACTCTGTGCCACCTCCAAACTTCCCATCAGCCTCCCACTGGCGTCTGTAACTTCTCTGGGACCTGTGAGTATTAAATTTCTATTTTGGGCATTATAGTTTCACCTCCTCATCAAGTCTTACCTGACATATGGGCCCCAAATTAACTTTCCCCCTCAGTTAGGGCTCTCAAAGATAGAAGTTATCTTGACTTATATACATATTCTCTATTTCACTCTTTCTCACAAATAAATGAGAAAGAAATCATAACCAATTAAAATCACATTAAGTTCTAAAATATAAATTTGGGTGGGGAAGACACATTCAGCCAGTAACAGCACTTATTAGTTATCATATTTAAGCATTTTTTATTAGATTTTTTTTCAATTTTTCTCCTTTAATTTTTTTCATAGTTTTTATTTGTTCTAATTAGTTATTCATGACAACAGAATGCACTATTGCACTTGGATGTACATCATACATAAATGGAGTATAATTTCTCATTTTTCTGATGTAGAATCCCACTGGTCATGCAGTCATATATGCACATAGGTTAAAAATGTCTGATTTATTCTACTATCCTTCTGAACACCATACCACTCCTCTCCTTTCTCTCCCTTCTACTAATCTAAAGTAACTCTACTCTTTCCCAGCTTGCCCCTGTATTGTATTGTGAATTAGCATCTGCATATCAAAGAAAACATTAGGTCTTTGGTTTGTTAGGATTGACTTATTTCACTTAGCCTGATATTCTCCAGCTCCATCCATTTACCAGCAATGCCATAATTTCATTCTTTTTTAAGACTAATATTCCATCATATATATATATATATATATAGCCGATTTTAAGTCTTGTGTATAAACCGAGAAGTGGGATAAACAGATTAAATGGTGGTTCCATTCCAAGTTTTCTGAGGAATCTCCATACTGCTTTATATAATGGTTGCACCAATTTGCATCCCATAAGCAATATATGAGTGAACCTTTTTCCCCACATCCTTGCCAACATTTATTGTTGCTTGTATTCTTGATAATTGCTATTCTGACTGGGGTGAGATATAATCTTAGAGTAGTTCTGATTTGCATTTATCTAATTACTAGAGATGTTGAACATGTTTTCATATATTTCTTCTTCTGTGAAGTGTCTGTTCAGTTCCTTTGCCCATTTGTTGAATGGGCTATTTGGTTTTGGGGTTTTGAGTTTTTTGAGTCCTTTGTATATCCTGGAGATTAATACTCTATCTGGGGTACAGGTGGCAAAGATTTTCTCCCATTTTGTAGGCTTTCTCTTCACATTATTGATTGTTTCTTTTGCCAAGAAGAAGCTTTTTAGTTTGATTTAATCCCACTTATTGATTCTTGATTTTACTTCTTGCGTTTTAGGAGTCTTGTTAAGGAAGTCAGTTCCTGAGTCAAAATTATGTAGATTGAGGCCTACTTTTTCTTCTATTAGGTGTAGGGTCTCTGTTCTAATGCCTAAGTCCTTGATCCACTTTGAGTTGAGTTTATTGCAGGGTGAGAGATAGGGGTTTAATTTCATTTTGCTGAGTATGGATTTCCAGTTTTCCCAGCCCCATTTGTTGAAGAGGCTTTCTTTTCTCCAGAGTATGTTTTTGGTTCTTTTATCTAATATGATATAACTGTATTTATGTGGGTTTGTCTTCTATTTTGTACCATTGGTCTACATATCTGATTTGGTGCCAACGCCATGCCATTTGTTTTACTTTACTTCTGTAGCATAATGTACAAATAAGGTCTAGTATTGTGTTGCTTCCTCCTTCACATTTCTTACTAAGAATTACTTTGGTTATTCTGGGTCTCTTATTTTTCCAAATGAATTTTGTGATTGCTTTTTCTATTTCTATGAAGAATGTCATTGGAATTTAAATAAGAATTACATTAAGTTTGTATAATGCTTTTGGTAATATGACCATTTTGACAATATTAATTCTGCCTATCCAGGAGCGTGGAGGTATTTCCATTTTCTATGGTCTTCTTCAATTTCTTTCTTTAGTGTTCTGTAGTTTTCATCGTAGTGGTCTTTCACCTCTTTTGTTAGATTGATTGATTCCCAAGTTTTGTTTTTTTTTTTTTTATTTTTTTTTGAGGCTATTGTGAATAGGGTAGTTTTCCTAATTTCACTGTCAGTAGATTCATCACTGATGTATAGGAACCCATTTGATTTATGGATGTTAATTTTATATCCTACTTCTTTGCTGAATTTATGAGTTCTAGAAGTTTTCTGGTGGAATTTTTTGTATCTTTTAATATAGAATCATGTCATTGGCAAATAGTGATAGTCAGAGTTCTTTTTTTCCTATTCCTATCCCTTTAATTTCTTTCTTCTGTCTAACTACTCTTGCTTGAGTTTTAAGGATGATGTTGAATAGAAGTGGTGAAAGAGGGCATCCTTGTCTTGTTCCAGTTTTTAGAGGGAATGCTTTCAATTTTTCTCCATTTAGAACTATGTTGGCCTTCAGTTTAGCATATATGACTTTTACAATGTTGAAGTATGTTCCTACTATCCCTAGTGTTTCTAATGTTTTGAACATGAAGAGGTATTGTATTTTGTCAAATACTTTTTCTGCATCTGTTGAGATGATAATATGATTCTTGTTTTTAAGTCTATTCATATGATAAATTATGTTTATTGGTTTCCATATGTTGAACCACCTGCAATCCTGGGGTGAACCCAAATTTTATCATGGTGCACTATCTCTTTAATATATTTTTGTATGCAATTTGCCAAAATATTATTGAGAATTTTTGCATTTATGTTAATCAGGGATATTGGTCTGAAGTTTTCTTTCCTTGATGTTTTTTTGGCCTGGTTTTAATATCAGGGTGATATTAGCCTCATAGAATGAGTTTGGAAGAGTTCCCTGCTTTTCTATTTCATGGAATACTTTGAGGAGTACTGGAATGAGCTCTTCTTTGAAGGTCTTGTAGAACTCGACTGAGAATCTGTCTGGTCCTGGACTTTTCTTGATTGGTAGACTTTTGATGGTGTCTTCTGTTTCATTGCTTGAAATTGATCTGTTTAAATGTGTGTGCGTCATCCTGATTCAGTTTGAGTATAAATTTCAAAATAGTTTCTAATTATCTTCTGTATTTCAGTCACGTCCATTGTGATATTTCCTTTTTCATCATGTGTTTTAGTAATGTGAGGTTTTTTTCTCTTCATTAGAGTGGTTAGGGGTTTACCAATTTTACTTATTTTTTCAAAGAACAAACTTTTTGTTTTGTCAATTTTTTTAGTTGTTTCTTTTGTTTCAATTTTATTGATTTTAGTTCTGATTTTAATTATTTCCTGTCTTCTACTGTTTTTGGTGTTGATTTATTCTTCTTTTTCTAGAGTTTTGAGATGTAATGTTAGGTCATTTATTTGTTGCCTGTTTACTCTTTTAACGAATGAGCTCAATGCAATAAACCTTCTTCTTAGTACTGCCTTTGTTAGTGTCCCAGAGATTTTGATAAGTTGTATCAGTATTCATATTCACCTCTAGGTATTTTTATTTCATCCTTGATTTCTTCTGCTATTCATTTGTCATTCAATAGTGTATTATTTACTCTTCATATGCAAGAGTAGCTTGTATTTTTTATTTTACCATTGATTTCTAATTTCATTCCATTATGATCTGAGAGAATGCAGAGTATTATCTCCATTTTTTTGTATTTACTAAGAGTTGCTTTGTGGAGTATCATCTATTTTAGAGAAGGCTGCATGTGCTGTTGAGAAGAAAGTGTATTTGCTCTTCGATGGATGAAATATTCTATATATGTCTATTAAGTCTAAATTATTGATTGTATTATTTAGTTCTATAGTTTCTTTGTTTAGTTTTTGTTTGGAGGATCTATCCAGTGGTGAGAGAGGTATGTTAAAGTCACCCAGTATTATTGTGTTGTGGTCTATTTGATTCTTGAAATTGAGAAGGGTTTGTTTGAATACATAGATGCTCCATTGTTTGGGGCATAAATATTCACAATCATTATGTCTTATTGGTGTATAATTCCTTTAAGCAGTATGAAATGTCTTTCTCTGTCCCTTCTGATTAACTTTGGCTTGAAGTCCACTTTATCTGATATGAGGATGGAAACCCCTGCTTGTTCACATGATCCATATGAGTGATATGTTTATTCCCATCTTGTCACCTGCAGTCTGTGAATGTCTTTGCCTATGAGGTGAGTCTCTTGAAGATAGCATATTGTTGGGTCTTGTTTTTTAATCCAATCTGCCATCTGTCTTTTTATTGATGAGATTAGGCTGTTAACATTCAAAGTTATTATTGAGGTATAATTTGTATTCCCAGTCATTTTGTTTTATTTTTGGTTTTTAATTTGTATTAGTTTCTCCTTTGATTGACTATTTCTTTAGTGTAGCTCCTCCCTTTGCTGGTTTTAACTTTTTTTTTTTCCATATCCTCACAGAATATTTTGTTGAGATGGTTCTTTAGTGCAGGCTATCTAGTTGTGTTCTTTTAACTTTTAATATGAAAGGCTTTTATTTCATCTTCAAATCTGAAACTTAATTTTGCTGAATATAAAATTCTTGATTGGCATCCATTTTCTTTCAGAGTTTGAAATATGTTATTTCAGGATCTCCTAGCTTTGAGGGTCTGAGTTGAGAAATCAATTGATACCCAAATTGATTTCCCCCTATACGTAATTTGATTTTTTTCTCTCAAGACTTTTAATATTTTATCCTTATTCTGATTTACGTTTTATCTGCATGGACCTAAAGGAAAGAGAATCCATTCTATGTGAACAAGCATTCATAATTTCAGGTTCTGGCATTTGCTGTAGCTTTAGTTTCATTCAGTGTGTGATCAAGACTCTCCCTTAGCATGGTGGGATCTGAACAGTGGAAAAGTTCTTGAGATCTCTTTATGCTTCATAACCAGAGTTGCCTCCATTCCCAAATGTGGGACTGTCCTTTGCTTTACTATCTGGCTGCCAGCTTTGGGGTCACCAGCGAATTCTCTTTGCTGTGTAGGAACATGCTCAGCTTTTAGCACCTCTGCAAAAACTTGCTTTTCTGTTGTCTTGTACTAGCCTTCAGAGAGTGCACAAGCTATGCCCTGTAAAAGCCCAAAATGTTCCAGAGTGTTTTCTCGTACTCTCCATCTCTTTCCCAAGGCCCCAGAGTACTACCTGTATACCCATGGAGACACTAGAGAAGTGTGGATGGTGTAGACTTGTTCAGCTGTGGTTCTTCAGAATCCCAACCTGTAATGCCAACCAATATCTGACTCTTATAGTTTCCTTAGACACGAAGTTGAATTTCCTTTATCTCTCTCTATAGAACCTTCCTCAACTTTTCACTATTTCACAAGCAGTGAAAGCAGCCACTTTCTGGAATTAGTTCATTAAAATTTCTTTACTTCTTCAGTTTCCTGACAGTTTCTTTTTGTTCTATTTTAAACAACAAAATAGCTTCTGTTTAAATAAACTTTGTAGCATATTAGGCTTATATTTGTAGTGGTGGTGAGACTGATGGTTTCTTGTACTATGTCTGTCCCAACTATATAAACAGAGATTCAAACACACACACACACTCTCTCTCACACACACACATTTCTAGTTAATAAGGCTGGGGATATGGCTCCATGGTAGAGTGTTTGCTGAACTTTTGTGAGACCTTGGGGAGCACTGAAAAAATAAATAAATAAAATTTTCAATCTCAGATCATCCAAAAATGACCTCTTTAAATCTTGGTTTCTTAGGGAATTGTAGTAGTACTTACCACAAGCAGAACTGTACTAGTTGAGTAATGGGATGTGTGCTGATGTGCAGTGTATGTATTAGTGTCTAAAAAGGTTAACTAATATATTATGATGATGATTATATCTACCTTCTCCAAATATGGGTGACATTGCCTGATCTGTAAATGACCTGAATAGAACAAAAAGGAGGATGAAGGGTGATTCTATTCTCTCTGTAAGAGCTGGGACGTGTATCTTCCACTGACCCGGGATATTGTTGCCCCTGGCTTTAGGTATTTACACTACAACTTACCCTGCCAACTTTCCTGGGCCTCCAGTTTGCATCATGGGACTTCTCAGTGTTCAAAATCACACCAACCAATCTATTCTTCTGTTTATATCCTATTTGTCCTATTTCTCTGGGGAACCCTGACTAACAGAAAATTTTTAAGCCCAAGATTCTTAGATCATCAAGGAGAAGACCCTCTCATGTCTAATATTCCCAGAGTTAGAAAAGTGCATATACAAAGTATTTCTTCAATGGTTTTGGTTATGGATGGGAATAGTAGCATCTTACAATATTTAGTTGCTTATTATTGCAATTAGTTTAACAATTGTTCATTGCTTAAATTATATTTCTATCAATATATTTCATATATGTCAATATGAGAATGCATAATGTTATATATTATATATCCTAATAATATATTTGAATATTCTAACATGTATGACATTTTGTAATATGTTAGAATATGTATGCTATGTTTGTATATATTTGTGTGTATATATACATATATATTTAAAATTTGGAAAAGGACATGCTAATGAAATTTAAAAATCCAGTTTCTGAAGACATCAAAATAGAATAGAAGAAGTTGCCACTAGCAGAAGAAAATGAGAATATTAAGACACACTTATCTAGGAATATACCTTATGAGTTCATGAAAACACACAGGGTAGACACAGGCTGGACAAGGCCCACAGAACTCCACAGCACTGGGAATCTCAGATCACTGTAGAAAACATCATGGGCAAGTGGGCGAGAGGAAGAGTCAGGATCATAGCAGAAGCAGAATCCAAATCAAATTCAAGTCTTTATAAAGTAGGACTCACAGATATGGGAAGGTCAAGGGAACCAATAGCTGCTGTTGAGGGACCCCCAAGGGAGCAACAGCAGGAGTCCTGTACCTTTCAGGGTACAGACAAGAGAACGGAAGGCACGGTCAGTTGGGAATAAGAGGAGACTTGAGTGAAGGGCATGTGAGAGGTGCAAGTGGGCGAGGGAACCAGCAGAGGACACACAGGCACCTGGTCACCGCCTAAGAGCAGCGGGGAGTGAGTACGACCCTCAGCCTGAGGGACAAGGGATAAACACAGTGTCAGCAGGAGCTGGAGCTGTGGAAGAGGGTCTTCCCCACAGAGCTGCAGTTAGAGGGATGCAGCCCACGTCAGAACCACCACATCTGAGCAGGTGAAGGGCAAGGAGAAACACTCAGCCTCTCTCTCTTCCCTCAACTCAACCTCTCTCTCTTCCCTCACACACATCTCTTTCCAGTTCCTATGCAAAGTCTGAATCCAGTAAGATGTCAACAAGCAAAAGAAGCCAGGTGATTCAGTTCACAGGGGTTGAAGTACTACTGCACAGAGTAGGACAGAGGGGGAGGAAGCATGGATTAGGGCAAAGGGGAAATAAACACAAGAATAAGCAGCAATAGAATAATGGATAAGGCCAGGGCTGAACCCTGGGCATCCTTTTTCCCATCTCAGTGAACTCCTCAACTCATAATGAAGCTGAGTCATAAGGCCCAAGAGAAATGTCCAGTGTTTCTTATCAGAACTGAGAGATCCTTGTTTTTCCATGCTTTGCTATTTTAGTTTGGTTTTGGAGGTCAGAAACATGGGATTTGACTTTCCACTTAACTCCCTGGTCAATAAAGGAGGTCAATATCTTTCTTGCTCTTTGTACACACAGACATACATGGATCTTTCTTCTGAGAGGATTCCATGGTTTTTGCATTCAAATCTTTCTCGCTTTACAAATAATTATAGATACATATTCATATATTTATTTAAACAGTATTTTTTTTAAAGACTTGAGATTTTCAAAACCTGGACTCCTTTCTCCTATATCAGATGAAGTATGAGAAAACATAAGCCCTTGTGCATGACTATACCACATCCTTGGGATTTAAATGTCAGGTGATGCATAGGAGACTGGACATGAAAAGGGAAACCTCCTTGGACACAGACTTCCTGACCCTGCTGCCTCCCACCTAGTGTGCAGTGAGGACAGGGAAGAAGATGACTCCTCTTAAGCATCTCCCCACATCAGTGTCTCCTGAGCAGCTTCATGAAGTGAGGGGCTGGTGGGGAGTTGGGTTGAACTTTGTGTGGCATGGACCAAGGAGAAGCACAGCCTATCTTAGACATGGAGCTCTAAGCAGGACAATAAGACCAGATTCTATGTACCTCACTTGATTCATAAAGATCTGCATGAGGAATTGAAGACTGAGGGAGATTTTAAATAGCTCAGTAGGTGAGACATCTTGGTAGAGGTTGTGCTGCTGTGGGTTTGTGCTCAGCACCCCCTGCAATTCCCCTCACTGTGTCTCTTATAGCGCAGTAGTACACAGCTGAGTCTGATGTTTGGACTGCAGGTTTCTGCAGGTGGAAGGAGTTCTCCTTCTTAACAAGAGTGGCATGAAAACCTTGGCTCTCTATCTTCTGGTTTTCAGTTGAGGTCTTCAGGAGCAGTCGAGGAGCTTCATTGAGATATTGGACATACCAGAAAGTGAAAACTGAATAACTGGTCTTGTAAGTACAGTTCAATGTCATAGATGCCCCCTCTACAAGAGTAACCAAGCCTGTTGTCTGGGTCACTGAGTCTCCATTGCTCCTCCCTAAAAATGAATGAATAAACAAATAAATCATTTGTTATAGGGGAAAGAAAGCTAAAGTTATCATCATTGTACAAAATGATATATCACTAATGGTTAGGGTTAAATGTTACTTACCGAACATTAAGAGGGTCAGGAGAATTGAATTGGTGACAGAAAGCATGTTGATAGCAGGAAATGATCCTTGCTACTTGTGATATGCCAAGTCTTATAGGGCTAGTCTCCAGCAGGATCTTATAGAAACTCTTCACTCATAAGCGTGAACCCCTTTCTCTACAGCTGCAGACCCTCTTGTGACTGAAGATAATAGGCAGGTTGAACCTCCACCAGGTACAAATGTGAACACAATCTGGAAAGCAGTGTCCTCTGGTGGTCTCTATGAAAATTGCACCCTAACCTTGTAAGAAGTTTTAATAATATGGTACACTCACAGGGCGTATTAGTGTTCTCTAAAGGAACAGAACAGGAAGTATGATTATAAAATGGGAATTTATTAGATTGACTTACATAATCAGAAGCTGGATAGTCCATAATGGCCTTCTGTAGGCTGGAGAGCTGGAGGAACAAGTAGCTGCGTAATCCAAGATGCTTAGGCCTCAGAACAAGAGAAATCAATGATGCTACCCCAGTCTGAGACTGAAGGCTTCTAGACACTCCCTGGAGAATCACTGGGCAGAGTTTGTTTTGGAAAAGTGAAGGAGTGAGAATCCTCAGGTGATCACAGCAGCAGATCAAGAACCTTCAAGAAGAATTGAACTTGCATCTGGAGCTGCTTCCTTCTTCTTCCAACTTTTATTCCATCCAAGCCTTCAAACTATTAGATGGTGTTGCGCATGCTTAGGGAGTGTCCCCAATCCAGTTTGCTATCCCATATGCTAATCATTCCTAGATACACCCTCACTGACAACCCAGAAGCCTCTTAATATTCATCATCTCTTAATCCAATCAAGTTGACAATTCAAACTAACCATTACACAGGGAATGTTTCTAAGACCCCCAGTGGATGCTTGAAGGCACATATACTACTGAATTCTCTACTTAGTATGTTTTTCATATATAAATGCCATTTGTGATATATATACATATCCATTATGTGCAATATATATATATATATATATATACATATAATTTTTTCATTCTCACGCACATACACATATATACTTATGGTAATGTTTGTTTATAAATTATAATTTTTTGGTGTAGCACATTGCCATCAATTGGATTGTGTTCATGTTTTGTGTTCATGTTTTTCATCCACAAATTTCAAGTCTTTTTCAACTTAGCAAAGCACTTATCATGTACTATGGTAAAAGCTTTTGCAATTTGAGGCACAGCAGCAAAACTAGCATGAATTAACTTTTAAAAGGGACTGAACAGGTAGTTATACAACATGAACATGCTGGACAAAGGGATGATTTCCATCCTGGGTGGATGGCAACAAGGTGCAAGGTTTTATCACACAACTCAGAATGGCATGCAATTTAAAACTTATGGATGATTTATTTTTGGACTTTTCTGTTCAGTATTTTGGGATTATAGTTTATTTCAGGGAATTGAAACCATAGAAAGCAAATATTTAATAAGGGGAGACTACTGTAAGAGAACTTGAAGAGAAGGTATATACAAAAGGAAAATGAACTAGGACTCTAAGAAGAAGCAATTTGCTTTTGCTTTATAGATTCATAACTATATTATGTCAATGTTCAATTGTTATATGCATCATTCCCTCCATGGTGAATTATTCTCAAATAGTCCCAGGCATCATTTTTAAGAGGAATTGTCTGAGGTCTCTTCCTTTCATGTGGCACTATGGATTCTATGTGTTAGGGTCTGGATCTTGAACTTCCCCACAGATGTATTGTGGGCTTGGTTGCCAACCTTTAACACTGCTGGGAAGTGGTGGAACATTTAAATGGTGAGGCCTTGTTGAAGGAAGTTAGGTAATTGGGGGCATGTCCTTGAAGAGTAGGTTGGGATCCTGACATGTGCCCTCTCTCTTTTACTTCCTGGATGCCATGAGGTAAACGGGTTTCCTGTGCAATGCACTTTTGCCATGGTATACTGTTTTGCTGTAGGCCCAAAGCCATGGCCAAGTGAACATGGACTGAAACCTCTGAAAGCATGAGCCAAAATAAACTTTTCCTCCTTGTAAGTTGTTTATCTCAGGTATTTTGTCACAGTGACAAAAAATGAACATACCTCTGCCTAGAAAGTCCTCTCACTTCTCCTCCAATCTGTTGCCTGATTTATTTCTATTCATCCTGAGTCCCTATCAAGCTCACCACCTTATAGAGAAAACAACACCAAACGCAGTGGTTCTCAAATAATCTGTGAAGGAACATTGGTTTCCCAACACATCATGGGGGACTGATATATTTATAAAATACAATAAAGATAAATCACTGCACTTCTGTTTACTGGTAAAGGTAGAGTGCTGTAGGAATTGACCTTCAAACTAGGAAATAGGACCAAACAAGGAAATTTTCAGACACTGGACTACAGATGGTGCAGAGATAATAGTAATTAATGAAGTGAGTCCTAAAATTGCACCAGATTGTCTTGTGGAGACGGTTTCTAGGCAATAGCACAGGGAGAATTAACCAAAACACAGCCCAGCTATCTCAATGTGTCAAGGAACAGAACAGGAGTCTGGGGATCCTAAAGCATCTAGAATGTGTGAAGAGAATTAGGAGAAGGGAGGTTGGGGATCAATTCCAGAGCTCACACAGTGCTAGGCATAGGGTGGTTCCCAGTAGACAGGATTCAAGACACTTTGTCATTGATAACCCAGTACTAGAATCCTCGGAAGGGTGATACTTAGTAGTGGACTGACTTAGCCCTGAAACAGAGGCTCAAAAGATCAAACTGATAAGCAAGTTACCATCATGGTCAGAAAAAATGTCCAATACTCTTTAAAGTAATACAACAAAATTCAGCATTCAACAATGTAAAATATACATATCTAGCAGCCGACCAAAATTATGAGGCTTATGAAGAGGTATGAAAATAGAATACATAGGCAAGAGAAAAATCAATCAATAGGAAGAGATCTAGTAATAACACAGATGATAGAATTATTATAAATGAGTTTCAAAAGAGCTTTTAAAATGTAAAGAAATATAGGAACATGGAGAGGAGAAAATGGAAAACATAAAAATCCAAATAGAACTTCTAGAAAATGATTAACTTCATAAAATAAAAATAAAATGGAAAGGATTAGCTGGAGATTAGAACCTGCAGGAAAACGGTTCAGTGAGCTTGAAGAAAGGCTAATATAAATTGTTCAAACTGAAAAAAAGAGAAAATAGATTGAGAAAAAGCAATAGAGTTTATGAACTATGGTACAAAATTAAGTGGTCTAATATATGTGCAACTATCTCAGAAGAAGAGAGAGCAGGGAATAAAAGGATGTTTTAAAAGTAATGACTGAAAAATATGTCCATGTTTAAATACCCACTGATACATGGGGGCAACTTTACATGTACAACTATGAGAATTTGACAGTGAAAAAGACCCGTACTTTTTAATGCCATTATACAAATAGTTTCAGTATGCAAAGGCCTTCCTAGAGGTCCCTGGCCACACCTGGATTGCAGCAACCCTGCAGCTGCAGCTTTGACAGGTAGGTCATGATTCTGCTGTAATTCAAGTATTTTCTTTTGGAACCCAGGCTTTAGAGGCTTAATGTGACCAGTCAGGCTCTCTTCATTCAGTATTATCTGGTATTTATCTGTCCCTCCTTTTTTATTAGGGGTCTCATGAATTTCAGTTAAAGTTACTGTATTTTTGGTATCTGTTGGTCTGTTGGGCACTTGCTTTTTGTACCTATTTGTGCCAGTGAAACCAGTTCAGTAGAAGAATTAAGAAGACCAATTTCAGAGTTCATTGCTTCTCTAGGCTTGAGTTTTATTTATGGAAGGTATGATCATATTATAGGAGGAAGCCATGGTGTGGCTCTTTGCTTACATAAACCATTATGGAGTCCTGGGACTTGGCTACTACAGACAGCTATGCTGTTTTCCAACACAGACTCTGAGGGGCAGCACTGCCCAGGTAAAAACAGTGGCCATGACTCAAAGCAGTTAGCACAAGAATATTCTTCTGGTGATAAGTATTTACCCTAAGTAGGTTTTCTCACCAATTCAATGAACTTAGACTGTTTAACTGCTACTTAAGATTCCCTGATAAGCAGATGACCCAGCTGCTCTCACACTTGTGCGTGCTCGGGAAACCCTAAACCCAAACATTCATTCCAGAACTGACAGAGTTACCTATGATCTGTAAAGCTCTGTAACAAACACATAAACAAAAATAAATTGCTTTCAGTGGAGTGAGGAGCAGATAAGTTAAACAAATCCAATTCTGTGCATGTGCTCCAGCTAGCCTGGGCCAGGAATTTGGAATGAAGAATCGGACTGGAAATAGCTGATAAATTTGTCATCAGGCAAGTAAAACCAGATTGAATAACTTGTTTCAGTTTTTATACTTGTTTTTGTCCTTCCATCTCCCACTCCCACTTTTAGGCCTGCTATCCAGATGCCTGACTTCCGGTGCTCAGGGCTCTGATTCCAGCAGGATAAGCATGTTGTGGGAGGAGGCAGCAGCATCTCAGGGGCACCCAGCCATCTCCCTGCTGCCTTCTCCATTCTCTCAATTTCATCACATTAGTTCTCTGACTAGATTCCAGAAAGATTTAGTATACCCTAAATTTTGGAGCAATGAAAACTAACCTTCATATTAATATATTTTAAATTTTATTAAACTGAGCTTCAAAAATCTAAAAGTTCTCCATTTTGCTTGCTGGTTTAGTTATTTGAGGAGTGGTTTCTGGACTTTTATCCATTCTAAGCTGATTTAACTGTGATGAAATCATGATACTTTAAGCCAATTACCACTCCCTCTGCTAACCTCTTATGAGTCCTTTTTCAATTTAAAGCCCAGGACACAGAGGTAAAATTAAGACTGCCCTAGTATTAAAAGGGCTTGTTCACTTTCCTTCCTACTCCTAAAAACTAAGTACTTTGGAGATGCAGTGATGTGTTTTTTTCCAACAATTCAGTCTGCATTGAGTAGAGATGGTATGCTAATTATCAGTCCGTGAGTTGAGTGGAGACAGTGTTGAAATAAAATTCATCTCTATCAGGCACTACAAGTGCCTTATCCAGTGTTGTGAGAGATATAATAGTGTTTTTAAGTTCATTTCAAACACACATAATATTTTGGGGGTGATAAGACATAAGCTCAAACACAGTGAACTTGCTTCAGGGAACTAGGAAGATTAAAATGGGCTCTACTCTTGGCTGAGTTCACTGGATTAAGTAACTTTATTTTAAAATGAGCTTAACTCTTTGTACCTTACTTTGCTTGCAAAGGTATCCTGAAGAGTGCATGAAAAAATACTTATGAAACTGCATTGCAAATTCAGGTGACAAAATTGAAATAATTTCAAAAATTGAATGATTTATCAAAAGCAGTGTTTGAGTGGCAGGACTTTCTGTAAGAAAGGAGAAATGGCTGTGGGCAGGAGTAACCAGGGATTCTTCTTGATGCAAGAATGAGTAGACCGTGTCCAGGATCACAAGGAAAAATGATGGCAAGCATTCAGACAGCAGTGATGATGGGAGCCATTGATGGAGGACAAAAGGTATTTTCCTGTCCCATTCTCATGTTAGACTTGATTTGCTAAAGGAGAAAGGTCATGACAAAATTGTAGAGGCCATGGAGACCCTCATTCATGGATCTATCCTTACTCCCTCAGGCAGAGGATGACCACTAAAGGTGTCAGACAAGGGACACGTGTGATTCATACTGTGCTTTGTATGAGAATAAATCATTCTTTTGGGCATGGAGTAGATTATAGGAAGGAGACCCTGAAAGCAGGGATGACAGTTCAAATGCTGTCACAGAACACCAGGTATGAGATTCTCCAAATTTAAACTGGACAGTACTTGACAGGTGACAGACAAAAGTTCAAGTCCACCTGGTAACATTTTGAACTCTGGGGACTGGGAACCAAACATCTTTGCAAATATGTATAAAAATAGCTGACTTCTTTATTGAGGGAATGTCACGGAACATCTATTAAATGATGGCTCAGTGGAGGGTCCATGGGGATATGAAAGTGGATTGAATGTGAATTGTTTTCTCAGAATTTAGTCAATAGGTAGATAAGGTATAATTTTAAAAATCTTATTGAAGAATAATTACACTAATAAAAGTACATAAAATGTAGTTGCTGAGCTTGGTGAATTTTCATATAGTGAACTCACCCATGTAACTTATCACTCGATAGAGAAACTGACCTTCACCAGCACCCTTGAAACCTCCCTTGTTCTAATGCCTAGTGACTAGCAACTATCTCTTCATAAAATAACCACTGTCCCCAATTCTTGGCTTATAAATTTAGACATGTTTTGTGCCTCTTTTTTTACTTCTTTTTTTGTGTGATGTCTTTCACTCAGTAATATTGTGGAATTTATTTCACAGTAAGAATATAGCAACTTTGTTCATTCCCATTCCTTTATTATAGTAATGATCATAATTTATATATCCTTGAAACTGCTGGTGAACACTTGGGCTGTTTTCCAAATTTAGGTATTAAAATTACTGATACCAAGTTCTCATTCTTGTACGTGTCACTTTTCTTTATTGGGGATATGCCTAAAAGAGAACTCTTGGATCATAAGGAAACACATATGTTTAATTTTAGTAAATATTACCATGTTTTTTGAAGTTTAACCAGTTCCTATTCCCCCTGGTAATTTATAATAATTGCTGTTGATCCATGTTCTTGTTAACACTTGGTGTTGCCTATACTTTTTAGCCATGATATTCATGATAGAGTAATAAATAAAAATTTTAAGAACCATAGTAGAAAGTGTCAAATGGCAAGAACCAGTAAGTGTTAAAGAGTGATTGGGAAGTTAGAAGACGAAGGAATTTATCTGTTGTGTTTATGCAGGTGACATAAGTCTTATAAGATAAGGATGGTGACTAAACATTTTCCAGGATTGCTCCAAAATTTTATAATTGTACTTATAATTATGAAATGATGATGATTTGAGTTTAGGCCACATCTCTCAGACGACCAAGCAGCAAGTATCCTTCCTCACCTGCTGTGCTCTTCTCCCAGAGAGTACAGTCACAGGAGGTTGAGGCAGGATTGTAGCCTGCAGAGATGGAAGAGGACCCACTTTTCAATAAGAAAAGTTAGGCAGAGACATAGATCTGTGACCAGACAAAGTGGTCCCCAAACTCCTGTTTCTGAGCAGAGGGGGTTTCTATACTCTGGGACTAAATGACATCTTCTTCTGGTTTCCTGGAGAAGGTTATAAAGTTCATCCCATTTCCATGACAGATAGTACTAAAACTGGGTACAAAATATGAATGTCCTATTTGCCAATAATCATCTCATCTCAGGGAAGAAATTATTATAGCAATCAGTGAAGTTTCAAGAATATTGAAAAAGTATTAATCTACTCTTAAAATAAGAGGGGACAGGCTCCCAATCCTATATAAATTAATGTCTCATAGCTCATCTGTTATTTGTACAACAAAGGATTAGATGGTGAACAGGCTGCACCAGTGCCAGGCATAACTGCCTACATGTTGAAAAGTAAAAAGGGATTGAGGTGAGATTCAGAAGCTCTTTGTATCACATGTAATATGTGTCTGACACCTATGTTCACTCTTTCTTTACAAAATAAAAACAAACAAGAGGGGGAAAAAAAGACGAAAAAACTCATGAGAGTGGATTGTGTCCAGAATAGAAGTTATGTTAAATAAAGTGATTCAGAACCATGGACAGTTCACAGGGCACACTATCTCTACTAGCATTTATTCTTACTTTGCTTTACATGATTTCAGTGTCTAGCCAAGCATACTGCCACAAATCTGCATTGGAGATATGATGTGCAAGAATCAGAGGTTCTGAAATGTGGATATGAGAATGATCGATTTCAGGAAACACCTAAAAGAGGGAGAATAATTATTTGGAGGTTGCAGGGAAGGGCTGGAGCCTAACGGTCATTATCGTCTTATTCACAGGGACTGAAAAATGCCCCAGCTGTCCTATAGGCTGTGCTGGCTTCATGTCTCCACCCTCACCAGAGTTTCCCTGTATTAGATCCTGGGGATTGGCCTGTCCCCCTGCACTAAGCTTGCATCCTGTTATGGTTTGGATCTGGAATGTGCCCCAAAAGCTCATGTGTTGAAAACTTGGTCTAAATGCACCAATATCCAGGTGTGGGGCTTTGGGAAAGTGATTGCATCATGGAGGCTCTGACCGCATTAGTGCATTAATCCATTAATATGAATGGAGCACAGGAAGGTGGTGTAAATTTCAGGCAGATTGGGCATGGTTGGAGGAAGGAGGTTACTGGGGTCATGCCCTTGATGATTATATATTGTCCATGACTTTCCCTCTGTTCTTTTCTAGTTGTTATGAAATGAGCTGCTTTCTTCCATCACACCTTTCCACCATGATGTTTTCCCCACCTTAGGCCCAAAGCAATAAAGCCAACCTACTATGTACTAAAAACTCTGAGATCATGAACCAAATTAAATCTTTTCACTTTTAAGTTTCTTATGTTGATATTGTGGACACAGTGACAAAAAGCTAACACAACCTGACTCAGATGTGACTCAGAGCTAAAGTGAAAAACCTTCAATCTTGGATAACCTGCCAGCACTCCCACTCTACTTTAGAGAATGTTGGGTTTACCATGTCACTCTTTTTCATCCTTTGACACTATGGTCCAGTGCTAGTTGACTCAGCATCAGGTTTGCCCCTTTTTAAAATACCTGGACAGTCACACTCATGTTCATTCTGCTGTAAACACCTGTAAACATTTGCCTTTGCAACCAGCACAAGATAGGGCTCTGATGATGAAAGAGCCCCACCCACCTACAATGTTCTTTGTTTCTTTAGGGCTGGAGAACTGGTTACACTTCACAAGGGGCGTTGGGCATCCCTAAGCTTAGAAACCCTGTTGCTCCTCCTGCTTTGGGAAGCTGTGTCATCTGGAGGTCCAACTGGCTGTCAAAGTTCAGTGACCTATTTTTTGTCAAGTGGGCATCTTCTACACTTCCTGATTCTCCCACACGGAGGAAAGAAAGTGTCTATGACTTGTGAAAGAGACCACAATATCATACTTAAATAGAAGCTGTTTTACTTCAGAGTTAGTGCTCGTCCTCTCCCTCCCTGCTCCTCCCTTCCTCCTTTCCTCCTTCTTTCTTAACCTCTTCCCTCCTCTTTCTCTCCATCCCTCCCTTTCTCTTCCTCCAACTTCTCTTTACTTCTCTCTCCCTCTTCTGCCTATCTATCTAGAATAGCAACACCTGTGTATTGATAGCAGTAGACTTTCCAGGTCACTTCCTTCTCTCTCCTTTCCCTCTGGCTTCTTGTTATTCCTTTTACACTACCATGCAGTGTGTGAAGCACCATGGAAATTTCTATGATGCCCAGTTTTCTTCTTCCAAATATAGATGTGGTAGCATGACTTCCATAAAGGCAGGAATCATGTCTGTCTTGTTAACTAATATTTCCTCAGTGCTTACTGCAGAATCTAAGTGTTTTTTGAATGAACAAATAAGTTCCACTTAAGTTTCCCAAACTGGGATACATATTGTGAGACATGAAATCATGGGGGAAAATAGACACAGTTTCATGAGATGTTAATTCAGGTTTGTTTCTCTTGTGTACTTGTTTATACCTCATGATTAATAATTTAATCTTTTTAAACAAATTTATATTGTTAATTAATGATAAAGTCTTATAAGTTTTTACAATTAATAAATATACATCAAAACCACTACATGTGGGGTTTTCAAGATGGCGGACTAGAGGGTGGCTGCATTTCATGTTGCTCCAGGACTCAGGATTCAAAAAGAAGAAGTTTTGAGAAACTTGGAACCAACTCAAAGCCGCCAGGTGAGTCTCTCCCATTGGGGAGGCATCCCAGATGGGGCAGTAGTCCCAGAACACGGGGAACTTTGTGAAGTAGAGTTGCCCAACAAGACACCCCTCCCCCCGCTGGAGCGGTAAACTTGGACAACTGGGAGCATTGTAGAGTAGGCCCCGCTCAGCACAACGCTTGGACTTGGAGCGACTGCACTGGGACTCCAGGTGGCTGCTCAGAGGAGGGCCTGCACAACCAGATGATTAGGTGCAGAGCTCAGTCCCAGGACCTAGGTGGCTTCTTGGTGGAGGAGCCACACAGAGAGATGCTTAAGGGTGGAGTGAAGGTTCCAGGACTACGGGCAGCTTCTCTGAGGAGGGGCAGCCTAAGGAGACTCTTGGGTGCAGGGTGAGGCTCCCAGGCCCAGGAGGTAGGTCCAGGCCCCTGGGAACATTGCAGAGGAAGGTTGTTCAGCTCAGGCAATAGTTGTGGATTGATGTTGAGGGCCGTCTTGGACAAGATGGTGCCTGGCAGTGAGCCAAAGGGCGCTGGCTGCCAAAATGAGGAAGTACCTAAAAGGCTGTTTGCTGTTACTAGTTCCTTGGAGACTTATGAAGTGTTAATGCCAGGCTCAAGGATTGGCTATCTAAAATCATGCATGCGCGGACAGCCCATGATTTATATAGTGTTATGCTGGTATTCCTCTGCATGCTCTCCTGGCGTGAGAGAAAGCTTTGCTATGATTGGCTGATAAGCGAGGAGCCGGTGGGAGGAAAGGAGGAGAGGAGGAAGAGAGAAGAAGAAGAAGAAGCAGGAGACAAAGAAACAGGGAGGGCGTGATAAATCTCGACAAACTGAAGATTAGTGGTGTCTCCTTTCTCCGTGCGAGTTCCGCTGGACGGAACAAGTGGTGGCCCGTACGGGGAACTTTCTTTCTCCTTCTGCATCCTCCCAGGTAAATAAGCTACAGGAAAACTGAGGATAACCTCCCGGGAATCTCTGGCCAGAGTGTATAAGGGGGCGGTCACATAACTCCAGAAAGGGGTCACATAACTCCAGAAAGTGGTCACATAACTCCAGAATGGGGTCACAAGTGTCAAAAAATCAAATGATAAGAATCATACAAGATGTGCTTAAGGCTAATGGGACTGCCGTAAAATGATCTACTGTAACAGCATATGTAATCACACTGGCCAAGGTTAGTCCTTGGTTTTTGGATAAGGGAGTCCTAAATATTCCACAATTGGAACATCATAAAGAGGATCTTATCAAAGCAGAAAAGCAATCCCCGTTACCTAGAGGTACATTTCCCATGTGGCAGCTCATTAAGGAATGTCTAACATCTGAGAAAGGCAAAATACAAACTTTAGTAGAAGAAGGAAATATGTGTCTGGAAGAGATAAAGGAACAACTAAGTGCAACTTCTCAAAAAGAGGAAGAAAAGAAAGAGGGGCTTACTGGGGAGGAATTAGAAAGAGCATCAGGGACACGGTCACCCCCACCAGTTATGTCAGGAAGGAACACCAATCCCTTCCTGGAGGCAGCAGCCTGCCCCCTATACCCCCAAGGTACCCTTGGGAGGAGTTAGCTCATGCTATACATCAAATGGGTTTTTCACTGCAGGGAGAAGAAACCCCCATTAAAGAAACCTCAGCAGTCCCACAATTCTTCCCTGTGCTAGAGGACCAAAATAGACAAAGATTCCACCAATCTCTAGATTTCAAAACAGTAAAAAATTTTAAGGAAGCAGTAGTTACGTACGGTCCACAGGCCCCATTTACAATTAGTATGTTGAAATCAGTATCAGGACTAAATCTAGTGCTGGAAGATTGGAAAAGGCTATGTAAAGCTGTGCTATCAGGGGGGCAATATCTAGTGTGGAAAACTGCATGGCAGGAAGCCTCATTAGAAATGGCATGCTATAACGCTGCCACAGGCTTTCCCCAAAGAAATGTAGAAATGCTAACAGGAGAAAGAATCTATGAAGGTGTTCAGCAACAGATTACTTACAATCCTGGGGTGTATGCACAAATTGCTGCTGCTGCCACTAAAGCCTAGAAATTAATTCAAGGGACAGGAGACTTACAGGGACAGTTGTCCAAGGTGATTCAGGGAAGTAACGAGCCATTTGCAGATTTTGTTGATAGATTAATCCAAACTGCTGCTAGAGTATTTGGGGATTATATGTGGTCCCAGAAAAGGTGCAAACTCACAGCCCTATTACCTTTCTAGGACATTGAATATTAGATACCTGTGTTAGGCCACAAAAAATTCAATTAGCCACGAAAAAGCTTAAGACTCTAAATGATTTCCAGAAATTATTAGGTGATATGAATTGGATAAGACCAAATTTGGGAATCACCACTGGTCAACTTAAGCCTCTGTTTGATATTCTCCAAGGAGATTCAGACCCTATATCCCCCAGAAATTTAACTCCTGAAGGTAGAAAAGCCTTAAAGTTAGTAGAACAAGCTTTAGAAAATGCTCATAGTGATAAAGTTGATCTATCTTTGCCTTTTAGTCTCATAGTATTAGATTATGAATATACTCCTACAGGTCTATTGTGACAAACTGGACCCCTGATATGGATCCATTTGCCAGTGTCCCCCCAAAATGTTGTTTCCCCGTATTCTGTGATGGTGGCAAATCTAGTTGCATTAGGACTTAAGACGGCCCTTAGAGTTTTTGGAGTTTATCCTTAGACAGTTATTGTCCCATATACGACAAAACAAATTGAAATACTAGTTAACAAAATGAAAGATTGGGCAATTGTCTATTGTTCCACCATGGTCACATTTGATAATCACTTGTCAAGTTCACCTATTGTCAGCTTCTTCAAAAGGCATCCTGTTATTTTCCCTCAGGTTGTTAAGGCTCAACCTATCCCAGCAGCAAAAACAATCTTTAGAGATGGCTCCTCGTCTGGTACAGCTACAGTAGTTTCTGATAAAGTACAGACTATTATTACTTCTCATAAATCTGCTCAAAAAAATTAAACTAGAAGCAAAAATAACTGCCTTACAAACATTTCCTGAGGAACCTTTAAATATTTATACTGACAGTCTCTATATTGCCCAGCTTGTGCCATGGCTTGAGACAACTAAACTCATTAGTCCTCAATTTACCTTACAACAATGCTTTTATCAAGTACAAACTCTTCTGTGGGCTCACAAATAACCTTTATATATAGGCCATATCAGAGCACATTCAGGCTTACCTGGGCCTTTAGCTCAAGGAAATTCTACTGCAGACTGGGCTACTCGAGATTCTCATGTATTTAATGTTGTAGAAGAAGCAATTAATTTCCATAAAGATGTTCATGTCAATGCTACTACTCTCAAAGTAAAATATAACATTACAAAAGAACAAGCCAGAAATATAGAAAAATAGTGTCCTGTCTGTGCACCTCATTTATCTGTTCCTCATTTTGGAGTCAATCCTAGAGGACTCCTTCCAAATCATCTATGGCAGATGGATGTCACCCATATCCCTGAATTTGGTACTTTAAGATTTGTTCATGTAACTGAAGATACCTACTCAGGATATATATTTGCTACTGCCCATATAGGGGAAAAGACAAAAGATGTAATCAGTCATTGCCTTCAAGCCTTTGCTACTATGGAAAGGCCAAAATCATTTAAAACAGATAATGGGCTTGCGTATACTTCTTCTTCATTTCAACAGTTTTGCTCAAAGTTTAATATCTATCATCCTACAGGATTGCCCTACAATCCACAAGGACAAGCTATCGTGGAAAGGGCTAATCAAACATTAAATGTCTGCATAACTAAACAAAAAGGGGGAATAGGGCATCAGCCCCTCCCAAGAACAGACTTAACCTTGCTTTATTCACCCTCATTTTTAAAAATTTGGATACTATGGGCTGTACTGCAGCTGATAGACATTTTAGTGGAAAGTCTGGTGCCATCCACAAGCAATGTGGAAAGACATCTTGACTGGGTCCTGGAAAGGACCTGACCCAGTATTAATTTGGGGGCAAGGATCTGTTTGTGTTTTTCCTCAGGACCAACAACAACCTATCTGGGTCCCAGAGCGCTTGGTAAGAACTATCCATAAGAAAGAAAATGCCACGAAACACAAAATGATGGTGATGGTGGTAAACCTGCTGTTGTTAGCTCTTCCTAAAACCTTTGGGGATATATTCTAGGGACTGCTATCTGCATGGCCTATTCCCTTGCCTATCACTCATGACACACAAGTTTTCCCTCAATTATTTCCTAGTACAGAACTTCTAGGTATCCCTTACCTACCAGCTGATTCCACTGTATAGCCACTTAATACTAGTCTAAACTTCAAGTCAAGGGGATGTTACGGCTTATAAGGTGACTCCTTACTTTTCCTTTGGGCCATTTGCCATAGATTGGAGAACTATTAAAGAAATATTGAGAAAGGCAAATGCATCATATACGTTTGCTACTATAGGTAATGATTTTTTTTACCAATGACTATTCTCCTCTTTCCATGTGGTCTCTTTGTGGTGCGTCTGCTTGTATGGACATTAGTCCACTTAGTATGATACAGGGAGGCAGTCTCTCTCTCTCATTCAACAAAGGTGCAGTCAAAAGCAAGCCTATATAGAGGGAAGTAATACACCTGTTTATAGTTATACAGGGTGCGTGGCCAATTTGACTTCCTTTAATCAATCTTTCCCCCCTAGTCCTGTATGTGTCACATCTCCATTTGTGTTCATTCTGTCTAGCAGTTCTAAGTTTAATATTAACATTACTAATAACAATGATAATGATACTGAGGTCCCTAACTGCACTAACCAAGAGTGTTATGTATCTAGTTGCTGGGATGCTTCATTATTTCCTCTGGCTGTGATTGCCAGAGTTCCTAAATTTATTCCAGTCCCAGTGACCTTAAATCATAGTGAGTGGAATTTTCTACCTGTGAGAGCCAAAAGAGATTTTGGTATCTCAGCAATTATAGCCATCGCTGTTGCTGCTGCGGCTGCTGCGGCTGCTGCCACTGCTGCTGGACTTGCCCTAGGAACTGCTATTCCTACTGCTCATGTGCTCAACAATCTGTCACGAGCCACTGCCGAAGCATTGACAGCACAGGAAAACATCACACATCTCACCACGGGAATCCTGATTCTAAACCAAAGAGTGGACTTACTACAAGAACAAGTGGACATGTTGACTGTTACCACACAGACAGGCTGTCTAGTACATGCCCAAGCATTATGTGTTACCTTTATACCCTATTCTAATATTATTGCTGCTGCAAATCTGTCCAAACAGCTTGGAATCATGCTTAATGGGACATGGGCTAAAGAGTTTACTAATTTGACTACCCTATTAAGAAATTCTATATTTGTAATAAATAGTACTCAGGTCAAGGTCCCAGGTATGCCAGAAGCCATTAGTTTCCTACAGTCAACATTACAATTTGGTAAACAATGGATGGGAAATTTTGCTATGATGGGATTGTTGTTCTTGCTTTTATTATTGCTGCTCACATATTTGTTGTCTTTAAGGAGTCATTAAAGACAGCAAGCCATAGTGGTACGGCAAGCCCTTATGGCCATAGACCAAGGCTCTGATCCACAGATTTGGCTCTCCCAATTACAGGGCTGGTAGTCAAAGATGGGTAAGCACAGGGTGGACTTTATACCAACCTAAGACAGGGATCAAAGCATACCAACAGCTCTTTGATACCCAATGATGGGTAAGGATAAAGTCTGACTCTGGCACCTAAGACAGGCACAGTTGCTGTCCTTTTCTTTAAATAAAAAAGGGGGAGCTGTTGAGGTCCGTCTTGGACAAGATGGTGCCTGGCAGTGAGCCAAAGGGCGCTGGCTGCCAAAATGAGGAAGTACCTAAAAGGCTGTTTGCTGTTACTAGTTCCTTGGATACTTATGAAGTGTTAACGCCAGGCTCAAGGATTGACTATCTAAAATCACGCCAAGCGTGGACAGCTCATGATTTATATAGTGTTATGCTGGTATTCCTCTGCATGCTCTCCTGCATGAGAGAAAGCTTTGCTATGATTGGCTGATAAGCGAGGAGCCAGTGGGAGGAGAGGAAGAGAGGAGGAAGAGAGAAGAAGAAGAAGCAGCAGGAGACAAACAAACAGGGAGGGCGCAATAAATCTCGACAAACTGAAGATTAGTGGTGTCTCCTTTCTCTGTGTAGGTTCCACTGGACACAACAGATTGAAGAGAACTTCTAGGAGGGGAGCTAACCAGTTAGACTTTGCCACTGGGTGAGTCTTCCCTGCCGGGTGAGGTTTTCCCACAGGGATGGTAAAACCAGAGACACAGGCCCAAACAGGCCTTGCCTCAGCCCGCAGCATAGTTCCCCATGGGATGATCATTGGTCAATAAGTGGTGGCGCCTCTGCCCACTATCAGGGAATATACCCCACCTGAAAGCCACCACACCTAGAGAGACAGCTTCCTTGTGGAGCACTGCATTATCAACTTCCTCTAAGACTTCAGGCTACTGAAGACTAGGAGGTGATATACTAGAAATCTTCAGGGACACTATAAGAAAATAGAGGAAATCTGCAATATCTCAGCGATCCACTGATATCTGAACAATATGAGAAAACAAGGGAAGAAAATGCCCCAAACAAATCTAGATGTTACATCAATAAAATCCAAGGACAGCATGGCAGAAGAAATGACAGAAAGGGAGTTCAGAATGTACATAATTAAAATGAACAGGGAAGAAAACGATAAGATGAAAGAGCAAATGCAGGCATTGAATGATCACACCAATCTATAGATAAAAGAGCAAATACAGGAAGCAAAAGATCATGTCAAAAAAGAGTTAGAGATGCTGAGAAAAAAAAACAAAAACAGAAATCTTTGAAATGAAGGAAACAATAAACCAAGTTGAAAACTCCGTAGAAAGCATAACCAATAGGATAGAACACCTGGAAGACAGAACCTCAGATATTGAAGACAAAATATTTAACCTTGAAAACAAAGTTGAACAAACAGAGAAGATGGTAAGAAATCATGAACAGAATCTACAAGAATTATGGGATATCACAGAAAGGCCAAATTTAAGAATTATTGGGATTGAGGAAGGCTTAGAGAACAAACCAAAGGAATGAACAATCTATTCAATGAAATAATATCAGAAAATTTCCCAAATCTGAAGAATGAAATGGAAAACCAAGTACAAGAGGCTTATAGAACTCCAAATACACAAAATTACAACAACCCACACCAAGGCACATTATAATGAAAATACCTAACACACAAAATAAAGACAGAATTTTAAAGGCTGTGAGAGAAAAGAATCAAATTACATTCAGGGGGAAACCAATATGGATATCAGCAGGTTTTTCAATCCAGACCCTAAAAGCTAGTAGAGTCTGGAACATTTTTCAAGCTCTGAAAGAAAACGGATGCCAACCAAGAATCTTATACCTAGCAAAACTTCCCTTCAGATTTAACAATGAAATAAAATCCTTCCATGATAAACAAAAGCTAAAGGAATTTACAAAAAGAAAGCTGGTATTACAGAACATCCTCAGCAAAATACTCCAAGAGGAAGAGATGAAAAACAATGATGTAAATCAGCAAAGGGAGGAACTACCCTAAAGGTACCCTAAAGGAACAACCAAATAAAGGAGAAACCAAGTCATGTCAAAAAAAAATAAAATGAGCCAAATGCCCGGGAATACAAATCATATCTCAATAATAACCCTGAATATTAATGGCCTGAACTCATCAATCAGAAGACATAGACCAGCAGATTGGATTAAAAAGAAAAATCCAACAATATGTTGCCTGCAAGAGACTCACCTCATAGGAAGAGATACCCACAGACTAAAAGTGAAAGAATGGGGGAAAACATACCATGCACATGGACACAGCAAAAAAGGTGGAGTATCCATTCTCATTTCAGATAATGTGGACTTCAAGCCAAAGTTAATCAGAAGAGATAAAGAAGGATATTTCATACTGCTTCAGGGAAGCATCAATCAGCAAGACATAACAATCATAAATATCCATTCCCCAAACATTGGCTCATCCGTGTACGTCAAACAAATCCTTCTCAATTTCAGAAACCAAATAGACCACAACACAATAATACTAGGTGATTTTAACACACCTCTTTCACCACTGGACAGATCTTCCAAACAAAACTTGAACAAAGAAACCATAGATCTCAATAACACAATCAATAATTTAGACTTAACGGACATTTATAGAATAACCATGCAACAAAGAGCAAATACGCTTTCTTCTCAGTAGCACATGAATTCTTCTTTAAAATAGACCATATATTTTGCCACAAATCTACTTTTAGCAAACACAAGAAAATAGAGATACTACCTTGTATTCTATCAGATCATAATGGATTGAAATTAGAAATAAATGACAGAGTAAAAAACAGAAACTACTCCAACACCTGGAGATTAAATAATACACTATTGTATGATGAATGGATAACAGAAGATATCAAGAAGGAAATTAAAAACTTCTTAGAGATAAATGAGAACAAAGAAACATCATATAAAAATCTCTGGGACACTATGTAAGCAGTACTTAGAGGAAAATTTATTTCATGGAGCACATTCAATAAAAGAAGAAAAAATCAACAAATAAACGACCTAACACGGCAGCTCAAGGCCCTAGAAAAAGAAGAACAGACCAACACCAAAAGTAGTAGAAGACAGGAAATAGTTAAAATCAGAGCTGAAATCAATGAAATTGAAACAAAAGAAACAATTGAAAAACTTGATAAAATAAATAGTTAGTTCTTTTAAAACACAAACAAAATTGATAAACCCTTAGCCACATTAACAAAGAGAAGGAGAGAGAAAACCCAAATTACTAAAATTCGGAATGAACAAGGAAATATCACGACAGACACAATTGAAATACAAAACATAATTAGAAGCTATTTTGAAAATCTCTACTCCAAGCAAATAGAAAATTTCGAAGATATCAATAGGTTTCCAGAGACATATGAATTACCTAAACTGAATCAGGAGGAGAAACAAAATTTAAAAATAGACCAATCTCAAGTAATGAAATAGAAGAGGTCATCAAAAGCCTACGAACAAAGAAAAGTCCAGGACCAGATGGATTCTTATCTGAGTTCTACAAAACCATTAAAGAAGAGTTCATTCCAATACTGCTCAACGAATTCCATGAAATAGAAGAGGAGGAAACCATCCCAAACTCATTCTATGAAGCCAATATCACCCTGATAACTAAATCAGACAGAGACACATCGAGGAAAGAAAATTTCAGACCAATATCTTTAATGAACATTGATGCAAAAATTTTCAACAAAAGTTTAGCAAATCGCATACAAAAATATATTAAAAAGATAGTGCACCACGATCAAGTGGGTTTTATCCCAGGGATGCAAGGTTAGTTCAACATCCGGAAATCAATAAATGTCATTCACCATATCAACAGACTTAAAGTCAAGAATCACATGATTATTTCAATAGATGTAGAAAAAGCATTTGATAAAATACAGAACCCCTTCATTCTCAAAACACTAGAGAAAAAAGGGATAATGGGAACATTACTTAACATTGTAAAGGCCATCTATGCTAAGCCCATGGCCAATATCATTCTAAATGGTGAAAAACTGAAAGCATTCCCCCTAAAAACTGGAACAAGGCAGGGATGCCCTCTTTCTCCATTTCTATTCAACATTGTTCTCAAAACTCTAGCCAGAGCAATTAGACAGACCAAGGAAATTAAAGGGGTACGAATAGAAAAAGCAGAACTCAAACTATCCCTATTTGCTGATGACATGATTATATATTTAGAGGAACCAGAAAATTCCACCAGAACTTTTAGAACTCATAAGTGAATTCAGTAATGTAGCAGGATATAAGATCAATGCTCACAAATCCAATGCATTTTTATACATAAGTGATGAATCTTCAGAAAGAGAAGTTAGGAAAACTACCCCATTCACAATAGCCTTGAAAAAAATAAAATACTTGGGAATCAATCTAACAAAAGAGGTGAAGACCTTTACAATGAGAACTACAGAACACTAAAGAAAGAAATTAAAGAAAACCTTAGAAGATGGACTCCCATGTTCTAAAATAGGCAGAACTAATATTGTCAAAATGGCCATACTACCAAAAGTGCTATACAGATTCAAAGCAATTCCAATTAAAATCCTAATGACGTATCTCACAGAAATAGAGCAAGCAATCATGAAATTCATCTGGAAGAATAAGAAACCTAGAATAGCTAAAGCAATCCTTAGCAGGAAGAGTGAAGCAGGGGGTATCACAATACCAGACCTTCGACTGTACTACAAAGCAATAGTAACAAAAACGGCATGGTATTGGCACCAAAATAGACAGGTAGATCAATGGTACAGAAGAGAGGACACGGACACAAACTCAAATAAATACAATTTTCTCATACTAGGCAAAGGGGCCAAAAATATGCAATTGGAAAAGATAGCCTCTTCACCAAGTGGTGCTGGGAAAACTGGAAATCCATATGCAACGGAATGAAACTAAACCCCTATCTCTCACCCTGCACAAAAATCAACTCACAATGGATCAAGGACCTTGGAATCAGGCCAGAAACCCTGCATCTTATAGAAGAAAAAGTAGGTCCAAATCTTCAACATGTCGGCTTAGGATCAGACTTCCTTAACAGGACTCCCATAGTACAAGAAATAAAAGCAAGAATCAACAACTGGGATAGATTCAAACTAAAAAGCTTTCTCTCAGCAAAGGAAACTATCAGCAATGTGAAGAGAGAACCTACAGAGTGGGAGAAAATCTTTGCCACTCATAGTTCAGATAGAGCACTAATTTCCAGAATATATAAAGAACTCAAAACACTCTACACCAAGAATACAAATAACCCAATCAACAAATTGGCTAAGGACATGAACAGATACTTCACAGAAGAAGATCTACAAGCAATCAACAGATATATGAAAAAATGTTCAACATCTCTAGTAATAAGAGAAATGCAAATCAAAATTACCCTAAGATTCCATCTCACCCCAATTAGAATGGTGAGTATTAAGAATACTAGCAACAATAGGTGTTGGAGAGGATGTGGGTTAAAAGGTACACTCATACATTGCTGGTGGGGTTGCAAATTAGTGCAGCCACTCTGGAAAGCAGTGTGAAGATTCCTTAGAAAACTTGGAATGGACCTACCATTTGACCCAGCTATCCCACTCCTTGGCCTATACCCAAGGACTTAAAAGCAGAATACTACAGAGATACAGCCACATCAATGTTCATTGCTGCTCAATTCACCATAGCCAGATTGTGGAACCAACCTAGATGTCCTTCAATTGGTGAATGGATAAAGAAACTGTGGTATATTTATACAATGGAATATTACTCAGCCATAAAAAATAATAAAATTATGGCATTTGCAGGCAAAGAATGAAATTGGAGAATATAATGCTAAGTGAGATAAGCCAATCTCAAAAAACCAAAGGACGAATGATCTAGCTGATAAGCGGATGATGACACATAATGGGGTTGGGAGGGGGGCAGGAATGGAGGAAGGAGGGACTGTATAGAGGGAAAAGAAGGGTGGGAGAGGTGGGGGGAAGAAAAAAAATAACAGAATGTATCAAAAACTATTACCCTAGGCAAATGTATGATAACACAAATGGTATGCCCCTACTTCATGTACAAACAGAGAAACAACATGTATCCCATTTGTTTACAATAAAAATGAATTTAAAAAATAAAATAAAAAGGGAAAAAAAGATAATATGTAGAAAATATCAATAGCCATGTGATAAATAGCGATAAGGTTGAAAATTTTATCTTTTTAAAAATAAAATATAGCTTTACAGTTTAAAAAAAAAACAAAAAACCACTACATGTTCAAGCAGAATTTTTTTTTTTTTTTTTTTTTTTGCAGTGCTGAGGATTGGACCCAGGGCCTTGTGTTTGCGAGGCAGGCACTCTACCAACTGAGCTATATCCCCAGCCACCCAGAATTTTTTACCTCTATCCTAGAGGGTCTAGTATTCTAAATCTTCCCATTTTTGTCCATAAGCTAGAAATCCATTTTCAATATGGTTTCTGATTTTTACTTGTTGACAAGTGACTCAGAGATTTGTAAAAACTTTTATGGAGCAAAAGAAATAAAACTCTTGTCCCTGAACATGTGCCAAAATATCTGAGGAAAAAAATATGTCTAGATAGGAAGTTGACTTTGGAAAGACCATCTAGTGTCGGTTGCCATGACAACTGTGATTCTGGCCTTGACCTCTTCTCATCATCAAACTGGCCATAACTTAAAGAGGAAGGGTGAAGACAAGAGAATCCATAGGTCAGGACAAATTCCCACCTTTAACATTTCCCTCTGTCGGCAGCAGTAGTTTTAGATGCTTTTTAAAAATCATAATCGTGTCTAAGAAAGAGAGGTGATTTGAGGAATATTTCACATATTTTCTGCTTGCACAAGGGATGATTATGGAAATGGGCCTAAATTAAACAATTTATTCTACCTCATGGAGTAGTAGTTCTATTTTTGAGAAGATTCAAGGCAATTATATTAAAGATGGATTAAAGCATTCTACAGAACAATGAATACATAAATTTATGAGTGATTCTGAAGTTTTAATAACTGTTCAATAGTATCGTACATTAGGTCTGAATATAATTTCATATTTTTCCCACCTCAAGAAACCAACACAAGATTAAAAAGTTTTATTAAATTTCATTTTGAAAATAATTTCTGCATGTGCTATAAAAATATGTGCTACATGTTCTATCTCTATATTGGTTTTTTGTTTGTTTGTTTTTTGGTACCAGGGATTGAACTCAGGAGCACTTGACCACTGAGCCACATCCCCAGCCCTATTTTGTATTTTATTTAGAGACAGTCTCACTGATTGCTTAGCACCTCACTTTTGCTGAGGCTGGTTTTGAACTCATGATCCTCCTGCCTCAGCCTCCTGATCCACTGGGATTTCAGACATGTGCCACAGTGCCGGGCTTCTATCTCAATCTATTGCAAAGAATAGGAGTTATGCATCCTTCTAACAAGTGAATCTCTGGATATTCTACATGAATCACACTCCCAAACCCCCACCTGCGCTGACACAGCCCCTACTCCTCTCTATCTGGGGTGGAGTCTCCCCCCAGAGGCCCTAGCTCTTCTTGAGGTTTTTGTGGGACTCCCACAGGCACCCCTCTCACTGTGGCCTCTCTCAGAGCACAGAAATACACTGCTGCATCCATAAGCTGTGAGGCTGTGATGGTGAGCTGGATGGAACGTGACACCTTCTGGAAGTTCAGGGAATACCGACCCTCTGTTGCATTTTGCTCATTGTAAGAGTCCTGACGAATAAGGAAAGTTGGTTTCCCACTTGGTAGTTGTTTGTACCAGAATAAGTAATAAATATCGTCACTGGTTTCATACACACAGTCCAAGGTCACAGCCTCCTTCTCCACCACAGAAATTGCAGTCTGAGCTTGAATTACCTTCTGGGCCATGCTCGTTCCTGCAGGAGAGAGGAAGAAATAGACTAATCCTTTATCTGGAATTATGGGAGTAAAAAGGATGAAGTGACTAAGGATCCAGCACTCTGATCCCATTGCCCTTTATCCATCTCTTTTAACCTCAACAAGAAGCAGTGATCTTCTCTCTGCATAACCTTCAGGGTTGAGAAGAACCTGAGCCTTGTGCTTGTGCGCATCCTTACCAAGACAGATGGAGGTGATGGCTGCTCCCAGCAGGATGGTGGCCCACATAGTGGTAGCTCTTCCCCTGAGAGAAATGTTCTATGTTCCTTCTCAAATCCAGATCTTAACTCTGTACCTTGTGCTCAAGAGGTATAAGTAACGTTACCAAGCTGTGTCCTGCATCTGCTCCAACAGGAAATGCAGTTAGCAGATATGTGGCAGGCTTGCCTGGGTCCTGTCACATGCTTCCTGTATAGTGGAAGATCCTAAATGGTCGTGAGCTCCTTCTGTGTCTCATTATAACTTGTTGGATTGAAAATAACAGCAGACATTGAATCATGTTTGACCCATTCTTCTTGGGTGGAAATGCAGAACTTACAATTTATTATGAATTTTAGTGAATACCTGGCATAACATGGTCATGCACACTTTAGTCTTACATGTGCCTCCTTTTGTACAGAAAGAACCAGGTTAAAAAGTAACCACAGAGTTTTTACTTTCTAACAGGAAGGTGAAACTTGGTCTCAGTCTTTATCACAAGTCTTGGTATCTAGCAAAACTTTCATGAGAAATATTTTATTATTAGTGAACTATTTCAAATCACGATTCCTGAGTCCTCAAATTTGTCAAATGTATATCTTGTCAAATAATAGCAGGAAAGAAAAAATATATATGTATGTGGATCCAAAAGTAATTTAAAAAATTCTACTTAGTGCTCTGCTACAGGAATTTCTGTTTTAACACAACCTGTGTGTTCCTATAAATCCTCTTCTTTAAACCACATACATTGGTAGAAATTGGCATATTGTAAACCCCAAAATATACTATTTGCAACCAGAACATTATCAAAGCCAATAAAAATACTACCAAAAATATCAGTAGAGTCCATTGGCATTTGTGCCTCTCACCACAGTGAATAAAGTCTTTGTAGTCTTAAAATGGCAAAACTTGTATTTTACTCCTCTAAGTATAAGCTCACAGAGATAACATATTTATGCTAACAGCAGGTTCATAAAAATTTTGCATTCTTGTCCTTATAAATCAATATTTTTAACACTAGAAATAGGCATATACTCAGTCTTCTTTTTCTACGGATTGTGCTTTTTAGGCCAGTTTTAGGTTCACAATCAAATTGAGCAATTGAGCAGAAAGTAGAGAGATTCATCTCTGAAAAGAATACATTGTTCATTTATTGCTACTTTTGTTTACTGAACTGCATGTGATATACGCTAGCAATGAATGTGAACAAAATAATGGGAAGATAGTAGTGACCACGTTTGCCAAGGTCCAACCCTAGCAGGAGTCCCTGGGATCCACACCGGTAAACGGGGCGTGGGGAGACAGCGTTGGCAATGGATGGAGAATGAAAGACACAGACTCTAGTTCTTGTGCAATCAATCCCACTTTATTCTGGGGAAGGCTGGGTTTATATACATTTTTTTCAAGCTATAATGGCAGTCTTGTGGTTAATATTAAAGAAGTTTCCAAAGCATAGGCAGAAATTGTTTTTAACAAGGAACATAAAATTATGAGAAAACAGTAACCTTACAGATTATCCTTACCTAATCACAATTGTTTTAAGAATATCTAACTACGTCAATGAACTAATACAATATTTACTTCCTTAATATCTAAACTCTATGTGACCTAAGACTATTCTTATTATTCTCGCGGTTATTATTCTCGCGGTTAAAACAATAGACAAGTACTCTCATGTGACCATCTCTACTAGGTCCATCTGGTTAATATCTAAATTGCTGAGTTAAGGGTTACAGTAGGGCAGCAGTCCCAATTGTAATTGTGTACCAACGTTTATTATAGGGGTGACATATTCTTTGTAGGAAGGAAGGAATATTGTGAAACCTTATTCTCTTACCTCACCACCACACATAAACAAAACCATCGTTAAAATTTAACCAGCCTGTTGGAGACAAAGGCAGATCTACAACTATTTTCTCCAGAGGCTTTCAGGGACTCATTGTACGGTTGCAAAATTATTTTTAATTTTGTTAGTGGTAAAGACCCATTGTTTTTCAGATTGTAGGTAATATTTTCTGGAATTTTTGTTGTATTCCCCTTGTCCCCTTAAGCAATTCATTCAGACTGAAATGAGTAATATATTATCAGAAAAACACAGCAGAAAAAACACCATGCTCTGGAGCAAAACATCCAGCAATTCCTTTTAGGATGAGCCTTTGCAATCATCCTCCAGAGGATCTTTGTCAAGCACTGGATGGAATTCTGGACGCCTCCGCACATGTTAAAGCAGATTTGGAGTTCAGCCTGTGTGTAGGCCATAATCAAAATAATAACCAAATTATCCTGAAAACTTTTATCCACTTAAACAACCATGATGTCTTGGTTTGCGAAGTTCTATTATCCAGTAAGCTTAATTTGGTGAAAATTATGCAAAAAAGCATCAAAACCAAGGGGTGTGCTGTTATAACTGAGTCATTCAGATGATTAGAAATAGGTTTTTATGCAATAATTGATAAAGGGAATTTTGTCAAGCTAAAAGGTTTCTGCACAGTAAAGGAAATAATAAAATGAAGAGACAACCTACAGAATGTGAGAGAATATTTGGCAACCATTCATCTGACAGAGGGTTAATATCCAGAATATATAAGAAAATTTTAAAACTTAATAGCAAAAACCAAGTAATCCAATTTCAAAATGGGCAAAGGATCTGAAGAAAAACTTCCTTAAGAAAGGAATTAAAATGGTCAATAAATATATGAAAAAAAATGCTCAATATCTTTAGCCTTGAGTGAAATGTCAATCAAAACTATAGTGGGATGCTATCTCACCCCAATTTAAATGACTATTATAAAAACAAACAAACAAACAAAAATAATGATTCTGGCAAGGACGCAGAGAAAAAAGAACACATATACACTGATGGTGGAAATGTGAAATAAATTAGTATGGCCATTATGTGGAAATCATACAGAGGTTCCTCAAAAAACAAAAAGGAGAATTATTACATGATGCAGCTATCCCATTCCTGGGTATAAATCCAAAGAAAATAAAGTGAGCATATCAAAGATATACCCGCACACCATGTTTATGCAGCTCTATTCACAATAGTTAAGATGTGGATGGAATCAGCCCAGGTTCCCCTCAAAAGACAAATGGATACATAAAATATGGTACATATAATATACACAAAGGTATATTATTTAGTCATAAATGAGAATGAAATCCTGTCATTTGCCAGAATGTATGGAACTGGGGGGCATTATTTTATGTAAAATGAGTCAGACAACAGAAAAACAAGTACTGCATATTTTATCTCACGTGTGGAAGTTTAATAAGTTGAACTGAAATCAGGGTAGTGATTACCAGAGATTGGGAAAAGGGTGGAAAGTGTCGTTAAAGGATGACAGAGTTTGATTAGTGCACAGTGTATTGTATAAGGAATGATAAAACCCAACCCCATTACTATGTAACTAATATATGTTAATAAAAGAAATTAAATATTACAAAAATAAATATTTTTGTCACCCAACAGAAACTCCAAATCCCAAACACCCCAGATTTGTCAACTTTTTTTGCTAATCAGGCAAATAATAAATATTTTATTTAGACTTTGAAGTCATATGAATTCTGTTCAACTCTGCTGTTTTAGCACAAACAGCAGTGGTGGATGTGTAGGTCAATGGGCATAGCTTCGTCCCAATAAAACTCATGAATTATCAGCACCAAAGCACCTTAGCCACAAGAGTCATCAACTCCAGTTCCTCCTTTCTATCCAGTAACTTAGGTGATGTACTTCTTTCATTTTGAGCCTCCTTCAAGAGTTATGATAATGTTCTGGGAGAGAAAAAACACAAAAATAGGGCCGAGTTTCTCAGACTTCAGTCCATGGATCTTTGGAAGCATATGGACAAATCCTGGGAATGTATCAGGGGGCAGCAATCTATGCCCCAGAGGTTTAAAAAAATAAAACAGGGTGCCCTCTATTTTTGTAAATAGAGTTTTACTGGAAAGCAGCTATGCCCATTAAGGAATTCACAGGACAGTAGTAAAGATCATTGTTAATCAAATACTCAAAAAAGTTGGGGGAAATTGCACATTTGTTAAGTCATGTTTAGATGATTCTCAGACAGCTTGCCAAGCTTCTTCATTACTTACTCTTGATTGGATTATGAGAACGAGTAGGCAATTAATAGTTTCATTCTTTTCAGAGAAATGATGTTTCTGAAAGAAGAGAAAGAGACAATCGAATTGCTATGAGGGGGTTATACAGGAGGAGCAAGTGCCTGTCTGCATTGACTGGTAGCATTTGATGGATGATGCTGGAGAGGTAACAAGTACCTAAATCGTGCAAGATTTAGTAGGTCACATTGGGAAGTTTTCCTCCATCTTAAGAGCAAATCAGGACCCAGGTGATTGGCATGGGTGAACTGTCACTCTGACAAGGTCACTCTTACTGTAATGCAAAGATCTTCACAGGAATGATTTGTGTGTCAAGTGCACTGGGACATTAGGGTAGGTTTTTAATTAGGAATGGGGGCAATTTGGGTTGCAGAGGTTGTGATATCTTTTGGAAGAATTTTAGAGGATAAATTCAACAGAACTCAGAGGAAGATCAAATAGAGTAAATAAAAATGAATAACTATGATCCAGAAAAATAAAGTGAATCCCAACTGGCAGGAACTGTGAATTGCCTATTTAACGTCATTTTTTCCTATTTCTTCCAAACAACCCAATTTTGATGTGGGTGGCATACAAATTTAAAAACAAAAATGTCCTGGAATCCCTCCCAGGTAGGAGGGGTGGCGACTGGTAAGGGAAACTTCAGTAGAGGCTGCTGGGTGGAGCTTCTTCAGGAAACTACTGCCTCCCTCAGCAGGTACACTTCTCCTACTTCTTCTCTTTGCCTAAAAGGGGCAAAACGTGGGAGGATCTCTAGCAGTTTCTTGGGAGTGTAAACACAACAGTGATACCTGAAAGACAAGAAATTTTGAGCTGGAAAGACCCTGGATCCCTCACAACATAACAAAGCCCCCTATCGTGCCAGCCCTGCTTCTTATAGGGCTGCTTTATGTGAGAGAAAAGTAACTTCCTCTCTGTTAATAAGTAAACGCCCCCTTGGGTTTTCTGTAATGAGAAACTCTGCCAATCTCAAAATAAGGCTAATGATGTTCATTAAAAATACAAACTCATCACTCATCAGAGCCTGACTGAGCCAGCACTGAGTCCAATAATCCAGATCTTCAGTGGTGCTCTGGGTGACTCTGTCACAGGTGATGATGACAGGCCAAGATGAAGCTTTTGGGGACCACAGCCCTATCCCACGTTTCCCCTGCCCTCTACATATTTTTTACCAAGCATGCACATAAATACAAATGTCCTGACCCTCTCCACACACTTTCAATAGTGTCAAAGCTGTGTCAAGGAAACTATAGTCAGGATTTATTGATTTTAGTAGAAGTGAGAATAAATAGAAGTACTTGATCCTAGAAGCCAGCTTTCCCAACACAGCATTTCAGGACCTGTGGTTTGAGAATTTACTTTTTTCCAGGTAAAGTTAGAACTTGAAGGATCGTTTGGACTCAGTGATCCAAATCCTTCACCTTGAGTGAGGACAGAAGACTGCTACACTAAGGATGAGCCTGAGGACATGGAGCCAGGATGGGCAGAACTGAGCCTGGCATTGCAGTTGCCATTCCATATTTCTTGACCTTGGCCCTATTCCAAGATACTTCCAAAAAAGTCACAAATTTGAATGGGCTCCCTGCCCACCACATGTAGACTCCTTCCTGGAGAATGTGTAACCACAAAGTCCACCCATGGTCAGGGCTTCTGGAAAGCAGCCCTGGCAGGGTTTGCATCAGGGATGAAGGTGCCTGCTGATCACTGTGCTTCTGTAGCACAGAAGTAAGTAGCAGCATCTGCAGCCAGGGAAGCGGTGATGGACAGGATGCTTCTTTGGGTGGAGGTGTCCAGGGTGACTGTTAGTCTTCCATTGCGTTTTTCTCTCTCATTTGAACGTATTAAAATCACCAGAGCAGGACCTTTACCTGAATCCTGTCTATACCACTGCAGGTTGGTTATACCAGTTCTGTAACTGCAGTTCATGGTGGCATTGTTTCCCTCCCGGATGCTCAGAACCTGAGGACTTGCTTCTCCTTGTTGGCTGTTCACCCCTAAGCAGAAACAAGACCAGAGACCAGAAGTCACTAACTGAATTTTCAAATACCATTTCTAAAAACCACAGGGATACCTCACCTTTCTGGCATCTGCACTCTGAATTCTGCTCTCCCTGTTCCCATCTCCACTAGCCCCCAACTCACTAGCCAGCTGAAGACCCAGAGTCACCAAACACAGGAGTTTCTGCATCCTTCTTCCTTATTGGGATCACGGGAGGCACAGCTCTTGGGACCTGAAAAGGAGCCAGGTCCCTCAGTCAGAAGAGTTAGTTTCCATTACTGAAAATTTGTCTAGTCTTTCAACTCCTCCCCCTCCCAGAGTTTCATTTTTTTTTTTTAACCCAACCAGTCAGCCGCAAGCTAAATCCCTTGCTTTGAACACACGTGCAAGCAAACACACACACACACACACACACACACACACACACACACACACACACAAATTGAAACCAGATCTGAGCAGTGGGAGGCACTGCCATCTGGTGGTGGCAACATCATCCTGCTGATGGAATGTGCTGTGGTTGGTAAAGTGGCAGAGCTGACACAGAAGGAATTGGAAAGCTAGTCCATTTTCTGCCTGCGTTGAATTCCGGTTCCAACTTTGAATAAAAGCAGATACAGTTTAATTCAGGTAAGAACTCAATGAAGGAAAAATACTGGAGCCCAGAAAGTAATGTATACCTTTGAGAAGCACCGTTAAGTTGCCTACAATATGACAACATCTGAAAATGTATCTGCAAGCTTCCTCCTTGCTGGAATGAGATTATTTGTAAGTAAGAGTTTTTATTGACTAGCAGCAAAAATGGACTCTGACTGAACTGAATAGAAAAGAAACAAATTAGTGAATACCATGTTTGCTTCAGAATCCCTAGTAGGGTCAGGAAACTGGACTCAAATCTCCAAGTCAGGGCAGCACAGAAAGTCAGTCTGGAGAAGTCCTCCTCTGCGCATCCACAGGTTCCTCTTCTGAGTCCCAGACTCTGCAGGGAGTGCCTGCAAGGCTGCTCAGGCAGGACAACATCTGCAGCTGTAATTCCACTGTCTCTGCTGCCCTGTCTTCTCTGTGTTGTTGTAATTACCTCCCTTCTCAAAAAATTTCCTTTTCTTCATAAGTAACTTCTGAGTCAACATTGGGAACAATGCACCTGACTGCTGAGGCTCAGTTGTGTGCCCACATCTAACTGTACCATAGGCTGCACGTAGGTCCTTTCCTACTAGCTTGGTAGGGCTACCTTACGAAGTGCCAGAGACTGGGTGGCCTAAACAACAGAATTTATTTTCTCACAATTCTGGAGGATTTAAGTCAAAAGTCCAGGTGTCAGAAGCTCTGGTTTCTCCTGAGGACCCTCTCCTCAGCTTGCAGATGGCCACCTTCTCACTGTGTCCACACGTGAATCACCTTCTGCCTGTGCTCTCTGTGCCCTAATCTCCTCTTCTTACATGGACACAGATCATCTTGGATGAGAGCCACCCTAAGGACCCTGTTGTAACAGAATCACCTCTTTATTTTATTTTATTGGTTCTTTTTAGTTATGCATAAGAGCAGAGTCCATTTTGACATAATTACACAAGACTCTATCTTGCTGATTCAGACCCCAGTACCTTCCTTCCCTTTCCCTCTCCCCACACCTGTTCCCTTCCCTCTATTGATCTTTCTGCCATTTACCCATAGTTATTTTTTAAAACAATTTCTTGGGGAAGTACATGATGATGAGATTCATGGTGGTATATTCACATTTGTACATAGGGAAGTTACGTCAGATCCACTCCACTGCCTTTCCTTTTCCTATTGCCCCTCCCTTCTCTTCATTCCTTTGTCTACTCCACTGAACTTCTATTCTCCCCACCCTTATTGTGGGTTAGCTTCCACATATCAAAGAGAACATTCCATCTTTGTTTTTTTGGGAATTGCTTATTTCACTTGGCATAATAGTCTCCAGGTCCATCAATTTAACTGCAAATTACATAACATCTTTCTTTATTATATCTAGGTAATACTCCATTATGTATATATACCTTATTTTCTTTATCCGTTCATCTGTTAAAGGCATCTAGTTTGGCTCCTTAGCTTAGCTAGTGGGAATTGTGCTGCTATAAACATTGATGATATTCACTTCTTTAAAGGGCCTATCTCCAGTACAGTCACATTCTGAGGTGGTCAGCATTGGTGCTTCAACATATGAATTTTGTGGAAACATAATTCAGTGCATAGCAATGAGTAGCTGGCACTTTGTTTCTATGGCAGGAGGCAGGAGGGCACAGGCAGAGAAGAAGATGTGTGGTCCTGCCATGGAGGTCAAGTTCAGTAGCTGTTCACGTCCTCTGGGCCTATTTTTTTCATGACTGTAAAATATGGATAAAGGTTAATAACAATACAGTGCTACATTTTCAGAGTTGTAGGAAGTTAATGATGAGATAATAAAGTGCCATTTAGAACAGGGCCTGACAGTGATGTCTCACAAGGTGCTACTCCTTCGAGAAAATGGATCCTGATGCTGACGTAGTCAAAAAGAGTGGCAAACATCTTCTAGAAAATTTTGTAAATGTTTCAGTATTGAATTTAAGATGCTCCTTGTGGAAGATGAGTGAGTGATTAGGAAGAAGAAAAAGAAGAAAGAAAAAGAAAAGAAGGAAAACTGGGCTGGGGATGTAGCTCAGCAGTAGAGTAATTGCCTAGTGTGAATTGAGATCCTGGGTTCAATCCCCAGCACAGTGAAGGAGAAGAAGAAAAGAACAGGGCAGAGGGTGTTGGCTGGGGCGTGTGTGGATTGGAGCGCGCCAGAGGAGGAGCCTGCAAGAAGGTCTGGGTCAGCTCACAGCCAACACAATCCATATTTGGTAGCAGGAAGCTAAGAAAAATGGGAGCCTTTTGAGCAAGGAACTGATGTTCTTAAAAGTTGAAATTTTAATCTGCCGCCTGTCTGCTAGATAGTTAAAAATTTGAAAAACTTTTCCAGAAAGTATAGAATGACAATTAAAAGATGTCCTCTGACTCTAAGAATTCCCAAGACTTGTCCAATATCAACTACAAAGAGGGCAGGAATCTAGTTCTCTTAATATTTTTTATGTATTTGGCTATACATACAAAAAGGATCCAGATTCTGGAAAGGAGAACTGTGAGGTCAGCCCACCAGGATGAAAGGGGACAATTTCATTGAGAATACATTCCCATTCACAAATGAAATAAGTAAAGAAAGAATAAAAGGTAATTAGTACATATAGTTTATTTCAGGAATATTTTCAATATAAAATATTCATTGATTGTTATAGTTCAGATGGGAGGTGTCCCCCAAAAGCTTAAGTGTGAGACAGTGTAAGAAGGTTCAGAAGAAATGATTCGGTTAGGAGATCCTTAATCAAATCAGTGAATTAATCACTTGATGGGATTAATTGAGTGGTAACTAAAGGCAGGTGCAGTGTGGCTGGAAGAGGTAGGTGACTGGGGGCTTGGCTTTGGGGTATATATTTGTATCTGGTAAGTGGAGATCTCTCTCTATCTGCTCTGATCATCATGTGAGCTGCTTCCCTCTGCCACACTCTTCCACCATGATGTTTTTCCTCACCTTGAATCCAGAGGAATGCAGCCTGCTATCTACGAATTGAGACCTCTGGAACCATGAGTCCCAAAATAAACTTTTCCTCCTCTACAATTGTTCTGGTCAGGTCTTTTAGCCACAGCAGCAAAAAAGCTGACTAAAACATTGATATAATACATCAATTTAAAAAAATTCACATGCTTTGCAAGATAACAAAAAATAACCAAACTCAAAATATTTTTTCCCAACATAGTTTCAAGTAATTAAAAATTAAGTATAAAGTCTTGTTACAAAATAAGGCATAACTATTGAAAACCATCAATAAATGTTATGCCAAATAATCAAGAACAAATGACATTCATTTTAAAGTTCAGGGAAGGGCTAGGCATGTATCTCAGGGGTAGAATGCCTTCTTAGCATGCATGAAGTAAGGTCCTGGGTTCATCCCCAGTAAAGGAAATAAAAAGTTAAGAAGAAGGATATGATTGCTCATATTTATTAATTAAGTGGTTGTTCAACAATAACCTTGTAACAATATAACAGAAAAGAAAGATTCTATTCATAATACCAACAACATTTAAATGTCTAAGAAAGAAAAATAGAATGGAAAAAAATTTTAAAGAAATCTAAAGCAAAGATGAAATGTATATTTTTAGACAATAGCAACTATGTTGATCAAATATTTATGAGATGTAAGTTTTAAAGTTTGCAGCACCTGAAAAATAATTTTTAAATTTAATACAACACTAACTAGAAAAAGAAAAAACTTTCAAACCAAAGAAAATACAAATAATACCTTTCATATAATTTTTTAAAAATATGTATTCTGAAGATGTAACATCTTTTCCTTCTTATCTAAAAACTTCAAGAATGATAACCATTGTATGTAGAACTTTTTAATGTCAGCAGGACACAGCTATGCTGGGTAGTTCCTTACCTCCAATCATAGGGTACATTTGTCAGAATTTTCAGTGTGCCTCTCAATTGTTATTCACCCTAAATAAATGGTAAAGTCCTATAAGCTCACAGTTAAATAAAAAGAAAATTACCTACAGGGGAATCAAGTTATTTCTCAGTGAAACAGAAAATGCTAGAATAGCACTTGTCAAACTGTGTGTCTCAAGACCATTGAAATATCTGAGAGTATATATGTATCAGATAATCTGCACGACAAAAACTATTTTCATCATAACACTAAGATATAGTCAGGGGTTTCACTGTGTTGACATTTGTACTGATGGTGCAAAATCGACTGCTGTCATCTTAGGTAAAATCAATGACCTTAAAATATGCCAATAGGCCTTGTGTGTATGCATTACCACAGAAAGAGAACCACCATGTATTTGCAAAAGAAAAAAATATGTTTTGCTTAAAAATGTCCTTGACAAAGAAATGAAAAAAAAATGCATCTTTTCTGTTTAGTGTGCATCTTTTTACTAGTCCATGTGATGAAGCAGATGGTACACGCAGGACCTCTGAGGTCTTAGGCATGACAGAGTCTCAGGAAGAGCACTGGAGCATGGTTTGCAGTGGGAGCAATGAGCTGCCTTTCCACAAACTCTATTTTTTACTTGAAAGCAGGGTATAGCCCAGCATATTTTGGTAGTTGCTAGACATTTTCTTGAAAATGAAAGATTTGAACTAACAATTGGGCAAACAAGTGACTGGTTATTGTGGGTAATATTTTGAGCATTCATGTGAATTTTAAGTTTTTGGAAAATTCACATCCACTAACATGGGTCTGACACCCTCCCAATTCTTAATGGCCTTCCTGAGGAGACAGGTGATGATAATAATGTGCAATTTTAAAATGTTTGTTTTAGAATTGTTATGGACCCACAGGAAGTTCCTAAAATATTTATGAAGTATCTTCCTCCAAGGGTGACATCTTACAGAACCATAGTACAATATGAAAACCAGGAATTGACATTGTTCAAATACTCTAATGGATCATTTGAGGGTTTTTTTTTTACATTGAAATTTAGGAGTTCTTTATTTGTTCCAGCTACAAGGCCTCTGTCATATATGATTTATAGAATGTTCTCTTTGTCAGTAAGTTACCTTTCATCCTCTTAACAGGCTCTTATGCTTTAAAGGTTTTAATTTTGATGGTTCAGTTTATCTCTTTTTCTTTCATAGGTTGTAGTTTTGGTGTCACTTGTTGCCTAGCTCTAGGTCCCAAAGATTTTCCCCATAACAAATAAAAAGCTCAGATCATTGAAAACTCAGACCTTTGAATAGGAAGATTTTAGTGACTCCATCAGATAAATAATCCCAGTCCAGTGATTATGACCAAAGACAGAGGAATGAAAAATAGAAAACAAAAGAATGAGGTAGTCTATTTCAACTGCAGACTCAACCAAATCTTCAGTCAAGGAATATAGTAGTATAGTAATATATTTTCTATTTGCCCTTTGCTCATTGATTTATATGTTTCTTTGTACATTTCTTCTCTTCTCCTCCATCTTCCTCCTCCTCCTCTCCTCCTCTTCCTCTCTTCTTCCCCCAGCATAGTTATTTTTTATGCAGATAACTGGTGACTAACTTTACCATTTAGTCTGTATATAGCAGCATATTCAGTGGAACTCCCTCTGAATTTTAGAAGTGACTTCAGAGCCAAATATTCACACAGTGAATGTTGGGACCATGGATTTCCTCGTTTTGGAGAAGAGATGAGATCTTTTACACTTGTTCAAAGGACCTGTTTAGCTTGTTAAGTGGAATAATTCAACAATCACATTGTTTGGATGAACAGATGTGCATAGAGAGATGCATATGAAAGATCAGTCAGAGGGATGGGGTTGGCCAGTTACCAATTTGTTTTCTCCTAGCTTCAAATTCACCCCTCATTCCCTATTTATGATGTGGGATGAGGGCCCTGTAATTGTTTCTCCTTTGCCAGCTGGCATGATAAGAAGCTTTGTCAGTAACTGTAGCTGGAAAGGACACTGCAGGAGGAAGAGACTTCTCTTTCTGGTGCTGTGTTTCCTATTCTCTTGTCCTCTTCATAGTGCTTGGTCAGTCTGGGACTCCCAGGGATGTGTCCCTCCAGCAGGTGTGTGACAATCCCCCAGTTGGTTTCTTGGCAAGTCTTCACAAGCACCCAAGCAAGTACAGCAGCACATCTTTGCCAGCATTTTGTAAATTGTATTGGATCCTGGTACGTGTTTTCCTGCTTAGCAACCATTTTTCTTTGGCACCTTTGCGAACTTCTCCATCATCCAGCAGGCTGCAGCTTTGCATTCCCAATGAGACCTGAATCCTAGTCCTGGTAGGAGGGATCCAGAGTGTGCCTATACCAATGTGCTCCTTCCTTGGGAGTCTACCTTGGTCCTAGAGTTGAGAGCTTCTCTTTATATGTGTGATTCATATGTTCATAAGAGTTCTTTCCCCATTAGTAACTAACCTCATATTTTTTTTAACCTCAAATTTTTATTTAGTAATTTTCACATTAAATTTTTCTTGTTCAAATTACTGTGTTGCATTTTACTCCTTGGCTGGACTTTGGCTAAAGTAGTAGGAATCTGTGAAACATAGAGAGGAAAGGCATTAGATGCAGAGAGATTAGCAATCAGAAGCCATGAACCAGCACAGAGCTAATTGCATTGGGGAAGTAATGAGTGTGGGGGTGGTTGGGAAGGCAGGGGAATTAAAGAGATGAGACTGTACCACTTAAACCCGGACAGTCTTCTGGTTTTTATTTGCTATGCTGTCATTTTTACTTCAAAAGTTTCTTTGGTGGGTGCTTCTAGAAAGAATAAATACATTTTTTTAAAAGAATTTAAACAGAGTAGGTAATGAGAATTTTTTTTTTTTTTGACAAATCATTGAGGTCCATCGGAAGCTGATTCATATTGAAATATTGTATCTAAAAGGCATACTCAATGCCAAGCTCTGGAGGAAGAATTCTTCCCGGGGACCACAGACAAAGCTGACAGGAAGTACTCTGTCACTCTGAAGGGTTTGTGCTCAGCCTCCCTTGCAAGGGCAGTCACTGTGCCACTCAGAGCACAATAGTATGTAGCTGAGTCGTCCACCTGAACTGAGGGTTTCTGCAGGTGGAAGGACTTCTCCCCTCTGTCCAGGGCAGCTGTGAAACCTTTGGCACTGTCTCTTGAGGTGTGTTTCAGGAGGACCTGGAGGCCTTGTCCAGGGTACTGGACATACCAGAAGAGCACAGGGCTCCCGGTATAGGAGTAGTTGCACTTCACCTGCACGAGGACCCCTTCAAAGACAGAGATGTGGTTCTCAGACTGAGTTACTGTCTGGGCTCTGGTTCCTCCTGAAATGCCAATTATGGATCAGGAAAAAACTAATCAGACTGCGGAGAACAATTCATTAAACGGATTCTACATCATAGCTCACCAACAGAATGAAAATCACCTTTTTACTCACCCAATGTGCATATCATCATGAGCATTGAGATGAAGATGGGCATCATGTTCGAAATGCAGAGACACAGCAGGTTCTGTTCTGGAAACAATTCAGCCACACAGGCCCTCTAACAGCTCTACGTGAAAGTTTAACAACTGTGCAGCAAAACGCTCCTCAGAGACCCTGGTTTGCTTTCTGGTTTTCTACTGAAGTTCAAGTTGCTCAGCATCTCCCTCTAGAGACCAAAAACGGTACTGCAAACAACCTCAGACTAGGAAGCCTTCAAATTCTCAAAACAGCTCCTTCTCATTTATTATGACAAAGTGCAATGGAGACTAAGTGAAAATGAATGTCATTAGCAAGTTCCACATATGCATCTCAATGCAACAGAGTAGAAAGTCCAAACATAGCAATACTTACAGAAATCTAATTAAAATAAAAATGAGAAAAAGTGGTATATTTGCTAAAATTTCATTGTTTAATGTCATTTAGATGTTAAGCAATAAATTTGGATGCCTACTTTAATAACTGTTACAAAATAAATTTCAAATGAATATAAAATTTAATATTTTTAAATAAAATAAAGACAAACTCTTAAAAATTTAAGATGACCATGAATTTTCTAAGCCAGATATTCTGATAGCATAAGGGAAAATATAGATAGAATAAATTTCATGGAAACTTCTGTAAAGGTATTTTAATTAAATTTTGAAACATTACCAGATCAAGTGACTTTCCATCTATCGTCATTGATTCTGACACAGAAAGTGGCCCTTTACAATTTTAGTTCTACAAGTTAAAAATAAAATAGGCCGCAAACAGGAATTCTTGCATGAACATTCTAGAAAAATGGTAGATTGAAAATGTACCTGCTCTCCTGTTCTTAGCAAAGGGCTTCTCTGACCACCTTTCAGACTCAAGTGTGGTAACCCACTTGGGAACTGGATATAAATCTGGGCTCAAGCAGTAGGAAACCCCAGGGATGAGGGGCAGGAAACTACAGTTCATGGAGAACTTGTACTGAAGATATAGTGAACCTCTAGAAAGGAAAGATTCTCTTAAGAGAACATCTCCTCTTGCCCCGCAAATAACTGAGAAGAAATAAAAAAAGAGACTGAGTACCATCTGTTCTTAAATAAAGAGGAATGCAAGGAGGTTGTGGAGCAAAGGCATTGTCTTCCAGTTTTTCACCACACAACTGGCAAAGCTGCTGACATCAGTCCTCTGCTGGCTGTACCACTGCTGACCACAGACCAGAAAATCTAGGCTTTCCTCCCCCCACCAGCCCATCACCTCCACTTATAGTGCCCCAGTGATCAAACATGTTCGCAGGAGAAGGGAGAAAGGGAAAGAATCCCTCAGAGAGAAATAGGTGCCTCAACGGGTCCAGAATAGTCTGAAAGAAAGATCAGCCTTAGAGACCCAGTGTTCTTTGCCAAAAGAATCAGAACATGTAAAAAGTGATTGACAATTCATTTGTATGAAAGATTTCACAAAGAAATCTCATTGAACCTTTGTTTAATCCTCTTAAAGAGTAAATACAACTAAATGAAATTAGAATTCAGCAACCTGGAATGTCCCTCAAAGTTTCATGCAAGCGGAGGTGGAACTTTCAGGAAATGAATGAGTCATGAGGGCACTAACCTCATCAAAGGATTTAGTGGATCATGGCTGAATGGACTATGGGAAGGTGAAGGAAACCACAGTATGTGGGACCTAGTTGCAGGGCTGGGTCAGGGGCATACCCTAGAAGGGTTTATCTTCTCTCCAGTCTCCCCTGCCTCCACTCCCTGGCTTCAATGAGCTGAGTGGTATTCCTCTGCCATGCCCTTCTACCAGGATGCTCTGCCCTCACCTCAAGCCTAGAGCAATAGAGACTGCTGACCATGGGCTGAATCCTCTGAAATGATGAGACATAATAAATCTTTCCTCCCCTAAGTTTCGCATGGCAGATATTTTGGTAACAGTGACAAAAAAAAAAAAAAAAAAAAAAAAAAAAAAAAAAGCCAAAAAGCTGACTAATGCAATCACATTTTAAAAAATAGATTTAAGTGATTGTTCATATTTTATATTATTTATTTATTTATTTGTTTTGGTACCATCGAGTAAATCCAGGATCTCTTAACAGTTGAGCCACATTCCCAGCCCATTTATATATTTTTTTTTGAGACAAGATCTTGCCAAATTGCTTAGGTGTAGAGACATGCTTGCAGCTGTTTGGGGAGGAGGCTGCACGCTGGCGGGAGGACGCGCCCACCTGCTGGTGCACGCCGCCTCCTCCCCGCCCTTATGCTAGCACCCTTGGGGCCCTGGCCCCAGCAACCTCCTGCGTGAGGCGTTGGTTGACGGAGCGCGCTGGAACGTTGGGCTCCGAGGGGCACCACTCTACGGGAGACCAGCACTTCAGCCCGAAAGACCTGCACTTGGACCGGGAAGATGCCACCAGTATCTTGTCCCACAAGGCAAAGAGAGGCCTTACCCATCCTGGAAGGCGGAGCTGGTGTTGGCACCAAGGCGTCTACTTGGGGAGAGAAGCAAGCAAGGAAGCAAGCAAGGAAGCACCACTAAAGAAAAATAAAGAATTTGTTCATTCCCAGTCTGCCTCCTATTTTTTCCCGTGGTCTCGTTGCTGCAGGCGGCAACACTTAGGGCTTTACTAAATTGCTAAGGCTGGCTTTGAACTTGTGATCTTCCTGCCTCAGTCTCCCAAACCACTGGGATTACAGATGTGTACTACCATGCCCAGCAATTGTATGTATTTTTAAGTAATGAAATCATTCTAATTTTTGCCACTAATTTCATAAGTTATGAACTGCTGAGGTAAGAAAAATCTTAACTTCTGTATGTGTAAATTTTTCATAATGTTACTCTTTTTCTAATTCTACCATTTGAACCAAAACACAAAAGCAATTTGAAATCATAAGTGTATATACAGATTTCTTATACATGTTGGTTTTTCATTTAACTGTCTCAGAGTAAATAAAAATGGTCCCTGGACTTTCATATCCCTATGAGAACTGATAGAATGTCTGATATTGTGAACTTTGGTAGTGAAGATCTGTTTTCCTATTAATGTGTTTTCCTATTAAAGCACATTGTTAATGTGCTTTGAAAGACTAAAAATGTTTGTTAAGTGTGTACTTTTATATTATATCATGAATTAAAATAATTACTTAAAAGGGAATAAGAGTTTTTTAGTACTTTCATCTCTTATTTGATTACATCTCTTATTTGATTACAATTATGGGATAATTGTCACAAATTTTTGCTATGGAAATCATTGGAATAACTGTTTCAAAACAGATTACAACTAAATGGTTTTTAGATTTTCTATCTCATCAAAATTATGTTCAATTTGATTATTGGTTCTGTAATATTTACAAAATGAGAAATATAGATATTTGTTTAAATTACTTTGAAGTATATCAGTATCACAGTAGGATATTATGTATGTGCAAGAAGTTAAGCTTCCAATCTAGATTAAAAGTCTATAGTGAACTGATTGAGAATCGGTGCCATAAAGTTTGTCCTAATGAGAATCTAGGCTACACATCTTGCCTACTAACAGAAACAAGTATCCATGTATTGATCAACACTGGAAACAATGCTAACCATCATAGTGGATGCTAGAAATGAGTTTTTAAAGTAAAAGTGCAGTTGCCTTTTGATTTCAGAGTCCTTATAGCATTGTTGGTGTGGGGTATGCAGTCGTGAGGGAAGAAAGGGGTCCCTCATGGAGAAATTTATTACAAGACCTTCATCTGGGACACAGCCAGTCTAAAGGTGGCAGGACAGACATGGAGGCAAGTATTCAGGAGACAAACACCCCCAAGTGCTCAGTCATCCTGCCCTCTTGGGCTGCACAGAAAATAAAAACCTCTTGAAAATTCCCCAGCTTGAGCCCCTGTGTCATAGAAAGTCCCCTGTGTCATATCAGGTTTGTGCTCAGCTCCCCCTGCAGCCCCAGGCACTGTGTCACCCAGAGCACAGAAGTACTCAGCTGAGTCGCTCCAATGGGCTGAGGGCTTCCTCAGGTGGAAGGAGGTTTCATTCTTCCTCAGTTCAGCCTGGAAACCATTGATGCCTTTAACCAGGGTGGCCCCTGACGTGTACTTCAGGAGGAGCTGGAGGCCTTGGTTGGGGCGTTGGCAGTACCAGAAGAGATAGGGAGAGAAAGAAGATGAGTAGCTGCACCTAAGCTCCAGGGGGATTCCTTCAGAGACCATGACGTGGTGGTCAGGCTGGGACACCGACTGGGCTCTGCTTCCTCCTGCAACATTAATGCTGAGTAAGGAAACGCAGCGCAGACTTGGCTCTGAAGACGTGTCTATCTCAATTCAAATCAAAACATGGTCACGGGAAGGGAGAAGGAGTGGTCATGTACTCACTCTGGGCGAAAATCATCGCCAGCACTGGCACGAGCAGCAGGAGCATGGCTGAGTGGTGGCGATACTACAGGTATCTGCGCAGGTGGGAAGGTGCAGTATCTGAGCCCTGAGGCACTGAGTGGACAGGTTGGGAGCACAGTCCCTTGCCTAGACAAGTTTCAGAAACGGTTAGAAAGAGGTTTTCCTTTAAGCAGTTTGGATGCTGTCTGGTCCCTTGTTCTAGTGACAGGGCCCTTAACTACAGACACCAGTGAGGAAGCATCAGCCAGTGGCAAGGAGGAGGGACTCAGTGGATGAAGAGGCGGCTCAGTAAAAACAGACGCCTCCTTTGTGCAACATCGCCCTCTGGAGGCCAGAGGAAGGACCAGGCTCTAGACCTCGGGGCTGTTCCCTTCCCATGTCAGAGTTGTGATGTGTCAACTTCAAGAAAATGCGCGTGTCCTTTTCAGAATCTATTATGATGTCACCTTCTGCAGTGTATGAAAATTAATCTTCAAGTTCATGAGAATTGGAATCATGTAAAAATAGAAGAGAATGGTTGGGCCCATAGCTGGGCCCAACCAACATGTACTGAAGTTCCTTCGTTGGTTTTGACCAGAGTAGTCATTTTAATTTTTTTTCTGGAGAGCTGATCTTACCAAGTGGAATATCCTTTTAAGGTTACCAGTTAGGTTGGCTTACATCAGTAGCTGTCAGAGGAAAAAACCATGTAGTAATTGTCACACAGAAGAAAACACCTGACAAATTATTGAACTCACTTAATCAAGGTAACTGAAAACATTGGCTGAGTGGTTACTGGATGACAGCCTACAGCAGATCCCAGGTATAGAGGGCATGCTCTGAGGCTGCTAATTGGAAATGCAAGTATGGATATGAGATTCCTGTGGGTACACTGTATGAAAGAATTGCTTATCTCTTTCCAGTCTACACATAGAATGTGGGAATGAGGCTGCCATGGTTGTTGTATGATTATAATTGGTATAGATGAAGAATAAGGCCCTCAGGTGTACAAGTGTGATCCTTCAGGTTACTACTATGGATTTCAAGCCACTGCAGCAGGAGTTAAAGAGTCAACCAGGTTACTGGGGAAAAAATGAAATAATTTGATTGCACATTTGAACAGATAGTGGAAACTGTAATTTCATGCCTGTCTACAATTTTATCCATTGATTTCAAACCCTCAGAAATAGAAGTTGGAGGAGTTATATTTGAAAATCCTAAATTTTTGATTCTGAATTGAACAGAGATTGAAGCTCACCTGTTGCTCTACAAAGAGAGACTTAACATTTTCATTAGTTTACCAAATCCATAATGCTTCTTATCAGTGTGTTTGGTAACAGCAAACCAACATTATGAAGGCCTCTGGATTGATAAAGGAACCTCTATCAATCTTCCTACTACTGAAGTTAGGACTTTGCATTAAAACAAACAGTGCTTTGGGGGAAAAAAATAGAAGGAACAGTAATTTATCTGAGAAATTAGTCACGGAAGATACTATTCTAGACTCTAGAATAATTATGAGATATTTTATGTTATTTTTGCAAAGCCATTCATCAGAGAGAGGGGATAAGATCAGTAACCTTAGCCTGGGGTGAGTATGGCTCTTGCTGCTGAAGGTGAGGAAAAGAGATGATTTCTTTATTTGTTGCTGAAGGAAAAAGATAAATTAGATGAATGACTCACTAAGAATCAGTCTGGATAACATCTTTAATCAACCAATGCAAATTAACAAAGGCTATAATTTTCCTTGTCAAGTAGAAAGAGTGAAGCCTCCTTGGTTTCAGGTCAACAACTTTGATATTTCTTAAGGCTATGAGAAAATCACTCAAGTACCACATGTTTAAGAAGAGAAAGTGAGAGCCCTTTCCCTTATCAATGGTCAATAATTGTGCATAATTATGGGGACACTGCATTTAAAGGAAGATTGACAGAGGCCCATCTATAGAGAAACTGAAGCAGAATGATAAGGGTGAAGAAGATATGAATATATATATATATATATACATATATATATATATTCTGATATATATATATATCAGATTCTGATTCTGGAAAGAATTAAGGATAGACAATAAAATGAATCTACATGAACTCAATAAGGCAGGAGTGAGTGCAACCAGCAGACCAGAAATGAAAGGAACTTATGGGAGGTACAGCAGTCACAGGAGAGGTTGTCAGTGACCTTCACATGAGTTAGCACACAGTGGTCCTATACAGGTGGGAAATAGAGTCAAACAAATAAGAGCAGTGAGCTCTATGGCCTAACTTATCGTAGCATAGAGACTATTGGAACTAAAAGTGAAATACATAACCAAATAAGGAGAGAATGGAGGGTGAAATGAGAATCTGGCCAACAGGGATCCTTTTCAGAAAGTCAAAACAACTCCTTTGTGAGCATTACACTGACTTTTACCAACATGAAAACACTTCTTTCTTGGTTTATGATCTATGTCTTCATCCTGCATATATATTTTCTTTCATGTGTAAGACAAAATATAGTCAGTTTGGAATTTTAAGTATTACTAGAATGTGCTTCTGATTAAAAATTTCCAATTATCTAATATTTCCAAAATTCCCACTGAAATGGAATTTGAAAATATAAATGGACCAACTAAATGCATAATGGTAGGATAATTACCATAAGAAAGATATGAACATCCATAAGATGGAAAGCAGACAAGAGCCCACTGATAGATGAAACAAAAAGGAAAAGCACAGCCCAGAGTGAGCTGTGCCAAGATCTCAGTGGGGATGTGTGTGAAGGAAACCTGTTCCACCAGACCCTGGAGCAGTTGGACTGAGAAAGAGAGCAGGTGTGCTGGAGGGCACGAGGGAGGGACTCAAAGGAACAAACTGAATGTGAGTGAGTGGAGGGGACAGCAGCCTCCCTCTGTGCCCTCCATCCTGCTGCTGTGCTTGTGTGTGAGGAGCACAGTAGGCCAGTCCTACCCAGGCACTCAGTTCTCACTAAACTGGAATGAGCCACCTGGGAAGGCTGAGGATTTCAGTGTGAATAGCTGACAGAGTTCACCCATCTTCAAACTGGCATTAGACACAGGGAAGAAAAGGAGCAACTGAACTGCCCATTGCCTGCTCCTCCATCCTAATGAGAGGCCTGCCCATTCACATACACGCCCACATGTCCATAATGCCAGCCAACCCCACTCAAGATGACACCTTAGGCAAGAGGGGAGGGCGTGTGCAGATGATATAGGGGATCCACCCTGCTACCCAGCCCTTCATTCTTAATGGTAATCAAAATACAGAATAATGTTAGGCATTCACAAGTGTGCTTGATGGGATCTCTTCCTGCATGTTTTTCTATACATGGAAGCCCAAAATGATCAACTCTGATTATCAGAGGCATTTCTGCCTGGGTAAAGTAACAGGCATGGTATCATAAAATCATTTCCCCCAAAATTGAGATACTCATATACTGGTGTCCTTGTCACTGCTCTCAAAAATGTTCTAAGACTTAGCTTTAAATAATAATGCCTTACATTTATTTAGATCTTTTCTGTTAACAGGTATTTTAAATTATTTCATCTGTTGAAGAATGGTAAGCCCAACTACCCAACCCATTAAATGGATGGTGAAATTAAAACATAGTATACAGTAATTAGAAAGTCTATTATTAAGTGAATGTTTCCCATGTTCTTGGAGAATTGCATGGTATAGTGGACATTCTTCATGTTCAGCCTAAATCTCCTTTCCCAGCCAGTGTAGTCAATACCCAGATGATGAGAGTGTTGACTATTCTTGGTTCCTCATCTCTGCCTTCTACCATTGTCCAGTAGGGTATACCTCTACTCCAAGAAGGACTATGGTCAATGACTTCAATACTTTAATCTTGTGCACAAAAGATCAGCAGTCTGGCCTTATCTCAAGATAGAAGGGATCAACTTTGTGCCTCTCAGCTTCCCAAGATATCAGATCAAAACAAGACTCTAACTAACTACATTCATGCTTAGCAGTTCTCCCTCTCAACTTGCTTTCCTTGATAAATTATGGGCAAAAGAATCTTAATCCAGGCTTTCCTCTTAAGAAAATCAACTAACAATATGTTATTTTCATAAATTCTGAAAACAATCTTGAAATATATATGAGTACAGTATAAAGTCAAATGGCCCATTAGTAACATAACAGATGCTTGAACCAGCTCCACAACCCTGGTTCATTTCTGAAGGCCATGATGTCAATAAACGTACAAAGTAAAGGTAAAATTTAAATGTCTTGATTAAAGCCCAATTTTCTGCTCTTCTTCACTGCCTTCCTATTCTTTCATCCATGACTTGAAAATATTTGTTCAGTTTTCAATTCTTCAGATGGAGAATTTGAAAGTAATCCTTATGGGGTTATATCCATTTAGCCAGTGACTATTTGAACAGAACTGAACAGAATTTTTTTTCTATATTTTCACCACATTTTTCTTGGTGCACTATAGTTGTACATAATGGTGGGATTTGTTGCTATATATTCATATATGGCACAATATAACAACAGAATTCCCCAGTATTCCTTCCCTTCCTCCCTCCCCCTGGTCTCTTTCCCCTACTTTTTTGATCTCTCTTCAATTTTCAGGAGATCCCCTATGGCACCCTTCTTTTCCTTTTTCTTCTCTAGCTTCCACATATGAGAAAAAACACATGACTATTGACTTTATGAGTTTGGTTTATTTTGTATGACATAATGTTCTCAAGTTCCATCCATATTTCTGAAAATGACATAATTTCATTTTTCCTTTTGATTGAATAAAACTCCATTGTGTGTATATACACTACATTATCTTTATCCATTCATTTGTTGATAGATGCCTAAGCTGGTTCCATAGTTTGGCTATTGTGAATTGTCTTGCTATAAATATGGATATGCATGTATCACTATAGTGTGATAATTTTAATTCTTTAGAATAAATACTGAGGAGTGGTATAGCTGGGTCAAATGGTGGTTCCATGTCTTGTCTTTTGAGGAAACTCCATACTGATTTCCGTGGTGGTCGTACTAACTTGTAATCCCACCAACAGTGTAAAAGTGTTCCTTTTTCTCTACATCCTCTCCAGCATTTATTATTGTTTTTCTTCCTGGTGACTGCCATTCTCACCAGGATGACATGAAATGACAGCATAATTTTGATTTGCATTTCCCTAATGACAAATGATTTTGAACATTTTCTCATATATTTGTTGGCCATTTGTGTTACTTCTTCTGAGAAGAATGTATTTTCCCATTTGTGTATTGGATTATTTGGGTTTCTTATTTTGGTGTTAAGTTGTTGGGTTTTTTGTTTTGTTTATTTTGTTTTTTAGTTATTTTTATATTCTAGATATGAATCCTCCTGAACAGAAATCTTAATTCCTTTCAAAGTTTTTCAGACTTTCTGAACTATGTAAACAATGTCATGATTAACAGACCCAATTTCAGTTTTACAAAAAGCATGACTTTTAATTCTTTTCCTATAATATAACTTAATGTCTATTACAAGGTCTTATTTCCATCAGGGCACAAACAGTTTTACTGGACTTGTGTAAATGGCCAAACAAATCCATAGAGCCCTGCAATCCAAGGAGGGTGACATTCACATGATCTTCAATTTCTCCAACGCTCCTCGCCAACATTTGCTAAAAGACTCAATGCCTTGTCATCTTCAATAGCTGATTCATGCAGGACTTTACTCTCTATAATGAATGTGTCTACCACTTTTTTAGATCCTTTCTCAGGGTTCTTTTTCTGAGAATCAAGAGCCACTCTGTACTCCCATGCTCCACTGTTGTGGGGATCTCTAAGATTATGGCAACCGCTTCCTACCTTTCTTCACCTCACCCCCAGTGCACAGGCATCAGGCTCCAGTCAGGATTCTGAGTTCTACTTGGCCTTTACTCAGGAAGACCAACATGGACTCTCTCTCTGATATTTGATCTCTGCAACCATCTGAGCTTCTTGTTTTAACCAATTCTCACCCTCTGACTCTATTCTTTCCTCATCAAATGTTCAGGAGTAGGGTTGCAGCTAAGAGTGGAAATGAGATGGGAGATCATAACTAAAATAATGTGGGCTTAAAAACTTCCCCAGAGTAGATTTTTTTTCATGACTGCTTTCTTCCCTTTGCATTTCTGTTTTGGGATTACACTCCCAAAGCAATGTTTATTACTCTTAATCCTCATCAAATTTAGAGCACAAAAGACTTTCTGCTCTGTGGTCTATGGTCTACCTCAGGCTTCCTGAGACAGTAGGTTTCTGTGCAGCTGCAGGTGCCTGAGGAGCACTGTGTGCTCACTGCACAGAGGTAGGTGGCTGAGTCACTGAGCTGGGAGCCTCTGATGTTCAGGAAAACATGCTGGTTGGCTTTATCAAGTTGTGCTGTGAATCTTCCTTCACTTTTTTCACCATTGGAGTATATGGATATCAGCAACTCAGGGCCTTTCCCAGAATATTGTCTGTACCAAAAGAAATACTGAGAAGCACTGTCACTGTAAGTGCAGTTGAGAGAGGCCTTGGCTTCCTCTGGAACACTGAGGGATGCAGGACTCTGCTCCACTTTCTGTTGGCTGCTCACCCCTGTGCAAAAAGACAGTGGTCCGTGAAGGTTGGTTGGGTAGTGGATACTCTCCAGAATTTAAATTACTCTTTCATTGTCATCCCACTCTCCCCTAATTAGAAGGCAAAAAGCATTCATGTTTTATCCATGGCATAGAAGCAATAATACCTTCAAATATTGTTCTTTATGTTCCCACATAAATGCCCAAACTCACATCTCAACTGAAGCCACAGGATCAGTAGTAAAACACTCAAGGATTTCAACATTCTTTTCTCCCCTGGTTCACTGAGGAATCAGATGTTAAACCCTAAAAAGAAAAGAAAAAAAGTGTCACTTAGAATTTCTAATTCTTCTACTTCCTGAAACATAAAAAAAAAAGAATCTGTTCTCCCAATTAGAAAAAAAGAGGTGTTTTCATCATCTCTGATGCATCTCAAAGCCACTCCCCCTCTGTTCTCTCTCTCTCTCTCTCTCTCTCTCTCTCTCTCTCTCTCTCTCTCACACACACACACACACACACACACACACTCATACAGGCACACACACACACACACACACACACACAGGCACCTGCACTTTTCTTCAGGGTCTCTGAGAAGACACTGCCATCTTGTGGACTCACCATAGTGATCAAAGAAATTTTCAAAATGAAGACCTTTCTATGTAAACTTAAAACTCTGAGACTTTAAATTAAAAATTTAAGAAACATTTTCTCCAAGTCAATGTGTGTGTGTGTGTATGTGTGTGTGTGTGTGTATACGTGTGTGTGTGTGTGTGTGTATACATGATTTATAGCAAATGACCACATTTTCTGAGTAAGAGCTGTTATTTCAAATAACCACTTTCCTACACTGGAAACCATCCTTAACTGTTCTATTATAGAAAACTGGGTGAGGTTCTTGCAATTCGAGGAGTATTTCATATTGCATAGTTCTACTTGTAAAGCCAGACATGTCCCATACCAACCAGTCTTTCACCTCCAATTTTAAAGAAATTTCTTGTAATCCTAAAGAATCCTTTCAAAACAAAATTTTTTTAGTATCATGAAAATATACAAGATTTCTTTCTCTTTTTAAATTGTATTTTCTTGGTTCTTCTTATACATGACAATAGAATTTATTCTAATAAAAGCATACAAGCATGTGAAATATCTTATTCTAATTAGGACCCCATTCTTGTGGGCGGGCACAATGGTGGGGTTCACTTAGGTATTTTCAGAATGGTTTTAAATCTGAATTAACAAGCAGGGTTCTACCTCATAACCCAGGCAACATATTCAAACAAGGCCAGCACTAGAAGAGTTTGAAAGATTTCCTTCCATTTTGCACAAACTGCACACCTATGTCCAAACAGCACATACCTGGGTTCATATAGGAGAGGTGGAGCTGCCTTTAGCTCCTAGACTCTAAATAAAATCTTTATGTCTGTTCATCTGTCTAATTTCTCTTATCCCCCTTTCTTGAATTAAACCCTCATATCTAGGTATTGACCTTTGAAAGCTGTGGATCTGGTCTCTCTCTCCCTCTGAATTTCCATCCTTAGTTATCCAGCTAGACCCATCAGAGAGAAATCTAAGTCAGAAATTCAGTTGAGCCAACAGGGAAACAAGCACACACAACTCATGTTCCCTCTTTATCCCACAAACTGCTTCATGCCCTTACAGGAATTATTTGGCTGGAAGTCAATGAATTTGCAGACCTTTCTATACTCAAGAGCTATGTAATCAACATCCACCAACAATGGCTCCATCAGACACTTCCCATTCCACCAACTGCACAGGAAACAGCATGCTGTAGGAAGATGCTGATATCGAAATCCTTTTCTTCCCCAGAGACTGTTATACTTGGCAAAAACAGCAATATCCACTTCTCAGTAAATGTGAAAACCAAAGGAAGAATGACAGCAGCCAAAGATGAAAGCCACCATGGCCTTGGAAATGTTTATAAATGAAACAAAGATTTAAAAATAAGATGTGGATCCAGAAGAAGAGTCTTTGTAAAAAATACCTTCCTATATATGATTTGTAACAACAACAACAAAATTGACCTAATGTATCTAATGTGGTGGCAGACCTGAGAACCACATCAGTACTGGCAAAATGACAAGAATTCATCTTGCATCAAGCTTGTCCTATAAAAGCTTCTATGCCTAATGACATCTGAAGGAGAGGACAAAATACTTCAGGTGCCTGCAGAATGCTCTTATGACAAACAGAAAGGAAAATTGCAATTATCATCCTGATTTGTGTTAAGTAGTCTTCATTTTCTAGACTTGTAAAATTTGTAGAAATGTCTCGTGAGCCACAAAATAATGAAAAGAAAGTTCCCATTCAATGGCAGTTTATCTTAAGGTAAATACTACCACAAATGGTAATAATATTATGTCCATTTGAAGTATGTAAATTGTACTAGTGAAAAGTAACAAAAAGAGTGAAGGAGATCTTTATGAATGTGGAAACCTACACACATAAGGTTATCTTTATAGCTTCTTTTGACTTTTATTCAAATTTCTTTTATGCATTTGTCTTTTAAATTATATAGAGCAAAAGAAAAGATGTCAACCAAAAATGCAAAAATACTGACTTTCTATTATCTGTGTAGTTACCTTTACTATTGTTAATTATTTTTTTATGGCTTCAAGTGCCTTTTCATTTCATCCTGGAAGACTGTGCTTGGGAATTCTTATAGGGAAGATCCACAAGAGATGAACTCCCTAAGTCTTCCTAAGAATGTCTCTATTTTTACTTTACTTTTGAAAAATAATTTTTACAGATAAAGAATTGTTGAATGATAAGTTTTTTTTTCTTTAAACACTTTAGATATGACAACCCACTGTCTTCTGGCTTCTTTGGTTTGGGATGAGAAATTGACTGTTAATTTATTAAAGATCTCTTGAATGTGATTAATAAGTTCTCTCTTGAAATTTTTAAGTCTCAATTTTTCCTTGTTTTCAACCATTTGATTATAATATGTCTCAATGCAGATTTTTTTGCCTTTATTCTCTTGGTGCATGTTGAACTTCTTGAATATGTAGATTAATTTCTTCCATCAAATTTATCAGTTTTGGTCACTATTTCTTCACATATTTTTCCTTACCCTTAACTTTTCCCTTTCCCTTCTATGATTCCTATTATACTTACATATATATATATATGTAAGTATATATATACTTGATGTATCTTCAAGTTTAAGAATCTTTCCTCTTGTGTACTCAACTGTTGAATTCCTTCTGTTGAATTCCTACTGTTGAATTCTTTCAGTGAAATTTTTTAGAGATCAATTCCTCTGGATAGCCATTTTTCTTCCCTGATGGAATTCTGGGTTATGTAGAATGTAGACAAGCCCTTTGCACTAGTCCTTGCAGGAACTCCCTGACAGGCCAAAGAAGTCAAGGATTATTCATTATTGTCACAGCACTTGTCTATACCATACCACGCTGAATGAGTACAATCTCATCTGATAATAAGGTCACTGAGTTCCTGTCAGCACCAGAAACCCACAGTGGAATGTATATTGTCATTTAAGGACTATCTTTGAGGCAGTGGTGGGAAGATGGTTTTCTTCACTGTTGTACTCTTTATGAGGTGTTTGGTTGGAGTAAACTGGTTAATGTCTTAAAATTTTCTATCTGCCTTTTTATGGACTTTTTGCTAGAAAGGGCACACTTTTCTTGGGGCTTATTTTCTGCACCCACTTTCATTTTCAGATTACTTGTTTCTGTAGGATTCAGTTGGGTTATATGAAATAAAAGAAAATTGAGGGAATGCCACATTTTATCATTCCTCAAGTCCAAGTTCCCCAGTATGTCTGACTGCTTCTCTCCACATTTTGGGGTCTTCTTATGCTCATTTTTACATAGTGTCCAGGACTTTAGCTGCACATATCAAAAGGAATAGAAGAAAGCATGTGCCTTGCAACTTTCTAAAAGAGGAAGGCAGATGCTTCTTTCTTCCTCCCACCAAAAACCTCATGCCAGCTTGGCTGGCACAGCATCCTCTGGCAACATGGTCAGAATGGTCTTAAAATTGGATTCTGGTTGAGCCATCTGGATTCTCTTGTTTAATAAACATGATATTAGGTCGTGAGAATAACTACCATTTATATGAGTTTAGTGCTCTACGAGTTCCTGTATGGTGTTTGGAAAGGGTCAGATGATGATTATTTTGTAAACGTCATGAAAATACCCTCATCTTTCTTGCTCTTTTTCTTTCTAGACAAAAGGTTTGGGTATAAGTAAGAAATTACTAGGAAAAGAAAAAAAAAAAAAAGGAACACTGATTTTGTGCTGTTGAAGAAAAGCAATAACCCTGTCAACTGGAGAATGAAAGCCCTAACATCTTTGAGAGGTGAGCTTAATATTTTCTTTGCTAGAGCAAGCACCACAACCTAGCACAACAACGTAGTCTGCTGGGATGAAGCAGCAGCTGCAACTGGCAATCTGATCTGCTGCTGGTTTGTCATCCCCTTCCACATTCCATGAAAATAGTAAACTCATGTGAAGATGACTTCTCCTGAATTGTTCTGCTACATCAACAGCAACCCCCAGCCTGAATGAGCTTTCCCACACAGCACATCATATGAATCAGCATCTGTCTAATATAAATATGTATTTTGCATCATGTCTCAGCAATCCTGAATTAGACCACAAATGCCTACAGAGATTGCAAATATTCAGTAACACTGCTCTGATACTAAAGTGATGTAATGCCAATCTAAATAAAGGTTAAAAAAGAATCCTGAACAGGATTAACCTACCCCTTCAGGTTTTATACTATGTTTGACGAAAGGGGGCCATAGACTATCTCTAAGGATGGTTGATTTGGGGGTCTCTTCTTGACAATTAAACCAAAGATTGGCAAATTACTCCAAATTCCCTTGTGTTGGTTATAACAGATAACATTATATCTTAGATGCCTATAGTCTGGAGACATGATTGTGGTTAATACTACAGATCAGTTTCATTCTGCTGCTTAGAATTCTGCTGACATAGCTTTAATTAAAAACTGAGACAAACTGAATGCATTCAGTCTGAACCTCTGTCAGATTAATTGGAATAACTAATGAAGTGGCATGCTTATGAAAAAATTACTAAAACCTAACATAATGTAGGACTAGGAATGGATATTATTGAACAGTAGTCCACCATGAGTCTATTCTACAGCTCCATACCTTGTTGTACCAATATGTTAGGCTGTGATCACTCTGCCTGGATGATTTCTCTGAGATAAGCTTGCAGCAAAGCAACTTTGAGAGTTGAGGCGGTATCTCTCTCTGAGTCAAAGATCAAACTTGCTTACTGCATGCTATTGAAGCAAGGAATTGTTAAAGCTCATATTTCCTCAGTTGTGACACAACACCACTGCATTCATACCCATTATATACCCTCCTTGGGACATAATGAAAAGGAAAACTGAAGCAAATACATCAGCGCTTATGCTGTTTGCTCTGCTCATAATAATAAGATCTTTTGTCTCTGACCCAGGAGTCTTGTGTCTTTACTAGCAATATCAATGAAATAACAAGTTGGCTTTAAAATGAGTGAAATGCAAGATCTATAACCCCCTTCTCTACTAAACTAAAAATTTGAATTACTAACAAGTTTCCCAAAACGGGCCTGAAATGGACCATTTTGAAGGATATCATGTATGGCCTCTTATGGGAACTAAACATCACATCTAATAAAATACATGAGCAATTTTCTGATATACTTTAATGAAATAAAGACTCCTGTGAAATTATTGCTACACACTCAGATGACTATTAATTTCTGAGGAGCCTAATAGCCACCACACACATAGTAAAAGTAGGGTAATTATTAACCAGTCCATTGACCACAGTAATAATTTTTAACCATATCCTTTTATAATCTAATCTCCTATAAAATTTCTACCAAGGCTAATTATTTTAATTTGTTTCCTGAGTAGTCTTTTAGCTTGTAGTAATGTGAAATAGAACTTTGACAGGTGCTTATAATCATTTGACTTGAGAAGTTACTTTTATACTTCCCTACATCCTCTAGTTATGTCTTTGGATTTCTTTTTGACACTTTCTCATTGGGTTACTAACCTCAGAGTTGACTCAGTCCTTCTGATCACATCTGATAAAGTGAGTTGTTGGAGAGGGAAGGCTGAAACCCCGAGTGGTCTAATTATTTAACAAACCCTCCAGGCACAAGAAGGCCTGGGGAAAAGTGCTGGAGAGAATTGTGTCACACAAAGTGATGAAGCAGAGATCATGCACTGAGTTGGTGTTGCTAGGGTGGGAATGAGAGGAAGAGGAATGGGAAGAAAAGAGGAGGGTCAAGCAACACCATTCATTTATCCACTCCTGTCTACTTCAGTAGATATTTCTGCATTGACTATTTGGGTCATTCAAGAGTCTAGACAGTAAGTAAAGGTGTGAACTAAACAATTACCTTTGGCCTCATAATACTTGTATTTTAATTAGAGGAATAAACATAACATATTGACAAATCAATAACATGAATGCATGTGTGATTCTTACCATAAGGAAGAAAGTAACTTGAGTGCCATGATAGCATACCTACTGATGACTTCTTTAGTGAAGAAGAACAGCAGAAGTCAGCAGGCTTTCTACAATAGAGATATTTGGACTGAGACCTAGGATTAAATTAGATTAGGATTAAAGTGAGTCAGGCTGGCCATGATTTGGGGGAGGAGCATTTCAGATGGAAAGAGTAAGACTGAATATGGGAAAAGACATAGCAAGTTCAGAACATTGAAGGGAGACCTGTGTTATTGTTATGCAAAAAGCCAGGAAAGAAGAGATAAGAATTGAAACTGAAGGGTCAGGCAAGATCCAAATTAAATGGAATCTCATATATCACAGACTAAAGTTTGCATTCTCGGAGCAATAGAAAGCCAGGGTGGCACGTCGGGAAAGTAGAGGAAGCTTGGGTTTTATACTTTAAAAAGTTATTTTTGCAGTTTACCAGATTGGTGCTTCTCCAAGTTTTGAGTGGTGGAAACTTCTGGGAGATCTTGTTTGCTTTCATACTTCAGTTTCACAGACCTGGGGGAGCCTGAGAGTCTTCACAAGTCCAGATACTGCTCTTCCTCACTCTGAAGAGCAAAGCCATGTGCAACTGATGCCTTGAGAGAGAGAGGGGGACAGTGAGAAGGTAACCTGGACCAGCACAATGTTTTTCAATCTTTCTTAAAATAAACTTCACTGTATGAAAGAATAAAATTATTGTGTGTGATGGACTCTGATGTTTTCTGATCTTATTTTATTTATTTTAACCACAAAATGTTAATTTCACAGGTTAATAAGAGAGAAAATTAAAATACTGTGAAAATGTTTACTTAACAAAATGACTAATTTAAAACAATTTCCATAACTGGTAAAGTATTGGAAAATATGAATAATCTGGAACTACTTTGGAAATCATTGCTTGGTAAAAAATATATATATGTCTTCATGGAAAGTAAGCATTCAGTGTAATGTGCTTTACCTTATACAAAAAAATTATTTCCATTAAAACTATAATTTAATGATGTTCATTTATGACATCACCTACAATACTGGATATTAGAAACAATACCAAAAAGTGATTGATTTTTTTAAAAAAATACATCTATATAAGGTAACAATGCAATCATTTAAAATTATGGCTTCAACTGATTACTTGGCATGGAAATATCCAGATACAATGTGAAGAAAGAGAGAAGCATGTTAATCAATACCTGATATGTAATAAGTCCCTCTCACAAAAAAATACAGCTATATCTGTACACACAAAAAGTGTTTAAATGGCAATAATTATCATTTCTAGATCATGGAATTATGAGAGTTTTCTATTTTTATCTGAAAGTTTATCTCTTCTAACATCCAAAATAACATGTATAATTAAATAATAATAAAATATAATTTAGTTTAAACTGATGACACACAACTCTCTTCAAACCCTAGATGCTATTGCATCTTTGGTGGTAAAAGCAATTGCTGAGGGGTCAGAAGGCCTGGCTTCTACTCCCAGCTTCCATTTCTGTAAGTCATGCTTTGAGTAAGCAAAGTCATGATTATGGATACCAATTCTTTTATGAATTAAATGAAGGCCATGTATTCTAATGTGTGATTAATATTGGAGATGAACATTTTAACTATTATACATGTTACTTTAATTTTTATTGAAAAAAATAAATAATCACACATCAGATACATGGTTTCACAAACAGTATAAATTAAAACAAGGCTAATTTTTTGTAGTTATTTTTTAAAGTCTACTTGATACTAAATTAAACAAATAATGGCATAGGTAGTATACAGAGAAAGAAATATTATGAAAATAATGAACAAATGCATAAAGTGCTGGTAAGTGGGGCAGCTTGATGGAAACTTATTTCATGGATTCAGTTGACTTATTTCATGAACTCAGCTGAGCCATGATGGGTCTCCTATGCCCTCATATAAAAGGGTAGAGCAGTAGAATGAAACACAATCTGCACTGAGGAATGAGACAATAACCAAAGGAAAGTGAATCCAGTATAAACTCAGTTTCATCACACAAGGCAGATGGAGTATTACCCTTCACTGTTTGGAGATGGAGACTATAAAGAGAATTCCTTCTAGAAATAAAACTGATCACTCCATCCAAGCCCAGGCCTGTGTCTTAAGGCCCAGCTGTAGGTGCTTGGGGCCCACTGTGCCACAAACCATAGAAGGAGGTGACTGAATCTCCAACATGAGAGACTGGCATATTCAAAACACTGTATCTTCTTTTTCCCAAGGAATCCTTTAAAATCTTTGTCTGAACTTTCTAGCTGGACTGAATTAAAGTCAAAGATAAGAGTCGGAACCAATGGAAGTTAAGAACCATTCTCTCTTGAGAAGTGCAGTTGAGTGACAGGTATCCTCTTCTGGACACTCAGGAATGGAAGGCTCTGCTCCAACATATACAGGCTGCTCACCCATGTTTAAACAAACAAACAAACAAAAAACACACAGAGGCGATTCATTATAACTGATTACTTTTTGAAGATATGCTTTCTTTTCAAAGTCCCCACAAATGATCATGGTACCTCTTTTTATTGATATCTCCAAAGTCACCAACTCACCAGCATAGCTGCCAAGAGAAAATCACAAATGCAACTCCCAAGAACTTCTCCATTTTTCTGTCCATCAGATTGACTAGGGACACTGGTCAGGGTCTCAGAGCCCTCAAACATTCACAATTCAAATAGCTTATTTTCCTGAGTGCATACTCTTAACACTGATGTTGAGGGAAGCTTAAGGCCTCCCCAGCTAACCAGAGACTAGGTCCACCATGTGCTTCAGAGGCCCTGATCTCTGAGGTAACCAGGAAACCAGGAAAGGACCAGGTGCAGATGTGCTGGAGAGCTGAACTATGGTTTGTTCCCTAGGTTCTTCTCTCTCTGTGTTTCTTTTGTAATTCTTGAGCAGTTACCATTCATTAAAAGCACCCCTCTACCCTGAGGAAAGCCTAGAAAACATTTTTCCTTTTCCTTTTTTTCCCTTTCCTTTCCAATACAGGAATGTGATAAACGAGCTCCCAGATATGAATCTTGTTTTAAACACTGTAGCATAATTTAAGGATGATATGAATCAGCCTGGCTCTGTAAAGCTTATGTGGATCCACCTTAGAATTTACCGTAAATTATACCAGAAGCAAGAAATTATGTCCTATGCACAAAACCCATGAAATCAAGAAAACAAACAAGAAAGCCATTTCAGTCAGTTCAAATAGTTGGAAGGGACAAGGCTACAGGGAAGTGAAGAGTGACCTTCAGTCACAAATGTGGTAAAAGAAGAGTTGATGCCAGAAGAGTCAGAAGTGAAGCCTCAATTTAAATTAGCTTTATTTTATTATCTCAGTTATGTCCAGGAATAACTAATTTGAGTTGAAGAATTATTTTCTGGTAACAATTTAATGATTTAATTAAATTCATAAATTCAGTCCTTAAAAACATGTGGTGAGGTATATTTTATTACAGATAATGAAGTGTAGGTAATCTTAAGTCTGAGTAATTCTGTCCATGATCACATCATTTAGTAAGTAACAAGCACTCTACTTTAGTATCTATGCCCTTCACTCATCATATGAAACCTGCCAATCACTAACATAAGCAAGTCGAGTGTCTGTGTTGAAACACGAATATCACAGGATATTCCTTAGAGAAAACTGAACACAATGACAAATTCAGAGTCAAATCTTGTGAGGAAAGCTATTTTGGTGTCTGCATTTGACTGTTTTATTCATTAGTATATTCCTTATATGTACAAAACATCTATCATTTATTTTATTTAATAAATACTTATATAATGGTTAAATTCAATGTGTGTCTGTCCTTCAAAATCTAATAACATTTTCTATTTTCTCATAAAGTTTCCCCTGGTCTTTTTTCGTGTCACAGTGATCTCCTGAGAATACTTTAAAAATGTGAGGCTGGGAATGTGGCTCTAGAGTAGAGTGCTTGCCTAGCATGAGGACCTGGGTTTAATCCCTAGCACCATGGAAAACGTATTTGTTCCATGTACTTGGAATTTTACCTGTTGGTTAAATTCTTATGCATTTTATCTTGTTCCTCAATTTACAAGTTTCTTGTGATAATTTAATTCAGGGTAAAAACTATTTTATATTGCTTATCAGTAGGGTCAAAAGTCCTGATGTAGTACATTGTGCATATGAGGCCTTCATAATCTGAGTATGCATTTTTTTCTGTTTAATAATTAGCCAACAGGAAGATAGTTCTTTGCTCCACGAATACAAACAACTTCTCTTTTTTTAATAGAAGTTTTCCTAATAGTTGTTATTATCAGCTAATGCTTCCTGAGCAATGACTTAAGCCAGAATTCCACATGTATTAACTCATTAAATCCCTACAGCAACTTAGAGTGAGAGAAGAGGTCACACAAGAGAGGCATTCAAGGTCACACTAAGTCCTTGCTCTTAGTCACTCACTTTAAGATTCTCATTTTTTCCCCATAATCAATAAATCATATGGTAAGTGGTGATGCTCACTAAATGTGAATTAACATCCTTTATGTGTTGATGAGTTTGAGAAAAGATGAACTATTTCTCACAGAGTCAGAGTGGACTCAGCAGCACAGCACTATTTGGTTTCAAGGACATCATTAGAATGAGTGCATCAAGAAAAGGCACAGACCAGACACTTTTTGTCCTTGTTAACCTCCAAGAAAGGAGAGAATGAAGTTTGGGAGAGAGAATACCAAAGAGATACTGCTAAGAACTCTATTTAGGTTTTTTTTTTTTTTTTTTTTTTTTTTTTTTTTGTGGTGCTGGGGATTGAACCCAGGGCCTTGTGCTTGCAAAGCAAGCACTCTACCAACTGAGTTATCTCCCCAGCCCTCTATTTAGTTTTGATTATTTGAATGAGTGACTTCTGTCAATTGATACATTAAGTAATTTACTCATATGATAGGACAATTTTTTCATAAGTCCTCCTCTATAAATAATTACTAGGAAATATAAGGACTTGTGGTGGTATTTGGGGAATGTCGTAATAATGAATTCAGAATGAAAGATTTATACCTGGGTGGAAAAAGAAATGTTTTAGAAAAGGTTTAAAATTTTAATACTTTAAGTGAACAGAGGGAAAACTGAACCAGAGGATAATTTTCAGCACATTTTAAAAAGTTAAATATATCCTTTTACTATTATAAAATTTTACTCAATAAACAAAGTGGAAACATCCAGAGTTTCGAGGGCCACTATGTCACCACACAGAAGCTGAGATCCTGCCGCCCATGCAGGTGAGACATAATGATCTGGAGATACCTGATTCTTTTTCTCAGAAAAAGCAGGAATGAATTCCCTAGTCTCCAGTATCGGGTGCACACCTCTGGGGATGATTCGGGAACTGATTTACTCATGGAGAATCCTTCCACACCTGCTCTCATGTTCTCAGAAACAAATAAACATAAGCAGAAGCAGGATGTTGCCACAACAGAAGCTGATGAGTTCAGGAATCTGTGAGTGGGCTACCTTGTTATGGGGCAGTCTGTATTGGTGAGCAGGAGGACAAAGCAGAATTACCATTTTGCTAAATTTCTCAGATAATGAACTTCTTTTCAATTCATTCTCACTTTCTTGAGTTTTTTAAAACATGTACACTTATATTTTAATGAGTTATGAATAACTAATGCAGATGTGCTAGCAAGAAATCTGAACTTTTAATTTTTTTAACTCTAAATATTTGGAAAAGTGAGTCAGGACAGGGAGAAACATCTAAGGACTGAACATGTCTAGATTTACTTTTAGTTTCAGAATTCAAAGCATTTTAAAATATCAGTGTTTGAGTAAAATTCAGACTAATCATAATGAATAGTCCAGGTCCTGGCTTCATTTATTTAAGAGGTAACATTTACCTAAGTTTTGGAAATGAACTATTTAATACCTGAGTATATAGCCTGCTCATTTGTCTCAGTTGATATCTGCCTTCCTCATAAATACTTGTCTAATCTAATTCTCACACTATATTTAAATTTTTCCAAATAGCACATAAAGGAACATCACAGCTGATTTGTGCAAATCAGTGTTCACAATGACATGGAGGCATTCTGTCCCTTAGTGTCTTCTCTGGGACACTGACAGTGGAAGCGCCTGGCACGGTCATTCTGCTGTCTTACTGTGTCTGGGGCTGCCAGCATCACGATGGCAGAGCAGTCTGAGCAGAATGTCCACCAAAGGAGCAGTCGTGAGGGGCAGCAGAAGAGTTGGTGCAGCTCTAGAGAGGTGCCTTGATCTGCAGCAGGGTCAGATTGTCAGAGCAGCTCTCCCCAACAGGATGCTCGAATAGCCGTGAGGTGTGAGGAACAAATATTTGTCCAGAGAGAGGAAACTGATCAGATATCGATACCAAACACCTCACAACACTTTGCCCTTCCACTTAGTCACGTTTTACTGGGTAGCTGGGTCCAGGCTGATTTCTCCTTTTGAACCCAAACTGTCATCTACTTCAGTAGAAGTAACACAGCATGGCAGGGTTGCCCCTGGGAACAGCCAAACGCAGCAGCTAATCTTCGGTGCTGAGTGAGGATATCATTAGCTAGGTTCAAGCTCAAACCCAACCATGTCTGAGAAAGAAATACCAGATTGCTTGTGAACTTGTACACAACATGAAATATAATGCCCCTGCTCCTCCATCTCACAAGCCTCCTTGACAGATCTCCAGGTGCAGGTTTGGGTGCTGGTAGCAAGTGCCTGAAGAGCATGGTGCGCCCACCACACAGATGTAGGAAGCCGTGTCGCTGAGCTGAGAGGCTGCGATGTGCAGGGAGCTGTGCTTGATTGTTGAATTCAGAATTGCTGTATACCTTCCATTTGATGTTTTGATCTCAGTGTAATTCATGATGGTCAGGGGAAAAGGCCCTCTCCTTGTGTCCTGTTTGTACCACCTCAAGTTGTTAAAGGGGCTCACAGTATAATTGCATTGAAGAGTGCAGTTCTCTCCCTGCAGGACGGTTAGGGACAGGGGACTCTGCTTCACCTGGGTTTTTCCACTCGCCCCTATTCAGAAAACAACATGAGATTCAAGAGATCAGTCCTCCAGTCTGAATACATTCTAATCTGTCTCCCTTCTTTACTCCCCACGTGAATCCCAGGTGAACTAGAAGATGACCCCATTTTCTTCCCTTCTCCTACCCCAATGAAGGACACCTTTACCCCAAATCCTAAGAACATGTTTCCTGGACTCACTGTGCCAACCTGGTTGAAACTCCCCACTGACTCACAACAAAAATAAAGCCACAAAACCACCAAAAGCATCCCCAGACGCTTTTCCATTATTATTCTGCAGCAGCAACCTCTAAAACTGACTTGTCTACTCAACATCTCTCCTTTGCAACTTTAATCAAAAGGACTCTGGGGGAGTACGCTCCACCAATCAGAGACCAGACCAACTCCACAGTTGCTGCCATAGGCAGAGCTAGTGCAAACACTGCCATCCTGGGGTCAGAGCTAGAGTTGCTCAAAATCTCAGACTAAGCTTTGTACCAGATTTCTTCTTACTATTTGTGATGGGATATAGAATATAAGCCTGATGTGTCTATATAAACACAGCAGATTAGTAATTAAGACATATATTTGAGGACTTCAGTTTGATTTCTGGATCTCTATGATATTGGGTAGGAGATTTAAGCTTTAGTTTTTTCATCCGAAAATAGGTATGAAACATCTAAAAATTTTTGGAAGATTTAAATAGGATGATTCATGTAAAGAGATGATGGAAGTAGCCAGCATGAACTTAGCCCTCAAGTATAATATAAGATGCTATAAGACAGGGATTTTTCTCTTTTCTATCCTCTACTGCATCATCAGTTTCTAGAGTGGAGTCTATAGAAAAATATGTAGGTACATCATGCATTTTTAATGAATGAATGAATGGTATTTTTTGCTCTGATAATGATAGTAGTATTTATCATTCATTATTAACTCAACAATTATTCTTTTTTATTTGTTTTCATTAGTTTTTTCAGACTGTATAATGCATTTTAACACATCATACATAAATGGAATATAACTTCTCATTCTTCTGAGTTACGTAGGTCATGTAGTCATACATGCACATAGGATAATAATATCTGACTTATTCTACCATCATTCCTATTCTCATACCCCATCCCCTCCCTTCACTCCCCTCTTTCTAATCCAAAGTACCTCTATTCTTTCCTAGTTGCCACCATCCCCTTATTTTGAATTAGCATCCACATATCAGAGTAAACATTCAGTCTTTGGTTCTTTGGGACTGGCATATTTTGCATAACATGATATTCTCTAGTTCCATCATTTACCAGCAAATGCCATAATTTCAATCTTATTTAAGGTTGAGTAATATTCCATTGTGTATATATATCCCACAATTTCTTTATCCATTCATCTTCAACAATTTTTCTTAAAGGTATACTGTTTGTCAGGTTTGGTATTATGTGCTGAGGATCAGTAAAGCCCCAGCTGTTATGCAATTACATTAAAATGAGAGGAAAGGTAGAGTGTATGAGCACACATGCTGATCAGAGGGCAATGTTGAAGCTTTGAAAATTCTCTTGTATTATATATTCTCAATGAATAGGAAGTCAATGAAGAGGTGAAAGTGGTGATAATATGGGGATTATAGGAAGTTTGAGAGTTAATGCACAAAGGGATTGAAAGCAAAAGAATGAAATACATATATGTATATACACACAAATATATATATATATATATACACTATGAAAAAAATCTAAAGAAAGTTGCTATATTATCCTCATATAAGACAAAGTAGATTTCCACTTAAAAATTATTGGAGATAAAGAGGGTGCAATTGTTAATTTTATGTATCCACTTGGCTATGCCACAGTGCCCAGAAATTTGTTCTAATGCTAGTCGAGAGGTCAATGTAATGGCATTTTTAAAGGAGATTAACATGTAAATCAATATAATTTGAGTAAATCAGATAACTCTCCATAATGTGGGTAGACCTCATCTATCAGTTAAAGCCTTAAGAGAAAAACACTGAATTCCTCCAAGGAAGAAGAAATTCTGCCTCCAGACTGCTTCAAACTTGAGCTGAAAATCAACTTTTACCTGGGTCTCCAACCTAACAACCTGCCTATAGAAATTAGACTTGCCAGTCTCCTGAAGTGCATAAATTAATTCCTCAAAATAAACATACAGATAGATAACAAACAGATGAAATATAGGAAGACATATGTATATAAATAGCTACAGATGTAACAGTTTCAAAATCATATGAAGCTAAGTAATATATATTGTTTATCACTTTTACAGACTTTTGTATTTGTTATACTTCAAAATACAATAATTGCTAAATATTGATTCGTGATCATATTGTAAGCCACAGAAATGACTGATCATTCAAAGATGCTGCCATGGTTTGAATGTGTCCCATTAAGTTCAGGTGTTGGAAACTTAATTCCCAATGCAACGGTAGCCTCTAATGTCATTAAAACTTTGCCCTTATGAATGGAGTAATGCCATTAAAATGCAAAACTACAACTCAGGAGAAAACTTAGATGACCTTGCGTGTGGCAATGACTTATTACACACAACACCAATGACAGGATCCATGAAAGAAATCATTGATAAGTTGTATTTCCTTAAAATTAAAAACTTCAGCTCTGTGGAAGACAATGCCAAGAAAACTAGAGGAGAAGCCATAATCTGGGTAAACCATTGTAAAGGACACATCTGATTAAGAACTGCAATCCAAAATAGACCAAGAAATCTTACTGTTCAAACACAGAAAAGCAAAAAAAATCATTAATAAATGGGGCAAAGACCTTAACAGACACTTTATTGTAAAATATATAAAATTATAAAAGATGCCCTACTTCATATGCCATCAGGGAAATGCAAAGTAAAATAACAACATAGTGTGGATACACCTATTAGAATGACCAGATGTGGAAGATGGCAACACCAAACACTGGTGAGGATGCAGAGCAACAGGAGCTCACATTTGTGCTGGTGGGAATGCAAAATGGTGTGGCCACTTGGGGAGGCAATTCAGCAGATTCTTATATACTATTTCCAAATGACTCAGAAATCATGGTCCTACACACATACACACACACACACACACACACACACACACACACAAATCTCAAAGTATTTAAAAACGTATGTCCATACCAAAGCCTTCACAGGGATGTTGATAGCAACTTAATTCATAACTGACAAATTTGGAAGCAAATGATATACCTTCCTGCAGATGCATGGGTAATAAACTGTGGTATGCTCAGAAAATGGAATATTATACAGTGCTTGAACAAATGAACTCTCAAACCATGAAAGGCCTTAAGAAAACTAAATTCATCTTACTAAGTGAAAGAAGTTGATCCGGAAAGGCAGCGTACTTTATGATTCCAATTAAATGTCAGTCTGGAAAAGGCTAATTATAAAAACCATAGCAAGTCAATGGTTGCCAGTGTTCAGGCTGGGAATGGAATGAATGGGCAGATCACAGGATGTTTAGATCAGTGGAAGTATTCTATATGATACTATGAAAATAGATATATGTCATTAAACACTTGTCCATATGATATGAAATACCAAAGGTGATGCCTGCCATAAACCTTAGACTTCATGTGACTATGATGTGTGAATAAAGGTTCATGAATTGCAATGAGTCTACCCTCTGGTGGAGGATGTTGATAATGGGTGAGTCTGAGGGGAGCAGGGGCTGGAGTATGTGAGAAACTCTGTATGCAATTCTCAATTTTCCTGTAACTTAAAACTACTCTAAAATAATTTAGTCTTTAGAAATCAAGTGCTCAGTTGCTAATATGTGATAGGTGGAACAAAGGTTGATATGAAGAATAGAGACAATAATATTTAAAATGGGCAGATATATGAATGAGTAATATACAGAGAAAAATAAAAATGAGTTAAATATGTTAAAGGAACCTACATCTGATTTGTAATTAAATGAACTACAGGTGGATATGAAAGCCTAATTAGTAAGTAACACTTAAAAAGCTTGATAATACAAAAGGTTTAGGGGAAACAGGTATTCTGCCCACTTACCAGTGCTGATGGTGTAAGTTAGTGAAACTTACCCAGTGTACAATTTGGCTGACTCATAGAACCATATAGACTACTATGGATATGTTCCTTTTCTTGAATAATAGTTTAATTTCCTACATTGAGTAATTTACTTTGATATTTTCTATTTTAATTTTTTTGGCTATCCTAATTTTTAAGGTGATCATCCCCCTTTCATCAAAGACATTTTTAATGTTCTTTCAATTTTCTGCTGGTTTGGGGAAGTGATTATTGTTTATTATAGAGACTGTGGCAGAGACTAAGGATGGATTGCTACTTAGACATTTTCTCACCAGGTCTTCCTCTTTTCATCCTTTCTCTTAAATATCTTACACACACACACACACACACACATACACACATGCACACACACACACACACACACACACACACACAGCACCATTTTCCCCAATGATGTGAGATATTGTTGCTTTTTGATTCTGAGTGTTTCCCATGATGGTACATACACACACGTGATGCTCCTTGGTGGCTTCTCTCCCTAGTTCCAGGTTTCATCTTCATCTGGTCTGCCATGAAAGCTTTCATTCCTCCATGTACTCCTCAGCCCCTAAAATGTTGTCAGCATAGCTTGTCATCTCCTTTTCTATACTCTGTGAGTTTGTGCCCTTTTCAATTCTTAGATTTTTAGGGCATTTCACAAGGATATAAAAATATTTGCTTAACTTTTTATTTCCATTGCAAATTTAATCACTTGATCCTTTGTTAGAAAGCAAAACAATCCATGTGACAGGCCAGGGTTGCTCACCATTTGTACATGGGGCAAATCTTCAGTTATACCTTTGCTCCCTCCCTGTTGTTCAAACATCAGCCTGTGTCTACCATCTGATTTTCCAAAACAGAAATCCTTCCTGTGCATGATGCAAGTCCCTTTCCCCTCTTTGCATCGCCATTGCATGCAAAGCTCTATTCTTCCCTCTTTCCTCTTTCCCTTCTTTCTGCATGAAGAAGCCCAGAGCTGGGCACAATGGTGCACACTTGTAAGCCCAACTACCCAAGAGACTGAGGCAGGAAGAACACAAGTTGGAGGCCATCTTGGGCAACACAGAAAAATCCTGTCTCAAAAAGTAAAAAGGGATCTCAGGTTGTGACTGTGCTAGAGCACTTGCCTAGCATGAGTAAGGCACTGGGTTCAATCCCCAACACTGCATAATGAAACTAAATAAACAAAATAAAGGTATTGTGTCCATCTACAACTAAAAATATTCAAAAACAAAAGGTAAAAAGGACTGGGAGTGTAGCTCCATGGTAGAGACCACTTGGGTTCAATCCCCAGTACCACAACATAATTAATTAATCCTGGAAGAATCCTGGACATTTTGTATTGTAGCTCTCCTAGTACCTGTCTTTCCATACTCTGTTAGGGAGACATCATAAAGATGCCATTTTCTCTGGCATATTTGGCTCTCTGACAATAGAACATGGCACAGCAACGTCTACCAAGATGAGCTGGAATAAAATGTGGGATCTGGGCTTTGTCTGCAAGGACAAGCGAGAAGACCACTTCATTATTTATGTGGTTTACCTTGAAACTACTTTGGCTCTGCCTGAGGAACCATCTTTCACTATGAAGAGTGGATTGGGAATGTACTTCTCGTTCTTCTGTTCTGGATATTTGTATGATTTTGCATCAAGATAAGAAATGGAGCAGCACACACCATAGACTGCTGAAACCAGAGTGGATCCCAGAGGCAGACACTCAGCAGCCAGGCCCCTGGTTGCTGCTCAGAGTTTGTGCTCAGCTCCCCCTGCAGTTTCTGCCACTGTGTCACCCAGAGCACAGTAGTACACAGCCGAGTCTGACTCTTGAACAGAGGCTTTCTCCAAGTGGAAGGAGGTGGCTTCTTTATTGTATGTGGCTTGGAAACCTCTGTTGCTGCCCTTATCATTGGCCTTTGAGACTCTAAAGAGGAGCTGTAAACCTTCTCCAGGATATTGAAAATACCAGAACAGAGAAGGGTACCCTATGGCTGTATAAGTACAGTTTATAGTCAGGAAAGATCCTTCTGACATGGTCACTTGGTCTTCTATCTGTGTCACTGAGTCTCCACAGGTCTCTCCTGGGGGAAAAAAAAGATCAGGATCACCCTGAGATGAAACTCTTAGATTAATTTATGATTAAAGATTTTGTTGGCATCATATAAAAAGCAGTTACAACTTTAAAAGGCATTTTACTTACCCAGAAGGAGTATCACCGTCACTATGCATGGAGAAGCGTTCATCTTGCGTGTCACTGAAATAACGTTCTTGATTCTGAACATGAAGAATGTTTCACAGTGAAATGAAAAGTCTAAACCTACAATTCACCCAGGAAGTGAGCTAGTGCTAGGGAGCTGCGCCCACTGGTGGGCAGGGACTGTGCTGGGAAGAATGATTTCCTGGACTCCTTCCAGAAGTCAAGAATATGGCTTCATACCTGACATTTACAAAGTACAAATCATTCTTCAGGTGGTCTTTGTAAATCTAAGGGACAGCTCTCATAACCTCTAAGGAAGTTTTTGTTCTTAAGACTCTACCTGGGCGAAAAGAAAATGGCGGACTAGGGGGCGGCTGCATGTCACGTTGCTCCAGGACACAAGATTCAAAAGAGGAGATAGTGAGAGACTTGGGACCAACTCAAAGTCGCTGGGTGAGTCTCTCCCATTGGGGAGGCGTCCCGGATGGGGCGGTAGCCCCGGAAGTCAGGGAACTTTGTGAAGTAGAGATGCTCGGCGAGGCGCCCCTCCCCCCCACAGGAGCGGTAAACACGGACAACTGGGATCATCATAGAGGAGGCAGCTCAGCACAGCGCTTGGACTCAGAGCAACCACTGGGGCTCCGGGCAGCTGCCTGAGGAGGAGCTGAATGGCGAGCTGTTTAGACCCAGAATGACCGCTTCTGAACACCGGGGGGTTGCCCGGAGGAAGAGGAGAAGCGTGGCGGGTCGCTTGACCTAGGAGTGACTGCATCAGAGCCACAGGCAGTTGCCAGAGGAGGAGGCGAGTGGTGAGTTGATTGGACTAAAAGCGACCGCTCCTGAACACCAGTGGCCTGCCTGGAGGAGGAGCGTGGTGGGTCACTTGGTCTTGGAGCCACTGCCCCTGAACACCCGGGGGGCTACCCCGAGGAGGAGGAGGAGGAGGAACACGGCGGGTCACTTGGACTTGGAGTGACTGCCTAGGGCTACGGGTGGTTGGCAGGAGGAGGAGACGCGAAGTGAATTGCTTGGGCTCCTAGTGACTACTTCGGAAACCCGGCCACTGTCCAAGGAGGAGATGTGTGGTGGTCTCTGGGTATCGGAGCTATTGTACGGAGCTCCAGGTGGCGGCTCAGAGGAGGGGCCCCATAGTCAGGCGATTAGGTGCAGAGCAGGGTCCCAGGAGCTAGGAGGCTTCTTGCTGGAAGAGCAGCACAGAGACACACCTAGGGGCGGAGTGAAGTTTCCAGGACTGCGGGCAGAGTCTCTGGGAGAGGCAGCCTAAGGAGACTCGCCTGCTAAGGGTGAGGCTCCCAGGCCCAGGAGGTAGGTCCAGGCCCCTGGGAACGTTGCAGAGGAAGAGGGCCCAGCCCAGGCGGTAGTTGTAGATTGAGGGGAACCTCTAGGAGGGCAACTGACCAGCGAGACATCCCCACCGAGTGAGTCTTCCCTGCCGGGGGAGGTTTTCCCACAGGGACGGTAAAACCAGAGACACAGGCACAAACAGGACTTGCCTCAGCCTGCAGCCTAGTTCCCCCTTGGATGACCATTGGTCAACAAGTGGAGGCACCTCTGCCCACTAGCAGGGAATATACGCCACCTGAGGGTCACCACCCCTAGAGAGGCAGGTTCTTCGTGGAGCTCTGCATTATCAACTTCCTCCAAGACTTCATGCTACTGAAGGATAAGAGGGGATATACTAGCAATCTTCAGGGACATTATAAGTCAATAGAGGAAATCTGCAATATCTTAATGACCCACTGATTCCTGAACAATATGAGAAAACAAGGGAAGAAAATGCCCCAAACAAATCTAGATGTTACATCAATAAAATCCAACGACAGCATGGCAGAAGAAATGACAGAAAGGGAGTTCAGAATGTACATAATTAAAATGATTAGGGAAGCAAACGATGAGATGAAAGAGCAAATGCAGGCATTGAATGATGAGATGAAAGAGCAAATGCAGGCATTGAATGATAGCACCAATCGACAGTTAAAAGAGCAAATTCAGGAAGCAAAAGATCATTTCAATAAAGAGTTAGAGATATTGAAAAAAAAAATAAACAGAAATCCTTGAAATGAAGGAAACAATAAACCAAATTAAGAACTCCATAGAAAGCATAACCAATAGGAGAGAACGCCTGGAAGACAGAACTTCAGATATTGAAAACAAAATATTTAATCTCGAAAGCAAAGTTGAACAGAGAAGATGGTAAGGAATCATGAACAGAATCTACAAGAACTATGGGATATCGTGAAAAAGCCAAATTTGAGAATTATTGGGATTGAGGAAGGCTTAGAGAAACAAACCAAAGGAATGAACAATCTACTCAATGAAATAATATCAGAAAATTTCCCAAATCTGAAGAATGAAATGGAAAATCAAGTCCAAGAGGCTTATAGGACTCTAAATACACAAAATTACAACAGACCCACACCAAGGCACATTATAATGAAAATACATAACATACAAAATAAAGACAGAATTTTAAAGGCTGTGAGAGAAAAGAACCAAATTACATTCAGGGGGAAACCAATACGGATATCAGCAGATTTTTCAATCCAGACCCTAAAAGCTAGAAGGGCCTGGAACAACATTTTTCAAGTTCTGAAAGAAAATGGATGCCAACCAAAAATCTTATACCCAGCAAAACTTACCTTCAAATTTGACGATGAAATAAAATCCTTCCATGATAAACAAAAGCTAAAAGAATTTACAAAAAGAAAGCCAGCATTACAGAACATTCTCAGCAAAGTATTTCATGAGGAAGAGATAAAAAACGAAGAAGCATATCAGCAAAGGGAGGAATTACCCTAAAGGAACTGTCAAATAAAGGAGGAACCAAGATGTGTCAAAAAATAAATAATAAATAAATAAAATTTTAAATATGAACCAAATGACCGGGAATACAAATCATATCTCAATAATAACCCTGAATGTTAATGGCCTAAATTCATCAATCAAAAGGCATAGACTGGCAGATTGGATTAAAAAGAAAGATCCAACAATATGTTGCCTGCAAGAGACTCACCTCATAGAAAGAGATACTGTACATAGACTAAAGGTGAAAGGATGGGGAAAAACATACCATGCACATGGACTCAGCAAAAAAGCTGGAGTATCCATCCTCATTTCAGATAATGTGGACTTCAAGCCAATGTTAGTCAGAAGGGATAAAGAAGGACATTTCATACTGCTTAAGGGAAGCATAAATCAGCAAGATATAACAATCATAAACATCTATGCCCCAAACAGTGGCTCATCCATGTATGTTAAACAAATCCTTCTCAATTTTAGACACCAAATAGACCATAACACAATAAAACTAGGTGATTTTAACACGCCTCTCTCACCACTGGACAGATCTTCCAAACAAAAATTGAACAAAGAAACCATAGATCTCAATAACACAATCAATAATTAGGACTTAACAGACATTTATAGAATATACCATCCAACCAAGAGTGAATACACTTTCTTCTCAGCAGCACATGGATTCTTCTCTAAAATAGACCATATATTATGCCACAAAGCTAAGGTAAGCAAATACAAGAAGATAGAGACACTACTTTGTATTCTATCAGATCATAATGGATTGAAGTTAGAAATAAATGAAAGAGTAAAAAACAGAAACTACTTCAACACCTGGAGATTAAACAATATGCTATTATATGATGAATGGATAACAGAAGATATTAGGAAGGAAATTAAAAAATTCTTAGAGGTAAACGAGAACAAAGAAACATCATATCAAAATCTCTGGGACACTATGAAAGCAGTACTTAGAGGAAGATTTATTTCATGGAGCGCATTTAATAAAAGAAGTAAAACTCAACAAATAAAGGACCTAACAGTACAGCTCAAAGTCCTAGAAAAAGAAGAACAGACCAAGACCAAAAATAGTAGAAGACAGGAAATAGTTAAACTCAGAGCTGAAATCAACAAAATTGAAACAAAAGAAACAATACAAAAAATTGACAAAATAAATAGTTGGTTCTTCGAAAAAATAAACAAAATTGATAAACCTTTAGCCACACTAACAAAGAGAAGATGAGAGAAAACCCAAATCACTAAAATTCGGAATGAACAAGGAAATATCACAACAGACACGACTGAAATACAAAACATAATTAGAAGCTATTTTGAAAACCTATACTCCAACAAAATAGAAAATTTTGAAGACATCAACAGGTTTCTAGAGACATATGAATTGCCTAAACTGAAGGAGGAGGACATACACAATTTAATAGACCAATTTCAAGTAATGAAATAGAAGAAGTCATCAAAAGCCTACCAACAAAGAAAAGTCCAGGACCAGATGGGTTCTCAGTCGAGTTCTACAAAACCTTTAAAGAAGAGCTCATTCCAAAACTTCTCAAAGTATTCCATAAAATAGAAGAGGAGGGAACCCTCCCAAACTCATTCTATGAAGCCAATATTACCCTGATACCTAAACCAGACAGAGACACATCGAGGAAAGAAAATTTCAGACCAATACCCTTAATGAACATCGATGCAAAAATTCTCAACAAAATTTTAGCAAATCTCATACAAAAACATATTAAAAAGATAGTGCACCATGATCAAGTGGGTTTCATCCCAGGGATGCAAGGTTGGTTCAACATCAGGAAATCAATAAATGTCATTCACCATATCAATAGACTTAAAGTCAAGAATCATATGATTATTTCGATAGATGCAGAAAAAGCATTTGATAAAATACAGCACCCCTTCATGCTCAAAACACTAGAAAAAATAGGGATAGTGGGAACATTCCTTAACATTGTAAAGGCCATCTACGCTAAACCCATGGCTAATATCATTCTAAATGGTGAAAAACTGAAAGCATTCCCTCTAAAAACGGGAACAAGGCAGGGATGCCCTCTTTCACCACTCCTATTCAATATCGTCCTTGAAACTCTAGCCAGAGCAATTAGACAGACCAAAGAAATTAAAGGGATACGAATAGGAAAAGAAGAACTCAAACTATCCCTATTTGCTGATGATATGATTGTATACTTAGAGGAACCAGGAAATTCCACCAGAAAACTTTTAGATCTCATAAGTGAATTCAGTAAAGTAGCGGGATATAAGATCAATGCACATAAATCTAAGGCATTTTTATACATAAGCGATGAATCTTCAGAAAGAAAAATCAGGAAAACTACCCCATTCACAATAGCTTCAAAAAAAATAAAATACTTGGGAATCAATCTCACAAAAGAGGTGAAAGACCTCTACAATGAGAACTACAGAACACTAAAGAAAGAAATTAAAGAAAACCTCAGAAGATGGAAAGATCTCCCATGTTCTTGGATAGGAAGAATTAATATTGTCAAAATGGCCATACTACCAAAAGTGCTATACAGATTCAATGCAATTCCAATTAAAATCCCAATGATGTACCTTACAGAAATAGAACAAGCAATCATGAAATTCATCTGGAAGAATAAGAAATCCAGAATAGCTAAAGCAATCCTTCATAGGAAAAATGAAGCAGGGGGTATTGCAATACCAGATCTTCAACTCTACTACAAAGCAATGGTAACAAAAACGGCATGGTATTGGTACCAAAATAGAAAGGTAGATGAATGGTACAGAATAGAGGACACAGACACAAACCCCAAATAAATATAATTTTCTCATACTAGACAAAGGGGCCAAAAATATGCAATGGAGAAAAGATAGCCTCTTCAACAAATGGTGCTGGGAAAATTGGAAATCCATATGCAACAGAATGAAACTAAACCCACATCTTTCACCGTGCACGAAACTAAACTCAAAATGGATTAAGGACCTCGGAATCAGACCAGAGACCCTGCATCTTATAGAAGAAAAAGTAGGTCCAGATCTTCAACATGTCAGCTTAGGACCAGACTTCCTCAACAGGACTCCCATAGCACAAGAAATAAAAGCAAGAATCAACAACTGGGATAGATTCAAACTAAAAAGCTTTCTCTCAGTAAAGGAAACTATCAGCAATGCGAAGAAAGAGCCTACAGAGTGGGAGAAAATCTTTGCCAATCATACTTCAGATAGAGCACTACTCTCCAGAATCTATAAAGAACTCAAATAACTCAACACCAAGACTACAAATAACCCAGTCGACAAATGGTCTAAGGAAATGAACAGACACTTCACAGAAGAAGACCTACAAACAATCAACAAACATAAGGAAAAATGTTCAACATCTCTAGTAATAAGAGAAATGCAAATCAAAACCACCCTAAGATTCCATCTCACCCCAATTAGAATGGCGATTATCAAGAATACAAGCAACAACAGGTGTTGGTGAGGATGTGGGGAGAAAGGTACACTCATACATTGCTGGTGGGGCTGCAAATTAGTGCAGCCACTCTGGAAAGCAGTGTGGAGACTCCTTAGAAAACTTGGAATGGAACCACCATTTGACCCAGCTATCCCACTCCTTGGCCTATACCCAAAGGACTTAAAATCAGCATATTACAGAGATACAGCCACATCAATGTTCATAGCTGCTCAGTTCACAGTAGCCAGATTGTGGAACCAACCTAGATGTCCTTCAACTGATGAATGAATAAAGAAACTGTGGTATATATATATACAATGGAATATTACTCAGCCATAAAGAATGATAAAATTATGGCATTTGCAGGCAAATGGATGAAATTGGAGAATATCATGCTAAGTGAGATAAGCCAATCTCAAAAAACCAAAGGACGAATGATATCGCTAATAAGAGGATGATGACACATAATGGGGGGTGGGAGGGGTTAGTGTTAGGGTTAGAGTTAGGGTTAGGGAAGGGGGCAAGAATGAGGAAGGAAGGACTGTATAGAGGGAAAAGAGGGGTGGGAGGGGTGGATGGGAAGGGGAAAAAAAAAAAAGAATAGAATGCAAGCAGTACTAACACCTGGACTCTACACTGGTGCAATGATGAATTTCTTGAGTTTATGGCCATGGGAATAAAACAGAAATCAAAATTAAAAAAAAAAAAAAGACTCTACCTGATTTGGGGAAAAGCAAAACAAAGAAAAAGAAAACAAAACTCAATATGATTATTACTTATAAGATCAAAAACTTATAAAGATTTTTTTATACTAGGTCGAGGAAGAAAGGATTTAGAAATGTGAAAGCAGTTGAAAAGTCAGGGAAGTGTGTATTTCTGTCCTGGTTATAACTCAATAGCCTCAGAGAACCAGCTGTGAGACTGTGGCGTGGGTTGGGAGCCAGTGGTGGGCATGATCCTGTCTTGGCCTTATCTCTCACTGTGTACCTGGAGCAAATTACCCATTGTTTTCTGCCTAAAAATTATATTTCAAGATAGTGGTTATGATATTGCTTTTCACATTATTTGAGAATTTAAAAATTTCAAATTTACAATAGGTATATAATGAATAGTAATGCAAGTGAAAAAAAAAAAAAAAACTCCACCTGTAGTGAAATGCTTAGAAGAGCACCCCAGGAGGTCTCTATAGTGGAAAAGGTATCAATTGTCTTGGTTATTTTAATACAGGCCTTTATACTGCTGTGTATCTACTGAGGGCCAAGCTGCAATCCACTGAAATGTCATAAAGGGTTTTAGGTTGAAGTCATAGGAAGTAGTAAGACATCCTGTCATTGTTGAGGGAATCTATGTTATTCAGCACTGTGCCCCACATGTAGAGCAGCAAAAAAGACATTTACTAAGTACACAATTCCTATTTGTTAAGTGAAACAAAAATAATGAATCAGTTGCCTTTGGTTGAGAGAATACAACATGAAAGGCTTTATTTCCTCTATTCTAAAATAATATCAGTTTCAGGGATGTTTTCTCCTTAATAAGAAATTTTCAGCAGAGAAACCACCCCATCTAACCAATACACAAATACGCTAATTTCAGAATCACTGAAATATGTGAAAAATAGACACAACAAATACCACGATTTAAGTAATTGACTTGCTAGAGAATAATCTGAGATCAATGTCTAATGTCCCCATTATTTCACGGAGAGCAAGATAAGGTAGCCAGCTGTGTAAATAAGGCAAGTGCTAATGCTGGACTCCAACAGAGGTCAAGACTGAAGGCTCTTAAGCATTTCCACCTTTTCATAGTGGAGGCTTAACCCTGTCTGTTTCCTGCAGTTCACTCTCCACAGAGTTGAATAAAGGAGCTCACGAGTCCAGAGTAAGAAATTTGTCACATAAGACTTAAGAATTTCAGGTCCAGTTATTCTTTGGATTAATATATCCTTTCTCTCTCTCTCTCTCTCCTCTACTTTCCAAACCATGCTGAAACCTGATGCAGAACTACACCAGAAAGAAATTCTGAAAAATAAGTTAAACATTTCTATTCTGTTTTATGGGGAAAATGCAAAATAGATTGGTATAATCTTGAGTTATAGAAAACAAAATTGCATAGAGTTTCAGTTTTTCAGAGTGGAAAGAGTTCTAGAGATGTGTGGTTGCACAACAATGTGAATGTAATTAATACCACTGAACTGTACAATTAAAATGGTTAAGATGGTCAACTTCATGTTGTGTCTTTTACCATAATTTAAAATACTTTTTTAAAAATGTAAGATATTTTCCTTGAAGATTTTTATCCACATCTCTGCTTTCCAAGTTCAACATAAGAGGAATTTACAATATGAAGTAACTTATCAACCAGTCATTACCATTATAACTTTAGGGCATGCGAAAGGGTTTAGAAGTGGAATGAGAAAAACACAGAGGATTTGAGATTGTGGAATATTTGTGGAGCACAGAAGGCCTAGGGTGTGCTTTCAGAGGAGAGGTGAAGAGAAGGACAAGAGCAGAGCAAAGAGAGATTTCACACTCTGTCCCTTCATAATGCCCCTCTAAGAGCCAGTAATTATTGGTCATTTTATGAATAAAATTGATAGAGGGCAGGAAAACTAAATTGAGCTCCTTCCAGCTAGAGGTTTTAATAAGGCCATTAAGTAAAATGAGCTCTTAGCTCAAAATTAATCACATAGTAGGTGCTCAAAGACATTTGTCAATAAATGGACATAAAAATGAATGCAATTCTTAAAACTCAAACTGCTTTCTATTAATATACTGCCTCTTTTTTAATTTTATAATTTAAATATTCACATTTCTATTCAAGAGTAAAATAATTTTTTATTATGCTATCCTTTAAAGTTCAGAGTAAGGATACTATAGCTCCCCAAAATAAAATTTACAAGTAAAGGTGGTGTGAATGCATTGCAACTTTGAAAGTTAGAATCTCTTAGCTATATAACCTGTGTGATTTTTTTTTTTCTACTGAGGATTGAACCCAGGGATATTTAATCACTGAGTCACATTCCCAGTCCTTTTTTGTATTTTATTTAGAGAGAGGGTCTCACTGAGTTGCTTGGGACCTCATTAAGTTGCTGAAGCTGGCTTTGAACTTGAGATCCTCCTGCCTCAGCCTCCTGAGCTGCTGGGATTACAGTAGTACATCACTGCAACTAAACTACTGTTATTTTTGAAATAGTTTTTCTTTGTACTTGGAATACCAGTGAAAATGAATACATAAAAGAAAGTTGAAGTACACACAGAAGAATGTGTAGGAATAGAGATATAGACTCAATTGAAGATAAAAATATGAAACTTCAAAATATAATTGAAGAGCATAAAATGTCCTTTATGGAATAAGAAAAAAATAACCTTTTCCTGAATGGAACAATAATAAATTATTTGATATTTCATATGTTAATGTATTCATTAAATGTAATTCTAACTTTTTTATTTTAAGCACTTGTTTTCATTTGTTTTAACAGAGGATTATTGAGTATGGGAAAATGGGATGAGTTTTTAACATTTTAATTAAAAAAATACAAGAGTTATCAAAATGCCTTGGAAAAGAGTACCATTGAGCAATAATTTACCCTAACAGGTAATAAAATTTACTATAAATCTATTTCTAAGATTGACACAATAAAGATTAATGAAACTAAATAAAGCATAAGGAAAACAGAAAAAGGGGAAAATCCATATAATAAAAAGATGATTACTTGAGGAAAAAGGATGCCTACTTATGTACAAATAAAGAAGCCTGTGTCTCTTTGAGGGAGATCCTCCGCATGTCTTTGTAAGAACCACTAATTATCAGTCATCCTGTGGATATGATGACAAGGGGCAGGGAAACCTTCACACTATGGAAATTGAACTCTTCATATTTGAGGCACAAGAAGACAGAACAAATCTAAGTTTGACATTTGTCAAATAACAAGACCTTTAAAAATTAGTTTTGTGGCATCATTCATTCACAGCACTCAAATCTAAATCAAAATAATCTATTAAATTGTGTAAAACAAGATAGTAATTTTTGGAAAAGGAAACATTACATAAATATTCCAAGGTCTTCCTTATTTAAAACAATGCCTATAACATCATGTTTAATCAATAAATATTTATTGGACAAATTGTTCTGAATATCTAAAAATTCATACAAATTTTTACTGATTTTTCACTCATATGCTTCTGAACTGCCTTGACCAATTCTTTGGTGTTCAATCCAATGTCCAAATGGCAAATTACTTATTGTGACTATTCATCAAAGATTCTGTGTCAACCTTCAATCCTAAGATTCAGGAATATGACTGACTTCAATTAGTGATAACTCTGACGTGGTCTATGAACCTAGAGAGGGTTTCCTCAGAGTGAGTGTTTCCACAGCCCTGGCCACATCCTGCCTGGGGTGGTAATTCTCTGCCTTGGTCCCTACACCAGGTGGGTGTCTCAGACATACCCTGGGTTTTTGTATGACTGCCTCCTACAGTTCTCCCACTGTGTCATCTCTCAGTGCACAGAAATACACCGCTGAGTCCCCCAGCTGTGAGGCTGGTATGACAAGTTGGATGGATTTGCTTGCTTTCTGCAAAATCAGTGAGTAGCGACCTTTTGTGGCATTTTTCTGGCTGTAAGAGTTCTGAAGGATAAGGAAGACCATCTCCCCACTGCTGGGCTGCTTGTACCAGAGTAGATCATAATTTCCAGCACTGGTGTCATAGGTGCAGTGCAGGCTCACAGCCTCTTTCTCCTGTACCCACACGGCTGGCTGGGCCTGAGTTACCTTCTGGGAAAAACTGGATCCTGAAGGGAAAAGGACAGAATCAGAAAGTTTAGGGACAATTGGTGGGGAACAAAAAAGTGTATTTTTACACCCTGCTGACCCTCCTCCCCAAATTCCCTTTAAGGCTACCCAGTTCCCCAGTCTCTAGGTCTCAGAGGAGGCCCCTTCCCACAGAGACCATCCCTACCCAGCCACATTGATGCCATGACCAGCTTCAGCAGCCTGGACAGCACCATGTTGGTGTTCTTCCTCTAGATGCAAAGTATCTTTTTCTTCTTCAATTTTAGGGCTCTGCACTGGGAGGGGAGCCTGACAGGGTGAGGGCAGAAATACTGGGCTCTGAGCTGCTGCTGCACCAGAACAGGAAACAGAGGCTTCCTGATACAGCGAGTTGATGTGTGTCATGTCAAACTTCTGTGTCATGACTGGCTGTCCCACCAACCCAGACTTCCTTCTGAATTAACCACTCTTAATTAGATAACCATTAAATCTGAAAACAAACTTGGGCATATTGGAACAAAAACTATTTGACCAACTGCTGCTACACTCAGTCATTGCACCTGTGATGGCACTGGGAGCTGGCACGTAGAACACATGATGGAGGATGAGTGACAGGAGGAGAATGTGCAGCCATCTCCAGGAGCCCTTAGAGAGGAGTCCCCAGAGGCAGATTCATTCTACCACTAAAAACCTGAAAACATTGGACCACACAAGGTCTTACTGCTTTTGTGACTGTGTTGCCCTGGCTGAGTGTATGAAGATGTCTTACTTGACCCTGTCCCTGTGAGAAAGGCCCAAGATCCACAGATTTCAGGGAAGAATAACCATTGAAAATGTTCATCAAAACAGCAAGCACCAATAATTTAGCCCAGGCAAATAGAACTGTGCAGCAGCTGAAACTAGAAGCCTGCACTGAAAGGATAAAGGTCTCGAAGGCATCAGCAGACATCATGTTCTCCTGTGAGGTGCACTGCCAGGAGTTACCCTTTGCTGACAGGCATACCAACTTCAGAAAAAAAGATAAAAACAAAACAAAACAATCTGCATCCTCTTATAGAGGAAGGGTGGAACAGTTCTTTGCCTCTTCTCAACAAAGCAAATCCTGAGTATCTCCTTGAAGAGATTTGCCTATAGCTTATTTGGTTACCACTGCTATAACTAAAATGTTCTTCTCTGGGACTAATGGACTTTGAAATCTTTATTTTCCAGGTTGCCCTTTCTTTAAAACACCCTTTACTGACTTAATACAGAATAACAACCTTGGTTTCCATTTGATAACCATGGTAAGTTGGCCTGAGCCTTCTTATAAACAAATCATATGTTTCAAATGTATATTCGATGCAGATATGTCAAGGTCTACATCCCTAAGCATCTGTCAAATTAAAATGCCAAGAATAACTTTAGTCCTGAAACCTTTATGTCATAATTAATTCACAATTATAATTAATTATTCTTAATAAGAATAAACATATTAAGAATGAATATATTCTTTTTTATTTATTTATTTATTTTTTATTATTGTAAACAAATGGGATACATGTTGTTTCTCTGTACATGGCGTAAAGGCATACCATTTGTGTAATCATAAATTTACATAGGGTAATGTTGTTTCATTCATTCTGTTATTATTTTCCCTTCGCCCCCACCCCTCCCACCCCTCTTTTCCCTCTATACAGTCCTTCCTTCCTCCATTCTTGCCCCCCTCCCTAACCCTAACTCTAATCCTAACTCTAACCCTAACACTAACCCCTCCCGCGCCCCATTATGTGTCATCATCCACTTATTAGCGATATCATTCGTCTTTTGGTTTTTTGAGATTGGCTTATCTCACTTAGCATGATATTCTCCAGTTTCATCCATTTGCCTACAAATGCCATAATTTTATCATTCTTAATGGCTGAGTAATATTCCATTGTATATATATATATATACCACAGTTTCTTTATCCATTCATCAATTGAAGGACATCTAGGTTGGTTCCACAATCTGGCTATTGTGAACTGAGCAGCTATGAACATTGATGTGGCTGTATCTCTGTAATATGCTGATTTTAAGTCCTTTGGGTATAGGCCAAGGAGTGGGATAGCTGGGTCAAATGGTGGTTCCATTCCAAGTTTTCTAAGGAGTCTCCACACTGCTTTCCAGAGTGGCTGCACTAATTTGCAGCCCCACCAGCAATGTAAGAGTGTACCTTTCACCCCACATCCTCGCCAACGCCTGTTGTTGTTTGTATTCTTGATAATCGCCATTCTAATTGGGGTGAGATGGAATCTTAGGGTGGTTTTGATTTGCATTTCTCTTATTACTAGAGATGTTGAACATTTTTCCATATGTTTGTTGATTGCTTGTAGATCGTCTTCTGTGAAGTGTCTATTCATTTCCTTAGCCCATTTGTCGATTGGATTATTTGCATTCTTGGTGTAGAGTTTTTTGAGTTCTTTATAGATTCTGGAGATTAGTGCTCTGTCTGAAGTATGATTGGCAAAGATTTTCTCCCACTCTGTAGGCTCTTTCTTTGCATTGCTGATAGTTTCCTTTGCTGAGAGAAAGCTTTTTAGTTTGAATCTATCCCAGTTATTGATTCTTGCTTTTATTTCTTGTGCTATGGGAGTCCTGTTGAGGAAGTCTGGTCCTAAGTCAACATGTTGAAACTCTGGACCTACTTTTTCTTCTATAAGATGCAAGGTCTCTGGTCTGATTCCGAGATCCTTAATCCATTTTGAGTTTAGTTTCGTGCATGGTGAGAGATATGGGTTTAGTTTCATTCTGTTGCATATGGATTTCCAATTCTCCCAGCACCATTTGTTGAAGAGGCTATCTTTTCTCCATTGCATATTTTTGGCCCCTTTGTCTAGTATGAGAAAATTGTATTTATTTGGGTTTGTGTCTGTGTCCTCTATTCTGTACCATTCATCTACCTTTCTATTTTGGTACCAATACCATGCCGTTTTTGTTACCATTGCTTTGTAGTAGAGTTGAAGATCTGGTATTGCAATACCCCCTGCTTCATTTTTCCTATGAAGGATTGCTTTAGCTATTCTGGATTTCTTATTCTTCCAGATGAATTTCATGATTGCTTGTTCTATTTCTGTAAGGTACATCATTGGGATTTTAATTGGAATTGCATTGAATCTGTATAGCACTTTTGGTAGTATGGCCATTTTGACAATATTAATTCTTCCTATCCAAGAACATGGGAGGTCTTTCCATCTTCTAAGGTTTTCTTTAATTTCTTACTTTAGTGTTCTGTAGTTCTCATTGTAGAGGTCTTTCACCTCTCTTGTGAGATTGATTACCAAGTATTTTATTTTTTTTGAAGCTATTGTGAATGGGGTAGTTTTCCTAAGTTCTCTTTCTGAAGATTCATCGCTTATGTAAAAAAATGCCTTAGATTTATGTGCATTGATCTTATGTCCTGCTACTTTACTGAATTCACTTATGAGATCTAAAAGTTTTCTGGTGGAATTTCCTGGTTCCTCTAAGTATACGATCATATCATCAGCAAATAGGGATAGTTTGAGTTCTTCTTTTCCTATTCATATCCCTTTAATTTCTTTGGTCTGTCTAATTGCTCTGGCTAGAGTTTCAAGGACAATATTGAATAGAAGTGCTGAAAGAGGGCATTCCTGCCTTGTTCCCGTTTTTAGAGGGAATGCTTTCAGTTTTTCACCATTTAGAATGATATTAGCCATGGGCTTAGCATAGATGACCTTTACAATGTTAAGGAATGTTCCCACTATCCCTATTTTTCTAGTGTTTTGAGCATGAAGGGGTGCTGTATTTTATCAAATGCTTTCTCTGCATCTATCGAAATAATCATGTGATTCTTGACTTTAAGTCTATTGATATGGTGAATGACATTTATTGATTTCCTGATGTTGAACCAACCTTGCATCCCTGGGATGAAACCCACTTGATCATGGTGCACTATCTTTTTAATATGTTTTTGTATGAGATTTGCTAAAATTTTGTTGAGAATTTTTGCGTCAATGTTCATTAAGGATATTGGTCTGAAATTTTCTTTCCTCAATGTGTCTCTGTCTGGTTTAGGTATCAGGGTAATATTGGCTTCATAGAATGAGTTTGGGAGGGTTCCCTCCTCTTCTATTTTATGGAATACTTTGAGAAGTATTGGAATGAGCTCTTCTTTAAAGGTTTTGTAGAATTTGGCTGAGAACCCATCTGGTCCTGGACTTTTCTTTGTTGGTAGGCTATTGATGACTTCTTCTATTTCATTACTTGAAATTGGTCTATTTAAATTATGTATGTCTTCCTCGTTCAGTTTAGGCAATTCATATGTCTCTAGAAACTTGTTGATGTCTTCAAAATTTTCTATTTTGTTGGAGTATAGGTTTTCAAAATAGCTTCTAATTATGTTTTGTATTTCAGTCGTGTCTGTTGTGATATTTCCTTGTTCATTCCGAATTTTAGTGATTTGGGTTTTCTCTCATCTTCTCTTTGTTAGTGTGGCTAAAGGTTTATCAATTTTGTTTATTTTTTCGAAGAACCAACTATTTATTTTGTCAATTTTTTGTATTGCTCCTTGTTTCAATTTTGTTGATTTCAGCTCTGAGTTTAACTATTTCCTGTCTTCTACTATTTTTGGTCTTGGTCTGTTCTTCTTTTTCTAGGACTTTGAGCTGTACTGTTAGGTCCTTTATTTGTTGAGTTTTACTTCTTTTATTAAATGCACTCCATGAACTAAATTTTCCTCTAAGTACTGCTTTCATAGTGTCCCAGAGATTTTGATATCATGTTTCTTTGTTCTCGTTTACCTCTAAGAATTTTTTAATTTCCTTCCTAATATCTTCTGTTATTCATTCATCATATAATAGCATATTGTTTAATCTCCAGGTGTTGGAGTAGTTTCTGTTTTTTACTCTTTCATTTATTTCTAACTTCAATCCATTATGATCTGATAGAATACAAGGTAGTGTCTCTATCTTCTTGTATTTGCTTACCTTAGCTTTGTGGCATAATATATGGTCTATTTTAGAGAAGAATCCATGTGCTGCTGAGAAGAAAGTGTACTCACTCTTGGTTGGATGGTATATTCTATAAATGTCTGTTAAGTCCTAATTATTGATTGTGTTATTGAGATCTATGGTTTCTTTGTTCAATTTTTGTTTGGAAGATCTGTCCAGTGGTGATAGAGGCATGTTAAAATCACCTAGTTTTATTGTGTTATGGTCTATTTGGTTTCTAAAATTGAGAAGGATTTGTTTAACATACATGGATGAGACACTGTTTGGGGCATAAATGTTTATGATTGTTATATCTTGCTGATTTATGCTTCCCTTAAGCAGTATGAAATGTCCTTCTTTATCCCTTCTGACTAACATTGGCTTGAAGTCCACATTATCTGAAATGAGGATGGATACTCCAGCTTTTTTGCTGAGTCTATGTGCATGGTATGTTTTTCCCCATCCTTTCACCTTTAGTCTATGGGTATCTCTTTCTATGAGGTGAGTCTCTTGCAGGCAACATATTGTGGGATCTTTCTTTTTAATCCAATCTGCCAGTCTGTGTCTTTTGATTGATGAATTCAGGCCATTAACATTCAGGGTTATTATTGAGATATGATTTGTATTCCCGGTCATTTGGTTCATATTTAAAATTTTATTTATTTATTTATTTATTTTTTGACACATCTTGCTTCCTCCTTTATTTGACAGTTCCTTTAGGATAATTCCTCCCTTTGCAGATTTGCTTCTTTCTTTTTTAACTCTTCCTCATGAAATATTTTGCTGAGAATGTTCTGTAATGCTGGCTTTCTTTTTGTAAATTCTTTTAGCTTTTGTTTATCATGGAAGGATTTTATTTCATCGTCAAATTTGAAGGTAAGTTTTGCTGGGTATAAGATTCTTGGTTGGCATCCATTTTCTTTCAGAGCTTGAAAAATGTTGTTCCAGGCCCTTCTAGCTTTTAGGGTCTGGATTGAAAAATCTGCTGATATCCGTATTGGTTTCCCCCTGAATGTAATTTGGTTCTTTTCTCTCACAGCCTTTAAAATTCTGTCTTTATTTTGTATGTTAGGTATTTTCATTATAATGTGCCTTGGTGTGGGTCTGTTGTAATTTTGTGTATTTGGAGTCCTATAAGCCTCTTAGACTTGATTTTCCATTTCATTCTTCAGATTTGGGAAATTTTCTGATATTATTTCATTGAATAGATTGTTCATTCCTTTGGTTTGTTTCTCTAAGCCTTCCTCAATCCCAATAATTCTCAAATTTGGCCTTTGCATGATATCCCATAGTTCTTGGAGATTCTGTTCATGATTTCTTACCATCTTCTCTGTTTGGACAACTTTGTTTTCGAGGTTAAATATTTTGTCTTCAATATCTGAAGTTCTGTCTTCCAGGTGTTCTATCCTATTGGTTATGCTTTCTATGGAGTTCTTAATTTGGTTTATTGTTTCCTTCATTTCAAGGATTTCTGTTTGGTTTTTTTTTTCAATATCTCTAACTCTTTATTGAAATGATCTTTTGCTTCCTGAATTTGCTCTGTTAACTTTCGATTGGTGCGATCGTTCAATTGCTCTTTCATCTCATCGTTTGCTTCCCTAATCATTTTAATTATGTACATTCTGAACTCCCTTTCTGTCATTTCTTCTGCCATGCTGTTGTTGGATTTTATTGATGTAACATCTAGATTTGTTTGGGGCATTTTCTTCCCTTGTTTTCTCATATTGTTCAGGAATCAGTGGGTCATTAAGATATTGCAGATTTCCTCTATCAACTTATAATGTCCCTGAAGATTGCTAGTGTATCCCCTCTTATCCTTCAGTAGCCTGAAGTCTTGGAGGAAGTTGATAATGCGGAGCTCCACGAAGAACCTGCCTCTCTAGGGGTGGTGACCCTCAGGTGGGGTATATCCCCTGCTAGTGGGCAGAGGTGCCTCCACTTGTTGACCAATGGTCATCCAAGGGGGAACTAGGCTGCGGGCTGAGGCAAGGCCTGTTTGTGCCTGTGTCTCTGATTTTACTGTCCCTGTGGGAAAACCTCACCCGGCAGGGAAGACTCACTCGGTGGGGACGTCTGGCTGCTCAGTTCCCCTCCTAGAGGTTCCCCTCAATCTATAACTACCGCCTGGGCTGGACTGTCTTCCTCTGCAACGTTCCCAGGGGCCCGGACCTACGTCCTGGGCCTGGGAGCCTCACCCTTAGCAGGCGAGTCTCCTTAGGCTGCCTCTCCCAGAGACTCTGCCCGGAGTCCTGGAAACTTTGCTCCGCCCCTAGGCGTGTCTCTGTGTGGCTCTTCCAGCAAGAAGCCACCTAGCTCCTAGGACCCTGCTCTGCACCTAATTGCCTGGCTATGCAGCCCCTCCTCTGAGCCGCCACCTGGAGCCCTGTACAATAGCTCCGATTCCCAGCGACCCTCCACACACCTCCTCCTCTGGACAGCGGCCCGGTTTCCGATGCAGTCACTAGGAGTCCAAGCAACTCATTTCGAGTCTCCTCCTTCTGCCAACCGCCCGTAGCCCTAGGCAGTCACTCCAAGTCCAAGTGACCCGCCCTGTTCCTCCTCCTCCTCCTCAGGGTAGCCCCCCTGGTGTTCAGGAGTGGTGGCTCCCAGATCAAGTGACCCACCTCGCTCCTCCTCCAGGCAGGCCACTGGTGTTCAGGAGCGGTCGCTTTTAATCCAATCAACTCACCACTTGCCTCCTCCTCTGGCAACCGCCTGTGGCTCTGATGCAGTCACTCCTAGACCAAGCGACCCGCCGCACTTCTCCTCTTCCTCTGGGCAACCCCCCGGTGTTCAGGAGCGGTCCTTCTGAGTTCAAACAGCTCGCCACGCAGCTCCTCCTCTGGCAACCGCCTGTAGCTCTCATGCAATCACTCCTAGACCAAGCAACCCACCGAGCTCCTCCTCCAGGCAGGCCACTGGTGTTCAGGAGCGGTCGTTCTGAGTTCAAACAGCTCGCCACGCAGCTCCTCCTCTGGCAACCGCCTGTAGCTCTGATGCAGTCACTCCTAGGCCAAGTGTTCCTCCTCTTCCTCCAGGCAACCCCCCGGTGTTCAGAAGCGGCCGCTCTGAGTCCAAACAGCTTGCCATGCAGCTCCTCCTCAGGCAGCCGCCCAGAGCCCCAGTGGTTGCTCCTAGTCCAAGCGCTGTGCTGAGCCACCTCCTCTACGATGCTCCCAGTTGTCCGTGTTTACCGCTCCTGTGGGGGGAGGGGCGTCTCACCGAGCAACTCTACTTCACAAAGTTCCCTGCGTTCCGGGGCTACCATCCCATCCGGGACGCCTCCCCAACAGGAGAGACTCACCCGGGGGCTTTGAGTTGGTCCCAAGTCTCTCACTATCTCCTCTTTTGAATCTTGTGTCCTGGAGCAACGTGAAATGCAGCCGCCCTCTAGTCCACCATCTTTGTCTCTAAATATATTCTTAATAAGAATAACTAAGGTTTGTGCCAACCTGTATAGTGTACAAGGGAAAGGGGTGTGTTTTGCATATGTATGTCTTCGTATGTACACCTATCAAAGCTTATTTCCTTATCAAAACTCCACTCTCTATGTAACATCAGATCCTCAACTCTGAAAGTTGTATTTATCTTGAGTTGTGTAGGTAGAAAAAAAAAGTTCTTTTTCATATGACTGTTGTGCAAAAAATAAAGAACATCCTAAAGATTAAAGGAAAAACAAAGAAAACAGTGTGTGTGATAGAGAGCACATGAGGTGTACATTCAAGTATCCTGACACCTATGTATGTTGTTTATTCTAAGGCAGAAATCACTTTATCAATAGAAGTCAAAGCTGTTTGGACGAATCACTGAAGCTCTTTGGATCTGCCTGTGCTTTTAACACTTTGCTTATGGCTTTTTAATGTGGGTCCAGTTGCCTAAATTGGACCAAACAGCAGAGGAAAGAAAAACTAAACCCAAATTCTCTTTTTCTCTTTGCTAGTACATTTAGCATCAAACCCTCAGATACCGAGTCCTGTAATCAAGGTTCCTTCCCCTTCTCTAGTTAAGTTTTCCTAGCCCAATTCTGTTCATAAAGGCCAGATTAGACACCAGAGCTTTGTTAGTACGTTATCAAACCACTAAATTTATCATTTGTCATTTTCCTTTTGCCTCAGCTGAGAACCTAGATAAAACCCAGGAAGTTCCTATATTCTGTATGCCCAGCTTTGCATGAAAAGTATCCTGGGTGACCCCAGACACCTCCTTAGGACAACTGATCATGGTTGTGATTATGAAAACCTTCCTTTTTCTGTGAACAGTAAAGAGAAGGCTGTGCCCTAGAGATATTACTCAACCACATAAGAAAAAACATAGATCCATTGCTTATCATGCTTCTTGGCAAAGTAACCAAAGTTTGTACTTTTCACAAAGTAGTTTTAGCATTGTCTAGATTGGTTGAAGCATCTTCAGACCTTGCACTGGATTGCCATTAATACCACTTTAGGTACAGCTGTTCTGCTTCCTACAAACATTCAACATTTTTCTATCAGGAGGTTGAATAATTATGACATATTATTAATTTCTTCTCCTAGTATCCAGTTCCATTACACTTCTCACTCAAGGAAATCTCATAACTGCTACAAGAAATGTCCATGACCAGAACAGATATTTTGACATTCTCATGGTGAATTTTGAAAAGAGAGGCCATGCCAGGCAGGTTGTACAATAACCAATCAAGTGTCCTTAATAAAATCTCATACCTGAGCAGAAGCAAAATTAAGTTATGTAGCTGAACTTGTGGCTCCCTCTTGGGAAGGTCAAATTACAAAAAAATTACAATAGTCAATATGTTTCCATGTAATTAAAAACTTCCAAATACTGTGGAGACAGGAAGTTTATTAACCTTCTTACCCTTTTGTTAACCTCACCTTAGGTGTCCTGATTGAAAACAGACACCAAGTACACAAATTATTTCATGGCTTCATACCACTCAAAGAATTTTTTTCAGAAAGACAAAATCAAACACTATAAAACACATAACTGAAGCTAGGGTGAAAATATTTGAGCAGTTGATCATACCAAACAAACAAACCTTTCTGACAACGTCCTTATGCAAGGATGTCTTAGGAACATAAGACAGATATATAGAAAAGCTTCAATGTTTCAACCTAGGTGCAGAAAGTCTGGTTGCCAATTTTATAACGCAACAGCACAAATGATTGATTTGTTTGATCCATGGGGGTAAGGTATTTTCAAAGTCAGAAAGGCTGCTCCTGGAGCCAGATGGGCTCCAGTGAGTGTTTGCTAAAATCCTCCAGAGACAGTTCATGCACCACAGGGACATGCTGGCTGCAACATTAAAAGAATACTTGTGGAAAACTTTGCTAGAAGGGAATGTGTCAAGATGGTACCTGCCTGGAACCATCAAAATCTAATAAAAACCATAAAGATGGAATATTAGCAGGAATACAGTCCTGTAGAACTATGTGACTATCCCCAAAAGGTGTTCACAAAATTTGCATTCCATATATGGGTTATAAGTATGTACTAGTAGTAGAATTTATTTTTACTGTGTACATGGGTTGAGGCACTGTCCTCTCAGATAGACACAGAATTCACCATGGTTAAGAATCACTAGGATTTTTGTTCCCTACCTCTGTCACTTCATTATATGTATATGGGAGCATATTTTTCTAGGACTGTCCTAGAAAAGTTTTTGCCCTTACTCAGAAATTTTACTTTTCTTATCACCTGTCTTCTGAAAATGTGGAAACAGCAAATGGAGAATAAAACTGAAATTAATTACTGTGTCAGACATGCTTGAACTCACAGAGCCTATATTATGCATTTCTTCCTCAAGCTCTCATGGACATGCTTTTTCCTCACACATAGCCTTAGTTTTCTTGCTATGATCTGGTCACCTGTAGGTACATGTCACTCTCAAGTCATATATATTCCTTTCTTGTACAGACATAAGGAGATAAATAGACTCATGTTACTCCATATTTTCATCAATATGCCAACAGGTTGCTATTCCTGGATTTTTATTTAATCACCTTTACATGACCTAAACCTGAATGATTTGATATCAGAAAGCAATTTGGAGAAATATGCCTTTGAACCCGTGGAAACAACTTCATTAGATGCTATTTAATAACAGTTCAACAAATAAAGTTCAAGGAATTGATCCTCAGTTGCATTTTACTAACAACTGTGTCATGCCCATTCTTAAATGACAAGAATCAAAAATAACTCACATTGAAGATCTTAATTAAGCTTCTCCAGAGTGTTTCCATAGCAGGCAATCCATAGGACTTTAGTCCTTACCCAGGATCCTTATCACAATTATGCATTTTCATAAAGTAGATCATGCTACCAAGACTATCAGAACAGAATTCTCCAGACAGGAACCACTGATTGTCATATTCTCTTGCAGAACTCTGTTTCTTTTACTTTTTATTTTCTCACTTTAATGAAAGAATGCTATATATTTTAATTTATCTTTATTATTTTACTAATAAAATAAATGTTTAGGTGTAGGCTTTACATGAGGCAAATAACCACACTAATGCTAAAATTCAGCTCTACAAAGCCATTGCTGGTGTGACAAACCTGAAGAATTGTTGATTATGCCATTCAGTGTCACTCCTTGGAAAATCCAAATAATTACCCAGCCCCAATTAATATAAGTAAAGTGAAGTGTGATTAATAAAATCAGTGTTAAAATGTTTTAAAAAATGATGACTTAAAGTTCATGGCTCACCCTGATTATATGAATTGATGTAACTCTCAACTGCATCTCTCCATTATCAACCTCCATATTGGTTTTTGGCTATGTTATTTTGTTTGTTTGTTTGTTTGTTTTGTTTTGTTTTGTTTTGTTTTGGAGAACTAGAATTCAAATCTCCAAGGAAATTTAAACACTTCAACTGATATTTAAACAATGGCACAAACATTTAAAACATCCAAGTGTAGGATTGAATAAGGATGGCAGCAGATGAAGGTCACATGTGTGCCCAATAGCATGTGCTTTCTCTAACCAAGACTAGGACTCCTCAAAAGATTATGTATTCTGTGGTTCCACTCACATAACATTCTGAAAAAGATAAAAACAAAAAAGAACAGATGAAGGTTTGCAAGGACTTGGGATGATAGGATGTGATGACAGAAGGAGAGCACAGGAGTTTCCACAGTGATGACACTTTTCTGGGTGGGGAATGTGCAATGGTTACTCAAATCTTTTCTGTGTGCTAAAATTCAGTAGTCTCAGAACTGTACCCCGAAGTGTTAATTTTTCTATGTGATATTTAAGAATAAAAATTTAAAACACTGAGAAAATGTAATGATTGTTGTTTCTTTTCTTCTGACTGGACTCTGCCTAATATGCATATTATTTTCTCAACATGAAAAAGAAAAGTTCCAGTTATGCCAACTGTGGTAGGAAAATAACAGCCCCCCTCCCACAAAAAAAGTTAGTTATCTCTGAATCCCTGTTACCTTATATGCAAATATGATTAAGTTAAATATCCTCAGATGGGGAGAGTATCTTACATCGTACGAGTCTTAAATGCACTCATGCACTTTAAAGAGGGAGACTTGACAATGAGAGAGAGATGCCAGGGTGACTATGGAGACAGAGTCAGGAGGAGGCAGTCCCAAGCCCAGAAGTGCTGGCAGCCATCAGAGATGAGAGGAGGTTTCCCACTACGGCCTCTGTGTGAGAGCTACCCTACTGACACCTCAATATTGGCCCTCCAGAACCAGGAATGGAAACATATTTCTGATGCTTTAAGCCATCAAGTTTGTTACAGAGGCAAAAGGAAAAAACATACACCAACCACATTGCAGATTAAAACTTAAATGTGTCTGGATCTGAGATAACTGGGTGCTGACCCTGCACACTGTGGCCAGAGATATTTTTGTTTTGTTGGACAAATTGTCACCTTCATAAGATACAGCAGTTGAACCAATGATAATTACACCCTTTGTCTTATAACCAAGACGCTAACCAATAAAATGTAAGCCTTGCTTCCCTCTCACTTCCTTATTAATCTTGGGGAAGCCAACCAATCAAGAGTCAATGTGCTTCTGCAGGACAGGAACTAGTGATATACTGAGGAAAGTAAAAAAAAAGCCAGATGTGGCTTGGGCTACAATACTGACCTTTCTTGTTCTGATTTTTTTAACTGAATTTATTCTAAAGACAATAATTACAAACAAGTTAGCTTAAACCCATAATTCATAATTTAGCCAAGGGAGATCATTCTCACCATACCAATTCTCAGTTAAAACCATCATTAGGAAGAGATGGGGGCTCTTCAAATGCACCTACCCTGGACCAGAGATGGAGAATTAGGAAATTAATTATTTACATAAGTTGCTTTTTTCATTGATTTATTAGAAACACTAAAAATACATTTTTGAAAACAAGCTAGTGATAATAATGTTTAATTCAGCTAAAACATGAAGCAAAGACAGGATTGTAGCAAGCTATCTATAAATTAACCATTAACCAAATTCCGTCTGTTATCCACTAGAAAGAGTAAAGTGGTAGGAAAATATGTATAAAATGTTTTTCACATACACTAGAAATAAAGATAAAGGAACAATAAAGATTAGCTGTTGAGGAGTAAATTTAGCTATGTTTTAAAAATGGAGAATTACAAAGAAAGTCATAGATGAATGGAAATAATGTTTCTTTAAAATAAATTGTAATGTATATATCTAAGATTCATAAAAGGATGTTGTAGGACACATACAGATAATAAAATCTCCATAAAAAAATTAACATACCTGCTGTCTTACATAGTAACTCTTGTGTGTGTTTTAAACAAGAACAGTTAAAATCTACTTATTTGGCAAAAATCCCTAAACGTTATAATTTCATTAACTATGGTCTTTATATTAAACAGATCTCCAAACTTGTTGATCCTACAGATATATTTCTTTGTATCCTTTCATCAAATATTAGCAACAGATAAGTGATGATGTAATTATCAATTTCATATTTTTTGTATTTTACATAAATTTTATATTTGGCATGTAATGTTTTATTATCAGAAAAAAATAACAAGTACAATTTTATCCAAAGAGCCAAAAGACCACACCTAATAGGGGTTATGAAAGTGATATTAAGAGGTTATTTTTATGAAGGGATTCTGAACATCAAATGTGGGCTCATCATTAAAGCCTGCATTTCAAGAAGACTCATCGTTAATTTCCTTTAAGAATCTATTGATAGCAGTCTTAGGATCGCTGAACACATGGCAATGTCTTGGTTTGGGGCTGCCCAGAAAGGGTATGGAAGCTCTTTGCCCCTTGCACCAGACTTCATCCTATGCATCTCTATCCATCTGTTCATACTTCACTATGTGTATGCATGTTGAAACATCATGTTGTATACCTTAAATATATAAATTGGAAAATAATTTTTAAGCAACAGTTAACCAACAAAATATTCTTATTCTGGGTCATCATGACCCTAACCTTGTTATTATATGCTTTTAATATTAAAGTGCTAGTTTCCACTTGCAAACAAACAATATGATAAATGTAATACTGGAAAGTCTGTGGCAAAAGAAGCAAGTGCGGCTCAGCCCAGTGGCAGCCCAGTGGTTTGAGTACAGGCTGCAGGTGTCTGGGAAGCACTGTGCACTGGCTGCACAGAAGTACACAGCTGAGTCTCCAGGTTGGGTGGCCGTGATGTTCAGGAAGAAGTGTTTGGCTCTCTTATTCAACACAACAATGAGTCTTTGGATTTGATTCATCTCCTTAGTTGAATGAATGTCTATAATGCGCTGGGGACCTTTTCCAGCTTCTTGCTTATACCAAGGGAAGTAAGATGAAGTACTGTCTGAATAAGTACAGTTAATAACAGCGCTGTCTCCCTCCTGGACACTCAGGATAGAAGGATGCTGCTCCACCTTCTCTCCTCGGCTTACCCCTATGTGAAAAGAAAAAGAAAAAAGATGATGTTGGCATGTCGTTACTCTTCAGAATATTTTCTTCAATAACTAGGGAAAATCTGCATAAAACCCATCTTCTTCCCAGATGTCTAAACAATATATACTATTACACCCTGTTGCCCCCAAATTCTCAACTCACAGCCCAGATGCAGCCACAAGAACATGAATAAAGTAAGAGTAGATGTCTTCATTGTTCTTCCCAAATAAGATAAATCCAGACTTGCAATCTACCTAGGAGATATACTTCTGTTATCAGGTCTTTCTGTTTTTTTTCTCTAGCAATTTCAGTGGCTTCTCTTATTGTCTACCCAGCCAATTAAAAGAAAGGCTTCTTCATTCAGAATTTTCTGAACCTGCCACCTATTCTGCATCTGCTGAGGTAGACTGCCCCCTTGTGGTCACATTCTTTTTTTTTTTTCTTCTTTTTTTTTTTTTTTTTTACTTTTATAATCTTGACCTTTATATACTTTAAATGAACTGAAATCTAGTCTATTTTGAAGCCATTTTAACATGAATTAAGGGGGGAGGCAGAGTTATCTCAATTAATGTGGGGCTTATTACAAATAACACAAAACAACATTACATCTGAAACATGAATCAAAGAAAGGTTAGGAGAGATTTCAACTTTCTTTTTGTGGAAAAAGTAGTAGGATTCTTCCATATTTTTCAGTGTAACATTTAAACAGATCAGGATCTCATTATCTTCCAAAATTGCATTTAAATTCAAATTCCAGTGTGAAGAGTAAAACAAAATTTTATATGCAACTTATTGACAATAGATTACTCTATCCACTAATAAAACATCAAATGGCATGAATAAATGCAAACCAAATTTGTCATTTTTAAACAAATCTGAGACATATACTGAACATAATTTTAGTTTGGATAACACCAACTTGGCAAAATTCTCCCCTAAGCTACACATTTAACTAAGTTGAACTTTTAAAGTGTAACTTAGAATCAAGAGTGTAGATTAACAATAATCACAGGTTTGAATTGATTAACAAAAATTAGAGGATAGCCTTAAATCTTATACATTTAGTTAACAGTGTTAATCATCAGAAATTAGCTTAGTCAAAACAAACAGATATAAGATAGGTCTTCAAATGACAGTGTGACCCTTCTACATCAGATACAATTAAACTGTGATGAAATAGTCTTTTACCTTATCAGGGACATTTAGAAGTAGAAATAGATCAAAGTAGGTCTTCATTCAGAGATTAGTTGTAGATATCACATCATTATTAATAAATTATAAATAGATGATATTGGTATTTACATGTTTGAAGTCAAGGAAGCACCATAATTCATACTCATAAATAGAGAATACTACTACTTTCCTTTTCAGCCAAATCTGCTTTCAAGATTTGTCCATTGCAGAGAAAAATTCTTCTGAAAATGAACATGTAAGCCAAAGATCAGGATAATAGAGAAGGACCCTCTGAATATATGAAATGCACATTAGCTCAGACTCTGCTCCTCCAAGCCTGGCCTTGTCTGTGACCTTGTCATTACCAGAGAATGGGCAGTACCTACAATCCAGCCATGCTATCTTCCTCAACAAAGATCACTCAAAAAATGTAAAGATCATTTCTTAAAGATAAGGGAGCAAGGTGCTAAGTTCTTGAGCTATTAATAATTCAAATTCGGAAACAGTTTGACCTATAGATTGGGTTGATTTGAGATGAGGAATCTGATGCTTTACAAAATCTTTTCCTATTTCTGTGTGGCTTGTATTCTTCAAAGTCCTGAAAAAAATGATAGAGATTCTCAGAAACATCAGGCTACAAATTCAAAAACTGCAACCACTTCTAATTTTTTTCTTGATGTAATTTTCTGCTATCAAAATGGATATATCCTTAGATACAATGACTGACTTATATTTTCCCTAGAGTTTTCTCTAGCCTGTGAACCAATACTCCTGGCATGAACTTCAGCTGCCTTGACCACTGATTTTTCTCCCATATTCAACTATGATGCTTTCCCCCCCCCAAACATTGAAAAAGTCATTCGATCCTGTAATTTTCCAGGATGACATTTCCCATTACAAAAAAAAAAAGCCTTTATCATATAGTTTAGTTTCCTGATTTTTTCTAAGATATATATATTTGTCATATTTGACAAAATCTAGGGAAACCAAAATATTGTCTGTCTGCTGCTGGAATAATATAAATAGGAATCTGGCCCTAAGGAACTAGGTTTCTGGGAAACCAAGAAACCATTTCCATGAAGTGAAGGCCCTTTCCTGTGATTTGTACTCTATAGCCCTTTGGAGTTATAGAGAATAATTCTAATCCTTCAGTTAAATCTCACACCCTTAAAAACTAAAGGACAGCTTTGATTACAAACTCCAACTCAAAATGTCCATACTTTACCAAGTATAAAGATCATAACATATAAAATATGTTTTCACATATATAACATATTTCCATTTTAAGGTTGTTCTATTCTCTCACCCATTTCCATGATAAAATTCTTTAATCCCTCATTGAGCATCTTTCTTGGAGACAGAAACTTTGGGTCAATATTTGCCCTTATGAGTTATGGCATCATCCAGAAAAGCATTTTTCTAGTACTTTCACGAACTGTCAGTTGCAGGAGGACGATGTTTGCCTCAGTATCTCAACTTCAATGACCATGTTTGCTGACAATGTATGAGTGATGCTCATTATGTGTCTATCCTTCCTCCAGATGATGTCCTCTGGGGATAATGAATGCATTGACACTTTTAGGAAAGTCTTTAGAGATCATCTAGGTGTTCAGTGTGACCCATTACTTGTCCTCCCATAGCAGCAGCAAATAGTGGACTAACTTGCTGGTAGAATAATAGAGATCAGATTGAGTCTCCTTTACTGCCCAAAGTGTCAAACATTTTCACAAAATGAAACTCTCTATTCCGGCAGTCAAACTGCTGAAACCAAGGCTTTTCCAGACTTCTCCTGCAGAGCTCATAGCGACTGGGCTCCATGAGGAAACCTCTCTTTGCTCAGCAATATGGTCCTGCAGGAGTGAGGCAGGAGATGTGCAGCCTGCTGCCTACCAGCGGTACAAACGACACGTACTCTTCAGAAGTTCATGAAGCAGCTTCCGCTTTATTTGGATAACACCCTCAATATATAAGCAGTCTCATGCATATGCAATTGTAACCAGATATGCCCATTCAATCCTATTAAAGGTCAAGCGATCAGGAGCTCAAGCATACATGTAAGATATATCTGTCCACGCGCTAGGCGGCTGAACTAATTATCATGCAGCCAATGGTAAACGCTTCCTGTTTTTCTCAAGGGCATTCAACCCTGGGCCCCGGGTCTTGCCCGCCACAAGATGGAATGCTAAGGCAAAGTGAGGCAACACGGTTTCTTTCTATTACCACTCATTCACTAATTGTATTATAATAGCATCTTGCATATCATTTCTGCCTTTAAAATGAACTTGAACTAATAAATTTCTAATCATCATTATAATTCTGGAGTTCTTATACACAATATAACAGGCATGCACTTAACTCTGTATGTGCGAGTGGTGGAATGGTATGAGAACAGTGAGAAATTGTCCTGCATCGTGAAACTCCAAGACCATATTCATGTTTATATGCAACCTATTGTGTCTGAGGTTATCCTAACCAGTCCTTGGTCCTCTTCAGAAGCAGAGACAATATCCTCAGGATGAGTTCCTATGGTTAGCATCCATGATGGGTGATGGATCTAGGAGGGACTAAATCCATAGTATCATAAAATAAAAAAGAGACATTACTAAGTATAAAGAGCAACACAAGTAGCGATATGGGGATGGACTACACAACTGAGCCATGGGTAAACAGAATGCTCCTTTCTAAAAAAATCTGCATATTATTGCTTTCCTGAAGAAAATACACACACACACACATACCCCTCAGCAACTTGTAAAACCTGGGTTAGGTGGAAGATTTATTAATATGTAAAACAAAAAGTCCTTTCTTAAACATCCTGATCGCTTTCTGACTTCAAACACCTTCCTTTCCAGCATAGCTTAGGTGTGGGGGTCTCTCAGCCACGTTCCATGTGGATGAGAAAAGGGTTAACTGCTGGAGGAGGATGTTGGTTGTTTTTCAATCTATTTACCCAAAAACTTATCTACTCAATAAACACACAAGAGCCAATATTCTTTTTAAATGAGAAGGGGTGTGACAGGTCTGGCCATACCAGCTCTGGCCTCTAACAATATGGAGTAGCCCAACTCTCTTTTATTTATAGACACATAGGTAAAGGGGGCAGGACGGGGGGAGCTTCTTCTGTGATGGACAGGATAGAGTGGAGTTAGGGGAGCCATTCTCTTAGGGGGACAATTCCAGAAGGAGACAGGGAACCACTCGCAAGCAGTGCCACATGCTTCCTGGCAATCAGTGACAGACCTCCATTGCTGTTAGTTCCTGGAAGTTAGGTCCCATGACTCAACCTAGTCTGATTCTGCTAAAAAAGAATGACTTCCCACATTTATGGGTTAGAGATTCCCACCAAGGCTGGCTATAAAATTTGTGGGACCAAGTACAAAAAGAAAATTGGGGATCCCTTGCTCAAAAGCATAAAGAGTGCTATTAAATATTATAATACAGAACTCTCTGTACAAAATACTGTATAACTTACAAAACACAATGGGAATTATAATGATACCTAACTAACAACATAAATTAAAATCGCAAAACAAATTTTAGTGTCATAAAATTTTATATAAAAATCTAATATAACTTTCTGAATATGGTATCTTGGTTAATCTTTAAAATTTTCTGGTTTTCTCTTCTGCAATTTAACTTATTAGATTTTTAAGATTTAATCTTTTAGCAACCTTCAAGCATATAATTGAAAGCAATGTCAGATGGTCTTGGTAAACGCAAGGCTGCAACTGAATTTCTTATCATTTCTGATTTTGAGAAATGGTATAAGAGACACTAGAGCTCTAAAGAGTATTTTATAAACTATGAAAATATTTGCATAATTAACTGATAAATTAGTATGAAATCTGACTTTGAAAAATTCTAAAGTTGATGTTTCTAGTGGAATAAATTTCCTGAGACAATTTGACAATTTGACTTGTCATACCAATCAGTTTCTTGTGAGTCTGAATTTCATTTGAAATGTAAATTTATATATCAGCATTTAAATGTTTCTTCTGACATTTTCTGTAACTTGTAGAGATCTGATAAACTGACAGAGGCCTTATAATTTGTGTATAATTCAGAATGCTTGTTTATGCATCCAATTGCTAAATCCTCAATTATAAGACAGAATAATTTAAAATATCTTCTGTGGAAATGCTTGGTTCATCTGAAACTTCACATCAAAATAGTGCTCCACTCCATCAAGTTACTTTCATTATACTTAAGAGCTTGCATGTGCTCCTTTCCCAAGACTTTATATCCCTCCTCTGCTCATGCACATGCTCCAGACTCTTACACATACACAATACTACCATTATGAACTGATAAATTAGTATGAAATCTGACTTTGAGTAAATCTAAAATTGTGACATACAATGTCACAATTTCTCATTCGTTTTCCTGGAAAACTGAACAATCTGAAAATAACTGGAAAATAATGAGTCACCTCTCTTCTATTTGTTGACTATTAAAGTTTTTCAAGTCTTTTTCAACACAGTAATTTAGATGTTATTTATAAGCTCTGCCAGGAGATCTGTTTTAACAGTACTTTGGGCCCTGACATCTTATCAGTTGCAGCAGTGGTTCCTCATTAGAAATTCTTCCTGCAAAGAGTTTCTGGGAGAAAGGGCCCAACTCAAATGGGATTACAGTTCTGAGCAGTCTCACATTAGCAGGATAACAATGTTATGGTGTGAATCAGGACACCCAAAGTGTGCAGACGCTGTTGGGCAAGTCCTCCCTGAAGCAGAGGCTGTGGCTGCAGGTGCAGCTGCAGTTTGGGGACAGGCTGCAGGTCCCCTGGGAGCACTGTGCCCCTGCTGCACATAGGTAGGTGCCTGAGTCTTCCAGCTGGGAGGTGGAGATGTGCAGGGTGCTGTAGCGCTCCCGAAAATTCACTGTTGCCTTTAACCTTCCCTCCTGCTTTGTCCCTGAAGTCAGGAAAAACAGACTGACAAGTCCACTCCCAGGATTCTGTCGGAACCACTGCACTCTGTTCATGGTGGTAGAAAAATTGCAGGTCAGAGTATGACTGGTTCCCTCCTGGAGACTCAGGACTGAAGGACTCTGCTCCACCTGCTGCCCTCTCACCCCTGCTTGGAAAGAGAAAAGCAGACACAGAGGATGTCACTGGGGAATCAATGACCAGTTTACAAATCTATACAATGTCCCAGGAAACACCCCTGAGGATGAAGGACAGGGAGGGGTCTTCCTGCTAGATCCCCTTACCCTCTCTCACACTGTCAGCCCTAGAACACACCCTGTCCCCTCCGGGATGAACCCAACTCACAGCAAACCTGCACCCACAGAAGCCCCAGCAGAGCCCCCAGTCTCCTCTGCATGGCTGCTGGCCTGGGTGCTGGGGGCCTTCTCCCTGCTCTGCAGGTGTCAGCTCTGGGGCCAGACAAGCTGCTCTTCCAGGCAGCAGGTCCCACTGACTCACTGAGCCCCAGTCACATCTGAGCTCTGTCCTTCCCCTAACAGGGAGCTCCACCCACAGTGACCCAGGAGACTGTGGTGGTGGCTCCAGAATTGTGTGAGGACAGTGCAGGGGTAGGGGGCCTTGTTTCAGGTGAATGGAGATAAAAGTGATTTTTATTTTCTTCCAACAGTTTATATGAAAAATTTTTATGGAAAAGTGTCTGAGAAAGGAGGATGATGCTTCAGGGAAGGAGCAACGTATCCACTGGGTCAAGAGGAGCCTTGAAGAATCACAAGAAGTGTAAGCCCATTTCCCAAGTCACATAGTTTGACAAAGGTTTTTAAGAAATAAATTTTGTGAAAATTCTAATAATAGAAAAGTATTCCATAGCATGCAATGTGTATTAAGAAGTGAACCAACTTTCCTGAAATCAGGAGATCATGATTTGCATAGGAAATGTTTCTATTAAAAGTTTGGTTGGTTCAAAAAGCAATAGGATAAATATACAATGTTCACCCTGATTTATTTTCTACCTCCTCCCTTTTTCTGTCCAGCCCCTCCCCCTATACCCTGTGGGCCACACAGCAGACTCCAATGAGGCCACATATTACTGGTCAAGTTAAACAGTGTCCTCTTCCTTTTCCTCTTCTATTTTTGTTTCTTACTTTTTCCCTATCTTCTCATCTCTTTATTCTTCTTCCTTCTATTTTCAGAGAACCTGCTCTCCCTCACACTGTCAGCCCTACCCAAGTATATGAAAATACTGGATATTAGGAGTATTAGAAAAATTTCTGTCAGTAAATTGTGGAAATTTTATTCATTAAAAATTTTAACTGAAAGCAGGTGATGGAGATGTTTTCTCTCAAGCTTGCATGCATACAATGCCCAGTAAAATTCCAATTCCCTCACCTTTGCTCAGAGAATCATCCTTCCAAAGGATTTATAGACATAGAGGTTCCAATGAATATAGATACAGGCTCCAGCTCTCTGAGGTTTTATATAGAAGGCAGAGTTGAAGGCCTGAGATGAACTTTACACCAATGCCCCCTTCCCCTGTCTCTGATGTGACTGGCTTATGTTTTCTCTGGTCTCCTGTCTTAGCTGTTCATCCTTTGGGATCTTCAGAATAAGTCATTCCTTGTGTAGCCTGCAGTGCCCCCTGGTGGACTAAAACCATGAACAAAGGCCCCAGAACACCAAGTACTCAGCAATTATTCAACCCTGCCCCATTCACTGCATGTTACACACACATAATTTAGAGTACTTAAAAGAACAGAAATATGCTTTGTTTTCTAAAAGATTAAATAAAAAGGAAAACTTTGCGCAACAGAAAAAAAGACTAAAAAAAGGAAAGAAATAATCAAGAGTACACCAAGCAACACCAAAATATTAAAACCAAATCCAAAAATCAGTATTCAAATCCTACATGAAAAATTATCTGATTGAATTAAAATTAAAAATCTTGCAATATATTGTTTCATAAAAACATAGGAAAACAACCAGGAAAGCTGAACATATAGGATGAGTTTCTTCCTGCTGCCCCTGTGGGAGAGGACTGGAGCCCCCTCCCTCATCCACTAAACCACTCATGGAAGACACATCCCCAAAGTGTTTCAATTCCAGCAGTAAAGGAGAAGTCGAGATAAGAGAAAGTTAGCCAAATTAACTCCTGCAAGGTGAAATCTGAGTCAAGGGAGGTAAATTTAAAGAATTCACATACATGCAGAAAAGAGAATTGGTAAAGGAAAATAAGCAAAGATAAAATGCCAAGGATAAATGATGGCTGAGCTGCAGAAACTAAAAATGGAAAATTCCATAACCCTGAGACATCAAAGGAAAAAGACAATACATCTGAATAACAGCTTTTACATTTTTATCACTGATGCCTCTATCTCTTTTCTTTTACAATTTGGAATATTTTATAAATTATTTGTAATTGCATGTTTCTGGGCTCTCTAGAAACACACTTAAGAGAAGGAGGGGAAATCTCATTTAATTTATATATGATCAGAAATCTATATAGAGTTGGATCAGGAGAACTTCAACAGAGTTGTTCATGAACTCAACATTTATTTACCTGAAGGGTTGCTATGGACTGAATTGCATCCCACTCAAAATTTAAATGTTGAAGACCTAACCCCAAGAACCTCAGAATCTAATGTTATTTGAAAAGCCTTTATAGTAGTAATTTAAAGAAAAATGAAGTCAGATAGGTGGGTTCCACCTCACAATGACAGGTGTTCTCAGAAGAGGATGAAATTTGGGCACAGACGTGCACATCTTCAGAGGAAGGTCATGTGAAGATTCAGTGAGGTGTCACCTGCTCACCAAGGAGAGAGGCCTCAGGAGAACTAATCCTGCTGAAAACTTGGTCTTGGACTTCCAGCCTCCGGAGCTGGAAGAAAATAAATGTTTATTGTTTAAGTCACATAGTCTGTGGCATTTTGTTTTGGCAACCTAATAAATGAATACAGGAGTGCATTTTAAATATCCTAGTATATGAAACTGATGACAAAGAGCAATTTAGAGTCATACTATACATATAGAATACCTTGTACATTCCAACATTCTACCTTTTATAGCTGTGGTGTAGTGCATTTGTCTTCCAAATAAAAGTGCTTCCTTATCTTTGCCAACCCCTTGAGAACTGTGTCTGAAGGCCAAATTATTCTAATGATTTTGTTAATAGGCTAGAAAGAGTGGAAGTTTGTACTGAATATGTTATGTATTTGGTAATAAACAACAAATTGGTGAAATTTTCTTTGTAAATTCCTAACAAGTTTTTCAGTATTTCAATTCACTGTTTATAGAAAAGTTCATTAAATCTGAAAGTTTTCTGGAATAAATGTTTAGAAAAGACTATAATTGCATGATTCACAGGTCTTCAGAACTTGCAGGAACAATTATCTAAAAATTGTTCAGAGTATCTGCATATCACTTGCCAAGGAAGAATGAATATATCGACTTATTGGGGTATATAGTTAACATTAAATATTTTTTTTTCTATACTGGGAATTGAAGTCAGGGCTGCTTAACCACTGAACTGCATCCCCAGTCCCTTTTTTATATTTTATTTGGAGACAGGGTCTCGCTAAGTTGTTCAGGGCCTTGCTAAATTGCCGAGGTTGGCTTACATTAAAGCCTATTTAATTAAGACCATGGGATATTAAGAGTGTGCTAGTTAATTTAAGACTCCACTCTGAAAAGAATCAATTGATCTAGTTAGGAATACAGACTCCAGGGGTGGCAAATATCACTGTGACAGAAATCCACACAGAGAAGACCACGATTCAGCCATTCACAAGTTGATGAATGCCTGACATTTTGCTAAATATCATAGGGAGTATCAGATATTAAGTCCAAAATAGTGGCATATTCAATAGCACAATGAATAGTAGAATTTTTTTTTTTTTTTTGCAGGGGAGAGCGGTTACGGGGATTGAACTATTGAACTCAGGGGCACTCGACCACTGAGTCACATCCCCAGCCCTATTTTGTATTTTATTTAGAGACAAGGTATCACTGAGTTGCTTAGGACCTTGCTTTTGCTGAGGCTGGCTTTGAACTCGTGATCCTCCTGACTCAGCCTCCCAAGCCGCTGGGATTACAGACCTGCACCACCATGCCCAGCAGAAATGGGTTTTTAAATAAAGGTATTTAACATGTGTTTTGATTAAAGTATTTTGCTGCTGGGATTACAGACCTGTGGCATCATGCTCAGCAGAATTTTTTTTAATAAAGGTATTTAACATGTGTTTTGATTAAAGTATTTTAGAGACAACCAGTATCCTTGCATGGACAGGATATGAAAATCTAGGTTAGCCTACACTTTTGTGCCTATAAAATGGTAGCAACTATTTAACTCTTAAGAGATTCTGGGTGCAACCAGGGGTGGACACAGTGAAATGTATAAAAATTTACATGATATTCATATGGTAAGATACTACTCATCAATAGTGGTAATGAATGACTGATACTCAATAGAACATAAGTGAATCTAAAAAACACATTGAGTGAAAGAAACTAGGAATTAAAGAGTACCTACCAGACCACCATAGATTTGAATTTCTAAAAACAATTAAGGTAAATCTATGGTGGTAGAAATAAGAACTTCTGTTGCCTCCAGAATGGGTTGCCAGAAAGGGACACAAGAAAACTTTCTGGGGGTGAAAGGTGTACTATATCTCCAGATTGCTTTCAAATTATTGTTGCCTTCTCATTCCCTTTTTAAGAAATAGAAAACCAAAAGTAAGAAATTAAGCCAGTTGGTTGCATTTGAGAAAATTAACTGGAATGACAGTCTTCAGATACATTTCCATTGGTGAACGAGAATGCCTGTTTGTGTTATAAGTTAAAATATTCTTAACAATTGATTACAGTGCTGGGATTTGACTCACTGACACAATGCTTACCTAACAGGCACAAGGCCCTGAGTTCAATTGCCAGTTCAATTGAAAAAAAAAAGTTAAAATTGCCTGGATGGTATACTTTTTACGTCAAAAATCGAATGCACAAAATGTACAAAGTCAAAATTAATCTCACTGTCATAAAAATTTCATAATATTTCTAAATTCTTCTTAATATACTTTTTAAAGCAATAATAATAAACAAAGCAAGTTGTTTTTTTTTATTTCTTAGGCAGGAATGGGGAGGAGAGAAGATGGAGGATGATCTCCAGTTGCTTAAGGTTCTTGGTGCATGGATAAGTCTGGTCCAATCAGGAGAAAGACACCATTAATAATTCATGCCAGGGTAAGTTTAATATAAAAATTTTTAACGAAACAGGATCATGTCAAAAAAGCAAATTGAAGTTTATAAGTCTGCCAGACTTACAATAGGCTATTTTGTCACTAATTTTAAAGAAAGGAATAATTTAAAAACTCTTGCCATATATTCACTTAGTGAAATCCCAATAAAAGCTAAATATAAGAGGAACTGAATCAGAACACAGAAATTCATGCAATTTACCCATTTTAAACTTAATACATCACCTTACCTGCAGGTTTCTTTGGTGTCCCCCAAACCATAGGCTGTTTCCAGAGAGTAAACCTTAGTCTTTTGCATTTGATGAATGAAAGATGCTGTTGTAGAAGGTGGTAGAAGACATAGGGGTTGCACTGCTACTTAAAAAGTGTTTTAAGCAATTTTCCTGTTTTAGGGCAAACAATCCTCCAAACATCATCATCTCCTGGGATCTAAAAGGAAAAAATATCACAAGGAAAAATATTCTTTATGATCCAATAAACCAATACACATTAAGTAACTGTGATAGACAAGATAAAAGACAATCTCCAGTATTGCAAAGACAATAAGATACCTGCAGTTAAATCCAAAGATTCTTCTTTTTTAGCGATCCTTCCTCTCTTATAGCCCTGGCAACTATCCCTCCCCTTCTGTGTGAGAAATGACTTAACAATATTGGGGAAGCTAGAATTCCCTCCCCAATCAATCACAGATAAGAATTTAATCCTAGAATTTTCTTTCTCCAGACCCTGGACACTCCCTCTCTATCTTGATACCATCTCACTGATAGAAAGTCAACTCACCAAGAAATTATGAAGGGTAGGGCCTCTACAGTTTTGGGTAGTGGATGACCTGTTTTGGAGTACCCCAGTGTATGTATGACATGTAAGTAACCCAAGAAAATGAAGAAGTCTTCCAATTTCTACTTACTATGGAAAAAAGTAGGACTCTCCTCCTCCTTTCTTTATTATTTCTTTTTCCTTTAAGAATCAATTGTTGGGCTGGGGATGTAACTTAGTGGTAGAGCAATTGCCTAGCATGCATGAAGCCCTGGGTTCAATCCTTACTACCATAAAAAAAGGGACCTATTTTTTCTTTGGATGATTCCCTCAGAAATGACAAGCTTATCAAGGGAACATTATACATCTGCACCCTCATATGCCACAGCTGTCTCTGAGCACAATGTACTCCTACATGTCCTGGGAGGATATCAAAGAGATATAATTACATGCAAGGATGAACATAAAGAAAATTTCCTTTCCTTTATTGGGGGGTTTTACTTTTCAAAATCATGTATTTCTAGCAGGGTTGAGGAACTACAGTAACAATTTTCACCCTCACTGTTAAAGTATCTTGCACAAGACATATTTATTTCTTATTCTTTTGCAGTGTTGCAGGGGTTGGTTTAGATGACTTTGACAGCACAACAGTGCCTGGGGTGGATGACAGATGGCTGTGGTAGAAGACTAGTTAGTTCCTGGTCCCTACACCAGAGACATCAGCAGTCAGGCCTCTGGTTGCTGCTCAGAGTTTGTGCTCAGCTACCCCTGCAGTTTCTGCCACTGTGTCACCCAGAGCACAGTAGTACACAGCCGAGTCTGACTCTTGGACAGAGGCTTTCTCCAAGTGGAAGGAGGTGGTTTCTTTATTGTATGTGGCTTCAAAACCTTTGTTGCTTCCCTTCTCATTGGCCTTGGAGACTCTAAAGAGGAGCTGTAGACCTTCTCCAGGGTATTGGACATACCAGAATAGGGCAGGGTACAGTGAGGTTTCATAGGAACAGTTCACAGTCAGGGAAGTCCCTTCAGAGACAATCACTAGGCCTTCCGTCTGGGTCACCGAGTCTCCATTGCTTCCTCCTCCTAAAAAGAAAAAATAACAAAAATTCAGTGCAGGTTACCTCAATCATGGACAGTATTCTGCCTCTTAGAGAAATTATGGTTAAAAATGGTGTCAGCATGGTGGAATCGAAGGTTTTAAGCTCTGTATGCCATTTTCCTTACCAAACATGAAGACTAGTACAATCACTGGTCCTGGAGCACAGTTCATTTTCAGAGCCTCTGCAGTCTTTGGATCTTGACTTTGCAGTGTAAGGAAAGGTTCAGATCACAGTAAAAAGATGCATGTGAGCTCAGAAGTAAAACAGGAAGTGTGTGCATGTGTGTGTGGTGTGTGTATGTGTGTGTGTGTGTGTGTGTGTGTGTGTGTGTGTTACAAGATGCACCCCCTTGTGGGGAAGATTGGAAACTCAGCTGATTGTTGACCTGTTCTCTCAAGTCAGTACTGTAGCTCTGCCTCTGACTTCTTTTCTAAGACACCTGTTAACTGTCAGATGGCCCATCATGATTACAAAGAATAGTTGGTAATTTTCATAAGCTTATTTTTGCCCGACACATCAGATTCTTGGAAATTCTGTGCCATGACATTTCTAAGAAGAATTTAATTTTACCTTCCCTTATTTAGTCATTTTGGCCACTCTGTGATCCACTGAAAAATCATCTGAGCAAGTTTTAGGATAAAAGCAGAGGAATGTTAACCCATCTTTTGTCACTAGTACATGACTTTGGATAGCAGAGAATTTAAATTTTGTCCACTGTTGCTATTTCCACTCATGTAACAATGTCAGAAATTTAGCAGGAGGTTAACAAATATTTCTTTTTTAAATTTTTTTATTGTAAACAAATGGGGTAACAAATATTTCTTAAATGTATAAATGAAATTGAGGACACTGCCTATCTGAGTGCCATCTTGCTCTATAAATGTGTAAATGTATACATGAAGTTGAGAAAATTCCACTATTTAAAATATCATATTGTTTCACATTACTCCCTCTTTCACTCTTCCTACAACTTTTTACTTCTATGTTTATGGGGGTTTTAGCCACATCCAGCATGGATGAGGGAAGGAATAACTGTCGGAGGATGGCGCTAGCTATAAGTCAATTACTAAAAAACTTATCTATTCAATAAACACAAGAGTCAATACTCTTTTCAAATTGAAGGAGGTGTGATGTATCAGGCCATACCAGATCTGGCCTCCAACAAAACATACGAACCTACCTTCACCTTTATTATAGTCACACAGGTAAAGGGGCCAAGACCTGGAAGGGCCTTTTCTGTGAGGAAAAGGATGGGGTGGAGTTAGGGAAGCCATTTGCTTAGAGAATTAGCATTTCCTCAAGGGTGATCCACTCTGTACAGGGCCACTTACTCCTCAGCTCTGAAACAGTTTTCCATGGCTGCCAGTTCCTTGGAGTCAGACCTCTGTATCCCATGGTTTAGACAAGTCTGATTCTGCTAGACATGGATGGCTCCCCATATATGTTCTCTCCTCCTTCCTCATAAACATCACATCCTACACCACTTCTGTTCTCTCTTTGCCCACCATCTGAAATCATAAATCCTTTTGCAAACTTAATATTTATTGTTGGCAATAACTGAACAAATCATTTCTGTATATTCCAACAAAACTATAGATAGTGTAGCAGGAGCTATTTGGTTTAATGTTGTATATTGTTTGCATTGGTTGTTGTTAATATTTGTCTCCCCCTTAAAGGCAAGTTACTGGAAAACTCCAGGGACACTATAAATCTACAGGGTAGAAAGTGTACTGCCTCAGATCCATACTGCTAGATGAGTTGACAGACACACAAACAGCATGAATAAAAAAGAGAACAAATTGCCCCAAACAAATCAAGATACTTCAATAATAGAATTAATTGACAGCACAGTGGAAGAAATGTCAGAGAAGGAGTTTAGAATGTACATAGTTAAATTGATACACAAGGTAAATGATGACGTAAGGAGTGAAATCAGAGATAAAATTCAGGAGGTGAAAGATCACTTCAATAAAGAAATAGAGATTCTGAAAAGAAATCAACCAGAAATCCTCAAAATGAAGGAATAAACAAATCAAATTTACAAATCAATGGAAAGCATCACCAACAGAATAGACCACTTGGAAGACAGAACTTCAGGCAATGAACACAAAATATGTAATCTTGAAAACAAAGTTGACCATAGAGAAAAGATGTTAAGCGACCATGAACAGATCTTCCAAGAAATATGGAATAACATGAAAAGACCTAATTTAACATTTATTGGGATAGAAGAAACTCAGAGACACAAACCAAAGGAAAGTACAATCTTTTCAATGAAATAGTATCAGAAAATTTCCCAAACCTAAAGAATGAAACAGAAAATCAAACTCAGGAGGCTTACAGGAACCCAAAAATATAAAACTACCAAAGACCCACACCAAGGCACATTATTTTGAAAATGCCTAGCATACAGAATGAATATAGAATTTTAAGAGCTGCCAGAGAAAAACAACAACAACATTTAGAGGGAAAGCAATCCAGATCAAAGCTGATCTCTGAACCCATACTCTCAAAGATAGGAAGTCTCAGAATAACATATACCAAGCTCTGAAAGAAAATGAATACCAACCAAGAATTATATACACAGCTAAATTAAACTTCAGATTTGAAGGTGAAATAAAAACCTTCCATGATACACAAAAGTTAAAAGAATTCATAACTAGAAAGTCTGCACTACAGAACAGACTCGGCAAAATATTCCCTGAAGATTAAATGGGAAAAAAAGTGAAAATCATTAAAAGGAGAAACTACACTAAAAGAAAAGGCAATCAAAGGAGAAACTAGTGTAAATTAAAAACCAGAAATAAACCCAAATGGCCAGGAATACAAATCTTATCTCAATAATAAACCATGAATGTTAATGGTTAAACTCCTCAATCAAAAGATTTTAACACCCAGATTGGATTACAAAACAAAACCCAACAATATGCTGTCTCCAAGAGACTTGTCTTATAGGAAAGGGCATCCACAGACTACAGGGGAAAGAAAGGGAAAAGATATATCATTCACATGGGTCATGTAAACAAGTAGGGGATTCTATCTTCATATCAAATAAAGTGGATATCAAGCCAAAGTTAGACAGAAGGGACAAAGAAGGACATTTTATACTGCTTAAAGGAATTACACATCAGCAGGACATAACAATTGTAAATAGTTATGCCCCAAACAATGGAGCGTCTGTGTACATTAACAACTCCTTCTCAATTTCAAGAATCAAATAGACCACAACACAATAATATTGGGTGAACTTAACATAACTCTCTAACCACTGGATAGATCCTCCAAACAAAAACTAAACAAAGAAACTATAGAACTAAATAATATAATAATTAATTTAGATTTAACAGACATATATAGAGTATTTCATTTATAAATGATCAAATACACTTTCTTCTCATCGGCACTTGGATCCTTCTTTAAAATAGACCATATCTTATGCCACAAAGCAATTATTAGCAAATACCAAAAAATTCTATCAGATCATAATTGAATGAAATTAAAAATCAAGGATAAAATAAAAAATAAAATCCACTCTAACACTTAGAGACTAAACAATATGCTATTGAATGACCAACGGTTAGCAGAAGAAATCAGGGATGAAATAAAAAAAAAACTTAGAAGTAAAATACAAACCATATCAAAATCTTTGGGACACTCTGAAGACAGTTCTAAGAGAAAAGTTCATTGCATTGAACTCATTCATTAAAAGATTAGAAAATATCAAATAAATAACATAACATTATATATCAAAACCCTAGAAAAAGAACAAATCAGGAAATAATTAAAATCACAGCTGAAATCAATGAAATTGAAATAAAAGAAACAGTTTTAAAACTTGACAAAACAAAAAGTCAGTTCTTTGAAATAATAAATAAAATTGATAAACCCTTAGTCACACTAATGAAGAGAAAGGGAAAGAAAATTACTAAAATTCATGATAATATAGAAAATATCACAATGGGCATTACTGAAATACAGATGATACTCAGAAATTATTATGAAAATTTATACTCCAATAAAATAGAAAATTGTGAAGATATTAACAAATTTCTAGAGACATATAACCTACCCAAACTAAATCAGGATGAAATACACAATTTAAACAGATTAATTTCAAGCAATGAAATAGAAGCCATCAAAAGCCTACCAACTAAGAAAAGCTCAGGATCAGATGGATTCTTAGCCAAGTTCTACAAGACCTTCAAAGAAGAATTAACACCATAGTCCTCAAATTATTTGATGAAATAGAAAATCGGGGAACCCTTCCAAACTCATTCTATGAAGCTGGTATCACCCTGATACCAAATCAGACAAAAACACATCAAAGAAAGAAAACTTCAGACCAATATCCCTCATGAACATAGATGCAAACACTCTTAATAAATTCTGGCAAATCTCACACAAACACATATTAAAAATTTAGTGCACCATGATCAGGTGGGTTTCAAGCTAGGGATGCAAGGTTGGTTCAACATTCGGAAATCAATAAAAGTAATTTATCACTTACAGAGACTTAAAGACAAGAATCATGATTATCTCAATAGATGCAGAAAAAGCATTTGACAAAATACAGTACCACTTCATGTTCAAAACACTAGAAAAACTAGGGATAGTAGGAATATACCTCAATATCTCATAAAAGTCATATATCTAAACTGAAGGCCAACATAATTCTAAATGGAGAAAAATTGAAAGCATTCCCTCTAAAAACTGGACCAAGACAAGGATGCCCTCTTTCACCACTTCTATTCAACATCATCCTTAAAACTCCAGCCAGAGCAATTAGACAGGAGAAAGAAATTAAAGAGATATGAATATGAAAAGAAGAACTCAAACTATCCCTATTTGATGAAGACATGATTCCATATTTAGAAGTCAAAAAGTTTCACCAGAAAATTTCTAGAACTCATAAATAAATTCAGCAAAGAAAAAGAATATAACATTAACACCCAGAAATCAAATGTGTTCCTATACATCAGTGATGAATTCTCTGAAAGAGAAATTAGGAAAACCACCCCATTCACAACAGCCTCAAAAAAAGTATCTGGGAATCAATCTAACAAAAGAGGTGAAAGACCTCTACAATGAAAACTACAGAAAAACTAAAGAAAGAAATTGAGGAAGACTTTAGAAGCTGGGAAGACATCCAATGCTCCTGGATAGGCAGGATTAATATTGTCAAAATGACCATACTATCAAAACTGTTATACAGATTCAATGAAATTCCTATTAAAATCCCAATGACATTCTTCATAGAAATAGAGAAAGCAATCATGAAATTCATTTGGAAAAATAAGAGGCCCAGAATAGCCAAGGTAATCCTTAGCAAGAAAAGTGAAGCAGGAGGCATCACAATACCAGACCTTACTCAAATTATGCTACAGAGCTATAGTAACAAAAATGTCATGTTATTGGCACAGAAACAAACAGATAGTTCAATGAACAAAATAGAGCACACAGAGACAAACCCACATAAGTACAATTATCTCTTAGTAGACAAAGGTGCCAAAAACATGCAAAAAAAAAAAAAAAAAGAATGCCTCTTCAACAAATGGTCCTGGAAAAACTGAAAATCCGTATGAGGCAAAATGAAATTAAACCCCTAACTCTCACCCTGTAATAAACTCAACTCAAAGTGGATCAAGGACTTAGGCATTAGAACAGAAACCCTGTGCCTAAAAAAAGAAAAAGTAGGCCTGAATCTATATCAAGCTGGTGTAGGAACTGACTTCCTTAACAAGACTTCTACAGTGCAAGAAGTAAAATCAAGAATCATTAAGTGGAATGGAATCAAACTAAAAATCTTCTTCAAAGCAAAAGTAACGATCAAGAACATGAAGAGAGAGCCTACAAAATGGGAGGAAAATCTTTGCCACCTGCACCCCAAATAGAACATTAATCTCCAGGATATATGAAGAACTCAAAAAGCCCAAAACCACAAAACCAAATAAGCCATTCAATAATTGGGCTAAGGAACCGAACAGATACTTCACAGAAGAAGAAATACAATAGATCGATAAATACATGAAAAAAGTATTCAACATCTCTAGCAATTAGAGAAATGCAAATTAAAACTACACAGTGATTTCATCTTCATATGGCAATTATCAAGAATACAAGCAACAATAAGTGTTGTTGAGAATGTGGGGGGAAAGATACACTCATACATTGCTGGTGGGACTGCCAATTGCTTCAACTACTATGGAAAGCAGTAAACTTGGAATGTAACCAACATTTGACCCAGTTATCCCACTCCTAGGCTTATAACCAAAGTACTTAAAAATCAGCATATTATAGTGATGCAGCCACATCAATGTTTATAGCAGCTCAATTCATAGTAGCTAAACTATGGAACCAACCTAGGTGCCCTTCAACAGATGACTGGATAAAGAAAATGTGGTATATATACACAATGGAATATTACTCAGTCTTAAAGAAGCACGAAAGTATGGCATTTGCTGGTAAATGGAACTGGAGAATATCATGCTAAGTAAAATAAACCAATTCCCCAAATCCAAAGGTGGAATGTTTTCTCTGATGTGTGATGCTAATTCACAATGGTGGGGGAAGGGAAGGGAAGAATAGAAGTACTTTGGATTAGACAAAGGGGAATGAAATGAAGGGAGGGGGAATGGGAATAGGAAAGATAGTAGAATGAATGGGACATTACTTTCCCATATGTTTATATGATTACATGACCAATGTGATTCTACATCATATACAACCAGAAGAATGAGACGTTACACTCCATATATGTATAATATGTTCAAAAATATTCTACTATCATGTATAACTAATTAGAACAAATTTTTAAAAATCCACTTAGATTGTCCTTACCTGTTTAATTTATACCAAGAAGGCTGAATGATCAAGGAACTAACTGGGAGAGAAAGAAGGAAGGATGCCTTTTTTTTTTTTTTTTTTTTTTTTGCCAAGCCCTACCAATGTTTATCCTCAGACACAGACGCCTTTTCAGTGTGTTACTGGAAACCTCAACTCTACATGAATTCAGAGAAGATAACTACATGGTCTTGAATAAGGTGTAAACACTAACGGACTCCAGAGTAGGATACAAAATTAAGTTTGGATGCTATTCAGGTTCATACCCACTTTTCTCTCTTCCTTAATCTTGTGTTCAACCTCTGAATAAGCAGTGTCTTCCTCCTTTCCTAGTCTTTTTGACTCATGGGTCAAACCTAATCTCCCTGAAGTTTAAACAGAAGCAGAGTGAGCCACTTCATTTTCTGTGATTTAGTTTTTCAAGTTAACTTTGTCCCTTGTTTGGTAGGTATCTTCTATTCCTCTGAGAGAATCTGTTGCCCACACTGAGGTAGATGAATGTCATGGGAGAATCATAGGCACTCAAATTGTAGCCAGGTGTGAGTGGAATGCATTAGCCCATGTAGGTCAATCACAAAATTTGCGTTAGGTAAATCCCAGCTAACAAAGGAGTCGTTCAGACAGCCTGATTCCAAGAGCTCAGAAGCTCTGCTTCAGGACTTTGATTCACTGTGACGCATTAGTCAAGAGTTAACCAGTACACCTGGGAACAAAGTCCTTACTATACTAAGTGAAATGTAGTTGAAACTGTGAAACTATTGGAATTCTGTTTTGTAAATAAAAGATTTCTCTAATAATTCAAGCAGACAGTAGCTGCTTTTATAGTTTTGTAATAATTTATGGTGTTTTATAAGTTTCTATTTAGAACTTTTGTCGTTTTTCAGAGTAATGACTCTGAACATGAAAGACATCAAAGGTGAAAATTAAGCTAATGACTCATTCATTTTTTCTATTACTATATTCAAACTTTAAAACTTGATGTCCTCAATGGAAGCAGATGCCATATTCACAAAATAAATCACCCCATAAGTGCTGTTGAATGAGTATGCAATAGATGACACAAGAAATATGCTTTGCCACTAAGGTGAAGAAGGAGACCTTCCTGGTATAAATCTGTGACTAATAAATCTCAATCAGTATACTCTTTTGGATTCCTGGGCTGGGGTTGAGGCTCAGTGCTAGAGCAACTGCCTAGCATGTGTGAGGCACTGGGTTTGATTCTCAGCACCCCATAAAAATAAATGAATTAAGTAAAGATCTACCAACATCTAAAAAATATTTTAAAAAATATTCTGGATTCTATGCCTCCTAGTCCTATTTCTTCCTTTTCTCATCCAGGATCTGTCATTTGTGCTAGCAGTAGTTCCCTAATACTTGAATTTGGGTATCCAACCACTTTTTCACTGAATATAATGAAAGAAAAAATTGAGGAATCTCCGGATTGAGAGGGCTTAAAATACTAGAGGTTACTTTTTTTTCTTTTTGTTTATTGTTTTCTAAGCTGGGTTATTCTAGTGTCAGTTTAGTTGAATAGGAAACATTTCTAGCAATCCCCTTATTCCTGTGGTTCTGAGTACAGAAATGAATATGCACAATATTTGGGAGGCAGTCAGGAAGCAGCACCGTTCTCTTTAGAACAGCTCCTTGGTCAGGTATGGGGAAAGGCACAGGGTGTTGGCTGATCCCATTTTGTTCTTCCTCCTCACCTGGCAACAGATAACTAACACCAATGCAAATAAAGTTGCCACCATTGCAATACTTCTGAATAATAAAGATATCACAAAAGCAGCTACAACAACTTGCACCTGAATCCCATGCTATTCACAACAACTAATTAGTAATTGTGATGGTACAGTCTTTCAGGATGTATCACCACCCGCTGACCCTGAATAATGGGATCCTTGTTGCCATCTGCTCATGAATAATTTAATGAGAATTCTGTGCACTATCTTTCTAGGACAGCTTCGTTACCAAATCTCTTACAATGAATTCCTCCAGAAGCTGACCTTGAAAAAAGGATTGAGTGCAAGCAGTTTATTTAGGAAAGGCAGGAATCACAGGTAAAGAAGCAGGCAAGTAAAATAAGGAATATCAATATCCTCACAAGGATGTAAAGAAATAGGGGTTCTTTCATATAACTGATGAAGGCAAAAATTGGCAAGAACATTTTGGAGAGCAATTTGGCAAGCACAAGTAAATTTTTAAAAGTACAAATTATGTCCAGCAAAAATGTCACTTCCAGGTATATAACAGAACATTCGTTGCCTATATATAAGGAAACATCTGTAATTATATTCCTTGCAGAATTTTTAAAATTAAAAAATTGGTAACTCCACTTTGATAGAGGATTTAAAAAATCTTTCTCTTCTTACATGAAAAAAATTAGGTTAACTTTGTCTCTCTTCCTCTGGAAACCTGATGAAGGTAGAATGTCAGCTGTATTTCTAGGTAACATGGCTATGGTAAAAATGATCCTTACCTAGAAATTGTATCTGGACCGTAAATGAACTGTGAAATCTTGGTGGTTTCCATAACTTTAGGGCAGTGATTTGTGTAACTGAGACTTTTGCTCCTGTTTGGGATCTGAGGCTTGTTTGGACTTGTTTATTCAAATCTGAGCCCTTGACATGGGAGGAGGAAAGGAAGGAGTTGTTAAAAGAATAGTCCATGAACTGTGGACTGCTAAAACTAATACCTATGTGGCCAGTTAGGCTTTGTACATTTGATTGTTTAATTGAGCTTAAGACTATTACAGATGGCATCACACAATACAGATGTGCATCAGGAAGGGACATCTGGTATCTTCATAAATGGAGATACAGCATAGCAGCTAACAGTGGATATCTACATGTATTAATGTTCTATATCTCAAAAATATTTTCCGCGGGCTGGGGTTATGGCTCAGTGGTAGAGTGCTTGTCTAGCATGCTTGAGGCACTGGGTTTGATTCCTAGCACCACATAAAAAAACACGACATAAACAAAATAAAGGTATTATGTCCATCCATTACTAAAAATATTTAAAAAAAAATTTTCCGTGAAAAAAGCAATTTTTACAATTACACATGATATAGGATACACCCATGTAAATTTAAAAAACACAAAATAGAGAGCTACATATTATGTATATATATTTAATATGTTTATATATATATGTATTAGATAAAAACATGCACTTGAGAAACAAGTTTGTTTTGTGAGAGGACAGGAGGGAATGAGATCAAGCAGGGAAAATAAGAGATGATAATTTTAATAGTAATGTTTTATTTATTTTTAAAAATTTGAAATGGAACTTTTGAATATAACTATATTAATTTGCAGAAATATGATGTTATTTTTAAAGATATTACAATTTGTTCCTATGTCAAATATAACTGTCTAAATATTTGGGACTTTCTACGTTCTCCTTTATATATTTGTATATTAAATAAAGTTTTCAATTTATAAAAGAATCATATAAATAAAACTGCTTTGATATCCCAGGCAGGATTGCTGGAGTAAAGATGGAGAATGCTTTCCTGGGTGCTTGAGGTATCTGTACCAGGAATTGTATTCCCTAACTTTCAGTCTGGAATTAGAAAAAAAAAATAGCATTTCTTCTCATAAGTACTGGGTAAAGTATTCACTTACACTCATTTGTGGCATGGCCTGTGTCCTTATGTCTCATGGAGATAATCAGCCTCTCAGAGACAGTAGAGAAAGAAGTCTGAAAAACAAAACATTAAATAAGTATATATTGCTCATGAATAATTTTTGTGTGTGCGGTTGTAGGGATGGAACCCAGGACTTTGGACATGTTAGGCAAGTGCTCTAACACTGAGCTATATCCCCAGTCTTTCATGAATAATTTTAATATCTTACCTCATTTCCAGAAATTCTTTAATTTATATACCAGAAATAGCCATATCAATATTCCTTGAAAAATAATGATGGTCCACTTAGCTAAGGAAAATAACTGGGCACAATCCAGTATTATTCTCAATCCTCCTAATTTATCATTGATGTCTGCATGAGCATGACATTGTTCTAAGCCATTTTCCATAACACTTGATCTCCTCTTTTCTAATTAAGGCACCTAAAAATGTGAGAAAATAACAAACAGAGAGGGGTCAGTGAAAAAGCTCCAGGAAAACTACCTTAAAATTACCAAATCAGGAAGGTAATACTTACAACAATGGCCCACAAAAGACCTGAGGTGGCTGGCATAGTCCTAGGCTATGGGTTCTTGTGATCACACTGGAAAGATTTCAGACATAATGCTCAGAGTAGCAGGTATGAGTTTATTAGAAAGGATAGGAAAAGGGGAAAAAGGGACACTCTCAATGAAGAGAGTGGGTCCTCTCAGAGATGAAAAGGACAGTGCACTGCTCCTGCTCTCCAGTTTAATTGGGGGGCCCCAGGAAAGTTTCCAGAGAGTCCCTCCAAGTCCTCCTCTTGACATCGGACTGAGCAGTATTGCATCAGACCTCCAAGTTCCCTCTGCACATGGAGGGGAGATTTGACTCTTATAATGACATGCTTAAGATCCAGGGCCACTCTAGGTCTCATTGGCCTCACTGACCAGTTCTAATGGAACTGTTCTTACATATTTTATGGTTTGGGGGCTTTGTTCTTTATTTTTTTATCTCCCTGAATTCTGGAATGTGATCTGAGTCAAAGTCACAAAGCCCACCCTTTCTTTCAGGGTAATTTGAGTTCTACTTATGGGCAGGGAAGAACATTTGGGCCTGCATTTCTCCTGAAGATAACAAGTTGTTAACTGAGGAATGTAACAGAGGCAATTAATTTATGCCAGGAAGTGCTGCAGGCAGATTACTTTTTACAAGAAAGTACATGGGGCCATCACAGCTAGCTCAGTTTATAGAATTATCCCCTTAACCTCATGCCCCCACTGCTCATGTCTGTCTGTTACCTATCAGCAGTAAGGACGCAAGGAAACAAGTCTAGGAAAGGAGATTTACCATTTGTCATGGATTTCTGGAAAATAAAGTGAGGAATGAAAAACAAACCTCTCCTGTGCCATGTCACATTCCCTAAGTTCAATCACTTGAGTATATCAGTCATGCTGGCTCAGCAAGTCCCTGAGCACCTCCACACTGTGGAATAACAGCACCATGGCTCCTACTATGTCAGAATCCAAAATCCCCCAGACGCAGTTCTCCTCCCTATAATCTTATAAAGTTTATGTTCAGCTCCCCCTGCAGCCCCAGGCACTGTGGCAGCCAGAGCACAAAAGTACTCAGCTGTGTCACTCCAGTGCACAGAGTATTTCCTCAGGTTGAAGGAAGATTCACTCTTCTTAACTTCTGCCTCAAAGCCTTTGATGCCTTGAACCACGGTGTCTCCTGAAATGTACCTGAGGAGAAGCTGGAGGCCTTGGCTGGGGTGCTGCACATACCAGAAGAGATAAAATGCTCCACCATAGGAATAGTTGCATGTCAGCTCCAGAGAGGTTCCTTCAGAGACAGTGACCTGCCTGTCAGGCTGGGTCACTGTCTGAGCTCTGGCATCTCCTGCAAAATTAATGTTATGTCAGTAAGTGCAGGGAAGGCTTTCCTATAGAAAGTATTTTTACTAAGATTTGAATCAGAAAGCAGTGACTTATGTGGATCTAGTGAACAAAAGGCAATTTTACTCACTCAGGGCACAATGTATCCCTAAGACTAGGATGAGCACCAAGAGCATGGCTGACCAGTGAGAACGCTGAATGTCTTTCTGGAAAATTTCCTCCTAGTGAGCAGAAAAGTGGCTGTGGGGCCCAGCTCTTGGAAATAGAATGTGTGAGTAAGCTTGGGCTAGACACATCCCTTGTTTAGGTACAATCACAAAAACTGCTGAGGTGATTCTGAAGCCCTCTGACCTCAGAGTCTCTTCATTTGTCTCTTTTTCAAAGGTCTCAGTGAGAATCCTCCAATCAGCTGCAGGGAGGAGGAGCTGAGCTGAAGGCACTGATCAAGGGAAGCAAGGACTTCTGGCCCGTGCAACTTTGCCCTCTGGAGGTCAGATAAAGAATGAGGATGCAGACTCCCCACAGGAAGCTCCTTCTGTTTAAAGTTATACAAGGGCTGGGGAGATAGCTCAGTTGGTAAAGTGCTGGGGAGATAGCTCAGTTGGTAAAGTGCTCACCTTGCAAGCACAAGGCCCTGGGTTCAATCCCCAGCACCATGAAAAAAAAAAAAAAAAAAAATATATATATATATATATGTATATATATAGAGAGAGAGAGATGCAAAAACTTTCACTGAATATTTCTTTCCTAATATATGGTTAGTCAACCTCTATAGCAGATTGCATTAATCCTAGCCTTAATGAAAAATAGAGCCTGTAAAATGGAGAACCAGTTTACTTTAGAGAAAATGATCACACAATAAAGCTATTCAATTTTGGATTCCATTACCACCTTTGTCCTTGGGCAGAGACATTGGATCAACTTCCCCCCACTGAGCTATGGATGGCTTTGCTGCCAGTGAGCATCCTGCCAAGGAGGACAGATTGTGGTAGGATGTGGAAACAATAACCTTGACTAGTGAAAATAAAAATTAGATCAGATGTACAAAACAGCAGTGTAGAACATGGGCCCTCACCTAGGAAAATTAAGTAAGATTGTCTTTGCCTTCTTCAAGCAGAATTAAAAGCTTTAGATCAACAACATTAATATAAAATCTGATAAGACAGTAATCCACTCTGAACATGACTGGTGTATCATATCCAATTCTGGATACCTCATCATCAAGGGAGCATTGATAAACTGGAGCATTTATGGATGAGCTAAGCCAACTGATGAAGGCATTGCAAAATCAAACATAAATAATGTTGGAAGGATTTAAGCACTGTGTAAAAATAAATCTGCATTAACTGTAGAATTCTAGGAGTACCACTGCCAGACCAGAGCCAGGAGAGACTTCTGAGAGGAATAGAACACAGGGGAGCAATCTGATCATGAAATCCAACTTAGGCAATCACAAGTTTTGTATAGGTGAAAGTCAGGTCTTGTAAATTGTGGCTAGTGTTGACTGTATCTAAGAGAAAAGTCATTCCTCTCAAAAGGGAGCTTTTTCTTCCCATCCACTTAAACTTTAAACTTTAAACACCTGGGGTTATCAATATGGGGACAGTGAGCTTAGAAAGGCAAGCTGCTTTCCCTCAGGCTAATAGGACTCTTTTTCTTAAGTCAGATATCTTCTTTCCCAGGGATGTGATTATTTCTAGCAGCACAAGATCAAATCTGTTCTCAGTATCTGCATTTTTCTACTTCTTTTTGTCTGTAGAGTGTCTCTTATCGATGAAAAATTTTAGTTTAAGAACTTAAATGTCCATGGAAAATACTTCTGATTCGTTATCAGATAATCACACATGCTCAGTGCCCCATCTCTCCAAAATCCCTATTGATGAAAGAAGAGAAATGTAAAAGTAGTGATGGTAAAACCAAGTAAAAGAAAACCACTGTGTAGCTTTATGGCAATCAGTCTATGAGAAGACTGCCGTATTGGAAATCCTAAGTAGTACTTCAATCTGGCATTAGTTGGGGAGATTTAAGATCAAGGAGACTGGAAAGCAGCATCAAAAACTTTGTTCCTATGGAATTCTACCAAACTTTTAAGAAAGAACTAACACCAATTCTTCCCAAACCATTTCCAAAAATTGAAAGGAAGGGAATTCTTCTAAATTCATTCTATGATTCAGCATTACCCTAATACCCAAAGTAGACAAGGATACAACAAAAACAGAAAACTATAGTCCAATTTACTGCTGATATAGATGAAAAATTCCCAACAGAATACCAGCAAATCAAATGCAACAGCACATGAAAAAGATCATTTATCATGATCAACTGGGATTTATCCAGGGTTAGAAAGGATGTTTCAACATAGAAAAATCAATAAATATGTCACATTAACAGAATGAAGGATAAAAATCATGATCATCTCAAAAGGTACAGAAAAGGCATTCAACAAAATTTAACATCACTTCATGATATAAACTCTAATTATTAGGTATGGAAGGAACACACCTCATCATAATTAAGGCTGTCTATGACAATCCCACAGCCAACATCACGCTAATAGGGAAAACTGAAAGAATTTCCACTAAGATCTGGAACTAAACAAGCATTACCACTCTAACCAATTTTATTCAAAATAATACTGGAAGTTTTAGCCAGAGCAACTAGGCTAGAGAAAAAAAATAGAAGGCACATAAATAGGAAAGGAGGAAGTCAAATTACCCCTGTTTGCAAATGATATAATCCTATGCATAGAAAAGCCTAAATACTCCATCCTAAGACTTCTACAACTGATAAATTCAGTAAGGAGCAGGATACCAAATTAACATACAAAAATCCATAGTACTTTTATATTCTAGTAATGAGATTTCTGAGAAAGAAATCAAGAAAGCAATCCTATTCACAATAGCTAATAGTAATAATAAATTAAATGCCAGGGAATAAATTTAACCAAAGAAATAAAGACTTCTACAATAAAGATTATGAAACACTGATGAAAAAATTGATGAAGATACAAAAAATAGAAATAGATCGTATATTCATATATTAGAAGAATTAATATCTTTAACATGTCCATATGATCCAAAGAAGTCCACAGATTCAATAAGATCCCTATTTAAATACCAATGCTATTCTTCACAGACCTAGGTTAAAAAATATCCTGAAATTCATACGTGTTATGGTTTATATGTAAGGGGTTCCCCAAAAGCTCATGTGAGAGACAATGCAAGAAAGTTTAGAGATGAAATGATTGAGTTATGAACCTTAACCCAATCAGTGCATTAGTCCACTGATAGAAATTAACTGGTAGTAGGGTATGGCTGGAGGAGGTGGGTCCTTGAGGGCATGCCTTTGGAATATATATTTTGTCTCTTTCTGTCTCTGCTTCTTGGTGGTCATGTCCTGACCTGCTTTGCTCTGCTGTGATTTTCATGTGATATTCTGCCTCACCTCAGGCCCTGAGGAATGGAGTTGGTTATCCATAGAATGGGACTAGAGCACCAAATAAACTTTTCTTCCTGTAAAAGGTCTTTTGGTCACAGCAGCAAATTAAGTTGACTACGACAACATCAAAGCACAAAACACCTTGAATGATTGAAACAATCTTGAGCAAATAAAACACAGGTGGGGCATCATTGATACCTTTCAAAACATAGTAAACAGCCTTATTAACCAAAATAGCATGGTAGTGGCATAAAAACAGACATGTAGAACAATAAAACGTAATACGAAATTCAGAAATAAAGCCACACATCTGCAGCTAACATATTCTCAATTGAGAAGTCAAAAAATACGTCGGAAAAGGGGTAGGTTCTTCAAGTAAGCGTACTAAGGAAACTGGATATCCGTATGCAGAAAATTGAATCTTGACCCCTGTCTCTCATGCTGTATAAAAATAAATGCACAAAAAAGACTAAAGATCTAAATGTAAGACCTGAAACTACTAGAAGAAAAGAGAGGAAAAGCTTTAGAGACATCAATATAGAAAAGGCATTTTAGGAAGTGAATCAAAAACAAAAATAGACAAATGAGATTATATCAAAAAAGAAGTTCTGCACAGCAAAGGAAACAATCAACTAAGTGAAAAGAACTTACAAAATGGGAGAAAGCTTTATAAGCTGACAAATTATTGATGTCTAAAATACATAAGGACCTCAAAAAAACTTTAACAGAAAATAATCTAATTTTAAAAATGGGTAAATGATTCATTTCTCAAAAGAAGAACTATAAATCGCAGATACATGTAAGAAACAATCCTAAATATCATTATCTATCAGGGAAATGCAAATCAAAACCACAATGAGTTATCACCTCACTCCAACCAAAATTTGCTACTGTCAAAAGGACACACACATACTCACACACAAATGCCAACTGTGGGTGAGAATGTGGAAAAAAGGGAACTCCTATGTATTGTTGATGGGAGGTAAATTAATCAAGCCATTTTGGAGAGCAGTATGGAGATTCCTTTGAAAACTAAAAGTAGATCTACCTTTTAATGATCTACCCCACTTCTGGTGTATATCCAAAGGAAATGAGATCAGTATACCAAAGAGATACTTGCACTCACATTTTTATTGAGGCAATATTCACAAGAGCTAAGATATGAAATAAATTTAGGTACCCAATGATGAATGAATGGATAAAGAAAATGCGCCATATATACACAATGGAATATCATTCAGCCATAAAGATAATTAAATGCTGTCATTTGCAGCTAAATGAATAGAACTAGAGGACATGATGTTTGGTGAAATAAGCCAGACATAAAAAGACCCATACCACATGTTTTCTCTCCTGTGTAGAAGCTTTTAAAAGGCGATATGAATGTTTACTAAGAAGAGTGTGGAAGAGATATCTGGGAGAAATAAACGGAGTTACATTGAAGGAATAAGTCAAGATGTTTCAGAGCACATTGGAATGACTAGAGCTCATGATAGCCTATTATAAATTGTGTGAAGATTTAGAAGAGGAACTTGAAAGTTCCAAACACAAAGAAATGACAAGGAAAGGGAAATGTTAATTATCCTCATTTGATCAGTGTACATGTTATACACGTGTTAAAATGTCACACTGTGCTTCGTTAATATGCACTTTTATTACATGCTAATCAAAAATCCAAAAGATAGCCATAGTGAAAAGTATGGCACACATGTATTTCCAGGTGTATACCTCAGTGAATTTTCCTGAGCAAATGTCCTCAGGTCACATTACAGAATAAATGAGCACTCCAGAATTCATCATAATCTTGCAAGTCAATAATCCTCCAAAAGTAACCATTACTCAGATTTCTATCACCCTAAATCATTGTTGCCAACTTTGAATCTTACATACAGCTTATCATATGGTACTGATAATTTTGTGTCTGATTTCTTTGATGAAAAATACTTGTGAGGTTTATTCAGGTTGTTGACTATAGTGGTAGTTGGGTCATTGTCTTTGTTCAGTGTTTGTTATACGGATTTGCTATAATTTGTTTTTTACTTTTTTAACATTTAGTGTATTCGAATATTTTCAATTACAAAGCATATTGCTATGAAAAGTCTTTGGCATGTCTCTTTATTCTCATATACAAACTCATGTTGGGAATGTACCTAGAAGCAACACTGTTGGATCATAGAAAATGCTTATTTCAACTCAAAGAAAGACTTCCAAACTCATTCTGGTAATTTACATGTCCACCAACTCTGAGTGAGAGTTTCAGTTTTTTGACATTCTTACCAATTCTTGGTATAAAATGGAAATCCTCCCAGGTGTTCTTCAAAATTGCTTTTGCTACGCTCCAACTTTTGCACATCAATAAAAATTTTAGAATCAACTTCTAATATTTTAGCAAATAAAAGTCTGTAATATTTTAATTGGAATATATTAAATCTATAGGTAAATTTCAGAGTTGACATCATTATACAATTCAGTTTTCCACGACTCATATACATAATGTATCTATCCATTTAATTAGGTCTTATCTTAATTTATCTAAAAAATGTTTTATACATATTTTGTTAAAGTTGGTATTTTTATGATAAAATAAGTAGTATAATTTATTATTTGTATTTATATATCATCTGTTATCTGTTGCTAATGTAAAGATTCAATTTTTAAAGGACAGGCAAAACCAGGTTTTTAGTTTAAAATTTTTCTTGAGCTAGATTTCATGCACAAGAAAATGCATAGATTTTAAACGTGTATTGAAATTTTGACAAATAAATACACTCATGAAATTAACAACCCCAATGAAGAAATAGAATGTTTTTATCACCCAGAAGGGTCTTTTTATACTCCTTGTTATCAATCTCCATCCTGCATAGGCAAGCACTTTTGAAATTTTTATCTCCATACAGTAGTTTTTCTCTATAAATAAAATTATGAATTTTTTATGTTTCTCTTATTTCATTCAACTCAGTTTTAAAATTTATCCATATGTAGTAGAAGTTTGTAAGATAACTTGTGTTTTATTATTGAGTATGAACACATAAATTGATGGACAGACAGGTTTTTTCAAACTTGGGGCTATAATGAATAAAGTTTCTATAAGCTTTCATATATAGAGAGTTTTGTACAATTTATCTTGGGGAAAGTTCTTAGAATATACTTGCCAGATTATAGGGTGGATATTTTCAAATGTGGTTGTACCATTTTATACTGGTAACAATAATGCATGTCCTAGTTACTCCAAATCCTCACTAAGATTTGGTGTTTTCAGGCCTTTTAATTTTAGCCATAGTTATAAAGTAATATCTCATTGTGTTTTCTTAATTAATATATAATATTATGCATACTGTACAGTAATTTGATATAAATGTATTTATATATATACATAGTATTCATAATGATCAAATAAGGGTGATTAGTATTTCTATTTTCTCATCTATCATTTCAATATGTTGGGAATCTTTGGACTATTCTGGTTTTTTTGAAATATACCACAAATTATTATAGACTACAGTTCCCTACTATGATATAAAGTATTTAAACTAATTTCTTTCATTTAACTGTACTGAGGTAGTTGTTACTGAATGTCTTTCTATTCCCCATGTTGTGGTTTTAATTTACATTTTTTTATGATTTAAGACATAGAGCAAATTTCCATGTTTATTGTCTATTTCTATATATTCTCTATAAAATAATTATTCGAGATGGTTGCACATTCTTATTACTATTGAATTTCACTAACTCTGCACATATTTTAGATATCTACAACTCTTTTGAAGGTCACAAAAGAAAAAAACCTGCCAAGCTTTTGGATAGAAACACTATTTTCTGTTTTTCTACCCTAACTTAATACACTTTATACACTTAATATGATTCAAGTACAAATAGTAATTGGGGTTTTTTTAAACAAAACTAAATAAGGTGATTTTTAAATTTATGTTGAAAAATTATAATAACAACAACAACAAAATCTAGACAGGAAATTCCAGATAAGAAGAAATGAGGAAAGCCTAAACACATCAGAAATTAAAATAGACTATAAAACTTTACTAATGAAAACAGAGTTATATAAAGATTTGAGGGGACTTGGGGTTTCATTTAGAAATGAGTCTAAGAAACTGGAAGTTCTGGTGTGTCAGGCACATGCTAAAAAGCCTACTATTAGTGGAACTTTGAGATATGGTGCATTTTTGCACTAGCAGGCTTTGGAGTGAAAAATATGGAGGTTCCAATATCACCTCTTCCAACTGCAAATCTTGTGACCTTGAGCAATTTTCAAATCATTTCAGAGTCTCAGTTTAGAGTTAATAATGTTTGCCTCATTGAAAAGTCTTAAGACATACAGAATGCCTTGTACATTGTAAGCATTTGATGATTGTTAACCCTCATTCTCATTTTCCTATGTGAACAAGATTTACTTGCTTTTAAAATTATTCCATGACCTTTTTGGAATTTTTTATCTTGGACCCTGGTTCTGTAGATGTACATTTTGTTCAAGCCTCAGGCTATGAAACTTACATGGCTGATTAACAAAGGGAATCAATCTGTCCTTTAATATCAACCACTCATAGGACAATATGGAGGGAATTCATGGGTAGCCATCAGAGAACTGAGTATAGAAGAGTTCTTCCACTTACTAGATATGTGATCATGGATAAAGTGCAATGCTTCTGAGTCTGTTTTCTGATATCCAAAAATAGGAAAATAGAGCTGATCTAATTTTCTCATGCTTTTGTGTTGGTACAACATATGTAATGTAGAATACATTGTCATTCAAATATTGCCATATGAGTCAAAACTCCTTTACAAACCAAACACTGACCTTGCATTATAACTTTTGCCCTTTGGTCTTCTGAACCCAGAAACAAATTTGAATACTAGCATTTTGCTGGTCTCAGTGGTGCAAGTCTGTAATCCCAGTGACTTGGGAGGCTGAGACAGGAGGATTTCAAGGTCAAAGCCAGCCTCAGCAACTTATGGAGTCTCTAAACAACTTAGTGAGGTTCTCAGCAACTTAGCAAGACCCTGTCTCAAAAAATAAAAAGGGCCAGGGATGGAGCTCAGTGGTTAAGCACCCCTGAGTTCAATCCCTGGTACCAAAAAAGAAAAAGAATAGCATTTTGAAATAAAATAAAATGAAATAATAATTTAGCAAAATTCCCACTTAAATGTAGGATGTCAGGGCCTATTTCTCTGCTTGCAAATTCATGGTAGCTCTAAGAGCAGAAGTCCTCAACCTAGTAACATCATGCCCAACCTACTAACACAGAACCATAAGTTCCATTAAAAATACGGCTCGGGTCAATAGAAGGCCTGGGATCACACCATGGTGTTTGTCCCTGGGTGGGTAATCAACAACTATTTGCTGAAAGGATGGATAGACAAAGAAAACAACTATTTTGTGATTAAGCTTTCTCTTAGCTGAGAAGTAGGCTGAAAGTGAGGAGAAAAATGATTAAAGAACCAAGACACAGAGCACCATAAAACTGATGAGGCACCAAGAGAATGTGAAAGGTGGCCTGATAAAAAATTTGTATGAAATGAGCAGCAGCACTTGTCTCCTGACCTCCCTGATCAGTCTAATCCTTAACTCCACACAAGGACCCAGGCTCAGAGCCCTGCTGCAGATGGCTCTGTCAAGCTGCGCCTGCCCAGCTATAGATTTGGGTGCAGGTCACAGGTGCCTGCGTAGTACTGTGTGACTACAGCACAGAAGTAGGTGGCTGAGTCTCCATGCAGCACGGGGGTGATGTTCAGGCTGCTCCCATCCTTCAGTAACGTGGCTTGTAGTCTTCCCTTCTGCTTCACCTCTCCAGCTGAATACATGGAAAAGAGGTGTTTGAGGCCTGTCCCTGAATCCTGCCTGTACCACTGCAGATTAGTAAAACCACTGACTGAGTGAGTGCAGCTCATGGAGGTGATGTCTCCCTCGAGGGGTCTCAGGGAACGAGGACTCTGCTCCACCTGGTTTCCGCCTTTCACCCCTGCCCAAAAGACAACAACAGACACAATGAACATGTAGCTTTCATTCAGATCTTTCATAATTTTGTGCCAAAATCTACAATAAAAAGTGCCAAGTAAGGCCAAACTACATCCCCATCTGTCCCCTAGGATTTCAATGAATGTACCCTGCTCTAAGAACCCTCCAACTTACAGCCAAGATGAAGCCAACATATAATTAGCACAGATCCCTGCATCTTCTCCATCCTGACACTTTGTCTTGATACCCGAAATGCTGCCTGGAATTGTATAACCAGAAAAGTCTCTTTCTTGGTCCTTTTGATGCAGCAATCTAGAGGGCTTTATTGTCTCTGTGCCAACCATCAGAGATGAGCTCCTTTTGAGTAAGCTTACTTCCTAGGCATAAGGAAAGGCCTAGTTAACAAAGGGAAAGAGAGCCAGTGTCACCTGGTGGCCACATATAGAATCATTAAAAAAACTACCACATTGGGTATACACCTCTTACAGCAGATGTAGCAGGGTAACAGGAGGGAATTACTACTCCTATGTTGTGCATTTTTATTTTGATTTTATATAAATGATTTGAAACTCTTGCTTCTTCTTTTTTTCCTTTTTTTCTATGTTATTAATTTATTCATAGAAGTCTTACTTCCCCTTGAAGTAAAACTGTAGCCAACGATTACAGAGCTGGTAGGCAAAAGGAGAGAAAAATTGAATAGGGGTTCTCTTTTAAATGGGACAATTCTTTTAGCTTATTAACTAAGGAATGAAAAAAAAATAGTGGAAGCCTACATAAATGTGTCGAAGAACAGAATGTTAAGAATGTGTATAAGGAAATGTGTTTTTGTGAGTTTACCTTTTACTGAATCAGATATGAAGGTTTTGGAGACCAATAGAAATCCTTGGAGGGAAGAGAATATGATGAGTAATTTTAGTCGCTTCATCAAGAATGCAATGTGAGGTAGAAATGTGTCTCTCCGATTAGGAAGTAAAAACTCATTATTGGAGACTTCAATGGTATATTTTTAGGCTCCAGTATACGATTACACCATAGAGCTATAAACCTAATAATTAATCAAAAGATAGGCAGCTTTGTATTGCCCTGCCTCAGCAGTATCTTGATTTAAACTAAATTGCAAGTTATATCTTTTTTAGCCTGTCATAAGTTTTAAGATAGAAGAGTAACCCAGAGTGTATCGCTGTTGACAACAACATCAAAATCCATTTGATTTTATCCACATCATTTCAGATAACATTATATGAATGCTCTCAATGACAAGCTTTGAAAAATTTAATTATTAATAAAGCTAGTAGGCCCCTCTGACTCTGTGGCAACTCAACATTGCATCCCAGAAGGTCACAACTCTTCCTCTACCCCAAACAAAGCAAACGCAAAAACCATAGTAGTGCAGTTTGATGCTTCTGGCTTTCCTGTCATTTCCTCTGAATAGTAGAAAGGCAAGTGTATACAGCTATGTTTGTATTAAGGGTGCAAATCTATAGGGATAAAGTGTGCCAGGAATGCAAATCCTTCTGTCTTCTTTATTCATTAAGAATCCAACACCGCGCACAACCACAGAAACGAAATGATGTACCCCATTTGTGTACAATGAATCAAAATGCAGTCAGTAAAAATAAATTAATATATAAATAAAAGAATCCAATAAATTTAATTCATTTGATCTAACGTTTGTTACATTTTTTAAAAATGTAAAATGTTCCCTAATGGCAGCTCTTCAGCAACGATTTTTGGATATTTCTTCTCCAGAAAATGATGTAGAGAATAAATCCAAAGTTAGTTCAAGCTGGAAGAAAAACAGCAACACAGATGGATGTCCCTTTACCAGGGCTCTTAGGTCCAGTTAAGTCCCAAGGAAGCTAGAAGATCTACGTTTTTATTTGGTTGGTTGGACTTTGGGGGTTTTGCTTTGTTTCGTATTTTAGTGCTGGAAATAAAACCCTGAGTTTTGAGCGTGTGAGAATCTATTAATGCAAAATGAATGTTTTGATATAAGAATGATGAATGACCAAGTTGCACCATGAGAAATGACCTGAAAGGCAAAGGCTACAAGTAATAAGCATTGGTTGAATATGGCATGAAGCATCTGGCAGACAGGACTCAAATCTAACTCTTGTGCTGCCTGTGTCTGTGGCCCTGGTTATGAATACTTTCTGTAATATCAGTAAGAATCAGTTTCATCACAGTTAACAAGTAAACCACATAAGATATTGTTATGAAGATTTAGTCATAAAAACGTTCTGTACAAATTTGAGTCCTATATTTGACATTTAGTCAATACTAAATAAATGTTAACAATTATTAGTTTGAGAACCAAATCTATGTCCATTCTTTGAAACAAGTATATAGCAATGTGAAATGGAATGGAGAAAAGAGATTAGTATTTTCTTTTGATTGGTTTCATTTATTTCTGTGTAGACATTATGTGCTTCCAGGCAGGAACTGTATCATATGTAGCATATAGTGAGGTCCTGGAGCATAAGAACCCCTGACAATAACTGTTGATTGACATGTGCATAATCCAAAAAAACAATGTTAGACACAGGAATAAGTTTAATTTTAAGAAGCAGCATTTTTATACATATTTTTTCTCATTGCATTACATTGCACATTTCAGAAAAGATAAGATCCATCTGAAGCACTTCTTTAACTCCCCAAAGAATTAGAAAACATCACAATGGAGTGAGACAAATCCAGAAAACATCACAATGGAGTGAGACAAATCCAATCATGAAAACAAGAATGGCTGGGGTGAAAAGCATAAAGTAGAGTAGAAATATTACCATATGAGATATTCAAATATGTAATAAAAAGATAGACTAGCCATCACAGAATCCCATAAAATCATGAAATATGTAAGACTGAGAAGGCTCATCAACTTTAGGGACTTTAGGAAGTCCAGTCTAGAATAAAGGGAAGGAAATCTATTACATGAGGGAGCTAATTGTGGAAACATATGGAAATCTCCTCAGAAAATAGTACAGCTCAGCAATTCAAGAGCCATGACAAAATTTTAGAAAAGTTCAAAGGAAGAAATCAAAGGCAGGTTTTTTTTGTTTTGTTTTGTTTTGTTTTGTTTTTTAATAAGAGGAGAACTTCCCATCCAGTACTTTCTACTGTTCCTATCTCAGAATTACTTTTAGACACAGTGACTCCATCGCCTAGAGGAGCCATAACTCTGACAAAGGAAGGAAATCCTGGAGTTCATGGGGTTTCATTTTTTACTATGCAAATTGTACTAAGTTTCTAATGTGCATGACCTAAATCCAGAATAAAACCCTCTCTCCCAACACAAGAACCTGACTCCTGCCCTGAAGGGCCCCTTCTCCTCTCCATTTAGTCCTGTGCAGAAAGGCCTGATCAGACACCAGAGCTTGATCATTAGGTTCCAGTGCATTGGTCTGCTCAGGGAGACTGGTGCTCAATCAACAGACTCCTGGAAGCTAGCAATCTATAATTAATGTACCTGCAAACATTGTTTTTGGTCATGGCTCTCCCTTGACTTATGGACAGCCACCTTCTTGCTGTATCCTCAAGTGGCCTTTCCTCTGAGCTCACTTGACAGGCAGAGGCAGGGGCGGGGGGAAACCTCTGATCTCTCTTTTTCTTCTTACAAGGACACCTTCCTGTTGGATTAAGGCCCCAACCTTATGATTTCATTTGACATCAATTTATCTCCCTGAAGGTTCTGTCTCTAAATAGTCACTTTGGAGGTCAGGGTTTCAATGTAATGGACTCGCAGGAGGTAGTGGAAGGAAGCAAAAAGTTGTCCTGACATCAAGTCTTTGGGTCACTAAGTTATCAAATCTTTGGGATTATGTGTAATCAGATCCCTACTAGGATCCTGAAAAGATCAGATCCTGAAAAGATTAGCTCCTGAAAAGATCATTGCATCTTGCAGACTGTAGTTTTAAATAATCTATAAATGAGGAAGTAATACAAAATGTCAGCATGTCAAGATCATGCACGTTTAATTTTCTACTTTTTATTTTACTGTTTTTTTTTTCTTATGCCATAGAGCTAATAATTTTATAATCAGAAATAGTAAATGCTGTTATTGAAAGGTAAGAGCCTTTCTGTCAGGAAGAGTATTCTTTGAAATTGACAACAAAGTATCCTTGGAAGGGAAAAATCTAATGATACCCAAAAGTTGACCCTAGAGCCTAGGCATCAAAGAAATCATCAACACCCAATAAGAGTTTATTTCAACTGCTCTAATCCTTATTGGGTCATTTTGCAACAAGTTTGCAGCATGTTTTAGAATGTCCATATATTTAAAACAAAGTACAGGAAAATCATGTTCTCAAATATGGGAAAAAAAAAATAGAGTGTCTTCAACCCCCTGGCATATTTGGTATAGGCTGCAGGTGCCTGTGGAGCACTGTGCTCTTGCTGCACAGAAGTAGGTGGCTGAGTCCCTGGGATGGGCAGCTGTGATGTTCAGGGAGAGATGTTTGTCCTTCTTACTCAGGAGGACAGTGAATCTCTGGTCTTGCTTCTTCTCCATACTTGAAAAAATCTGCATGAGCAACTGCAGACCTGCTCCAGGCTGTTGCTTATACCAATAGAAGTAGGTGGAAGCACTGTCTGTGTAAGTGCAGTGGATGACCGCGCTTTCTCCCTCCTGGACACTCAGGAAGGAAGGATGCTGCTCTACCTTCTCTCCCCTGCTCACACCTGGGTAAAAGGAAAAGTTGGATAAGATCATCAGGACATCATTTCCCAGAGTTTGTGTAATCTCAAGCAGATTGGAAGAGGCCAGCCTCCTGGTCAGACTAATGATGAATATTACCAAACACCTCGTTTCCCAAAAGTGCTCAACTCACAGTCCAGCTGCAGCCACAAGAACAGGAACAAAGGTCCAGGCAGTGTCTTCATGGCTCCTCTGTTGGGACTGCAGTCTGCAGCCAGGAGAGGAAGTTCTATTTTCAGGGTCTCTCTTCCTTTCCTCCAAAGCACAGCAGTTTCCTAAACTGCCTGCACAGGCATCTGCTTCTGTCTGCAGCCTGCTCTCACAGAAGTCAGCCAAGCACCTTCTGCCATTCCACATCAGCAGAGACGCTCTGCCATCTTGTGGCCAGATTCGCAACTTCTAACCCAGCTCATCAAATCTGTCTATGGGAGATTCTGACACACAAAAAAGCAGCAGGTCAGATAAAGTAAACTCCAAGTGTGTCTCCAATCAGAAATTATGTACATTGGCAGAAAGCAAACAAAGTGAAAATGCGGAGTTCAGAATTGCATCTCGTCTTCTTAGCACACTACGGAGTCATTTTAAATACATTTCAAGTTTCAGGTTTCTCATGTTTATTCAACATCACATTTATTCTATATGAAATCAAGAAAATACTGTGATTAGGACTGCTAGGCAACTGAAAAGTATCTTACTCCTCATTCCTCTCCTCCTTTTTTTAAATTGACCAGAGAATCAATCAGCCAAATAAATCATCTTGGTTCAGCTCTCACAGATGAAAGCACTGTAGATGACATTTAGACACAAAGGCTGAATGGAGTGAAGGATAGAAGCTTACTAAATATGTCAGATGCTATTGCAGGTTCTGCTTCTCCAAGACTGATCTAAGTCCCAGTCTTGCCATTCCCAGGAAATGGACAGTACTGTAGTCCAAAACATGAATGCTCCTTTAGTAAAAAGTGACCAAGTTATAGAGAATAGAAGGAGGGAGAAAGGCTTTCATGAGTTAATAATAAAGTTCTAACAAAAGGGAGAAATTTAGCTGATAGTGATAAGAAATCTGACATATACTCTGAAATCTTGCCTACTGGTAGATTAGAGTATCTGAGATTATGGGTATGTGGCTTACTTATTACAAAGAACTGACATAAAAAAGTAGAAAGTCAGAAAACATCTGGTTACATCCACCTTGCACACCTTATATATCTCAAGATTGATTATGCAGAATCACTTTTCTAACATAGAAATACATGTATATATTTAAAAATACATACATTAAAAACAATTATTTAAATTTTATATTCTTTCACTCTTTCATCATTGAATAAAAATTCCAAATCCTTCACCATGATATGTCTTGTTTGCATTTTTCTTATATTTGTTTTGACATATTAGGCCAATATCCTTTTGGAATATGGAATCTATACTGGAAAATATGAATAGTTAGCAAATAAAGCAGAGGTTAAATGAGGAGAGGATCTCCCTACCTCTGATGGGATGGTGTTGCTCTCAGGTGAGGGTCGTAGATGTAACTGGAGTGCAGGTCCAAGGTCTGGCTCCAGGGCAATCGCAACAGACAAGTCCTGGCCACTGATCACAAAAGACCAAACAGTAAAGTGATAGTGAGTCTGTAAAGGAGTTTATTCTTAGTATGGCTCTACCAGGAAGATAGCTAAATCTGTCTTCAGGATATCAACAATAGCTTTGCGGATAGATAGGGAAAACATAAAAGCATGGAGGGCATCTACACAGCTAGCAGACTTTGTCAGGGGCAGCAGGCAGTTTCAATTTCTGTCACAAGAAGTTTATCTGCCAGATTTGTGATCTTGGAACTTTTGATTAACCGAGGAAAGAAATAACTCAGAAAAGATCAGGAAAGATAAAAAACAGAGGAGGAAAGGGGAGGAAAAGAAAAAAAGGAAAAGGAAAGGAAAAAAATCAAAGAGAGGGACAGTTCGGAGAGAGAGAAAAAATGGAGTTCGTGAGGTCAATGACTGGGTCCTTCGTGGAACAACTTTCTCTGAGGCCACCAGACTCAGGCTCCTCCTTTTCTCCACCAAAGCAGTGGGTACTGTTTTTTGGGGGGAAACAGTGTTCCTAGCAGTACTAACATGGTAGATAAAAATGAGTGACATGAGGAAATGTAACAATCGTTGAAGTGAAAAAGGAGAGTAGATATGGAATGTATAGCACACACACACTTTTGTTAAGTACACTTTCATTACATGCAACTAAACAGGAATATCCTGCCAAATCCTAATAAATTCCCCTCAATATGAATTAACAGGCAATTTTATTTTCTTCTTTTTGCTTTCCTAATATTCACAATTTTTCTACAACTAAGATTTCTTTTATAATCAGAAGAATATTACTTGAAATTTTGTACTTATTCAAATCCTTCTCCTGTGGGAATTTGATTAGATGAATAATCGAAATGTCTTTGTGACTGAAGAGCCCACAAAGTATAGCAGGCCAGCACACAGAGGTCAAGCAGGAAGACAAAACTTCCGTGTTCCACTGAGAAAGGACTTTGGCATCTACATAGAGCATGGAGAGAAGTCTTCACTGTGATACTTACTCTGTGACACTGGGCAAGACATGTCACCTCTCACATATTCAATTTCCTTTTATTTAAGGAAACCGTCACTTTCTGTTGGCACTGGGCTAAGTTTTGGCGTTCGTCATCTCATTTGCTTCCTGTAATAATCATTTTGGTAGATACTACCAATACCCCAGGAGGAATGAAGAAATTAAGCATTAAAGTTATTAAGTAATCTGTCCAATATCACTGCCCTAATGAACAACAGGCTAGAAATGCAACCCAAGACTGTGGTGTCAAGAATGTTGCTGCACTGCTGTGCTAAAAAAGATGTTACCAACCTCAAAGAGTTCCACTAAGAATTAAATGAGAACATATATGCAAATCATCTAGAATAGCTTCACAATCTGGGGCACTCAACCAGATCCTCCTGTATGAAATATTGGTGATTGGGAGAATCAATCAGATATTGCAATGGAGTCTATTCAAAAGGCAAAGCTCACAATATTCTTCTGAGGTATATTTTGCCATTACAGACCAGAATTCATATAGATATCCACGGTCTATCTTGCTTCTTACTGTGAGAACTCAGGGCATTGCAGTGTTATATTGGGAGGTTGGGAGGTGTAGTATAACATGAAAGGCATCTCCAACACAATGTTCCTTACAATGGCTTATTTTTCTCCATCAATTATTTTTTTCTTTTTCTTTTCTTTTTTTCTTTTTTTTTTTTTTTGCTGGAGGGATACCAGAGATTGAACACAGAGAGAGAGGCTCAATCACTTAGCCATATTCCCAGTCTTTTTATTTTTTATTTAGAGGCAGGATCTCACTAAGTTGCTGAGGCTGACTTTGAACGTCAATTCTCCTGCTTCAGCCCCCCACATCACTGGGATTACGGGTATGTGCCTTGACACCTGGTCATCAATGATTCTTGTTCACACTTCTCAAGATATCTTTTTAATACAGTAAAGAATAGAATAATAAACACAATTTCACTTAGCAGAGGAAAATCTCCCAACTTACAACATGTCAAGCTTAATTTCCAAAGCATCCAACTGTTCTCCAGCCCAAATCACCTCATATGTTGCATCTGTCATCTCAAGTCAGTCACTTTCACATCTGGCAGGGCAATAGATCAAAAACAAGTCAGCCCTCCTGAATCCCCTCTGGCATGATTACTGCTATGGGAAATTCACTGGCTTTGATTCAGCAAAGGTAGCCCCTGTTGCCTCTAGATTTCGCCACCATTTAACCCAGGAGCAAGAGAGGCAGACTGGATGTGGGCGAAAATCACAGAGTATCTTAGCTGGACACCAGGTGGCAGTGCTTCAGCCAAGAGCTGCTCCCTCTCCCCACACAGGGAGGGGGCTAGAGACTGATTCCCAAAGAAGGATAATAAATCTAGACAAAGTTTTCACAAAGCAGTCACATTTGAGTAAAGACATAGAGGAAGTGCAGACATACACCATATGGATATTTGAGGGGTTAGCATCGCAGGCAGAGAGTAAAGGCAAAGGTCCTGGTATGGAAACATGCCTGGGAAGTTTCAGGAATAATCTTTCCCTCTAGTCCCTTACACCTTCCAGCACACTGTCGTAAAAGAGACTGACTAATGCACATAGTACTGCTAACTGGTTAGTTGATGACTGTTTTAACCTATTAACTTTGGGGAATGTGTACCTGGTTTGGCATCTTTTTCTCCAGTTCCCCTGAGATACCTTTGAAATCAGTGATGTCACCATCACTGAAACACCAGCCGCCCTGCTCTGGGACCACTGCTTCTCCATAGGCAAAACCTTGCTCTTTAGGAGCCCTCAGATGCTACAACAGGATGACAGCAAAAGTTAGAGATGCTCTTCAAAATCAGGAATAGCTATGTCTTGTCTCCTAAATATTAAAAATAGGAACAATAAAACTTATCACATAGAGTGTTGATGTGTAAATCAGATAATGATTCTGAAATGTGTAATGCAGTGCCTCATGAATAGTAAGCTCAATCAACATTGACTTTCTGTTTTCGTAGTAAAGCCTGCCTTTCCTTCAGTGCCCAAGCCCATGGTTTGCTACTGTTTTTTCTTCTTTCCACATGTGGGAAGCATCTGGAAAACCTTCTCCTAGAGGTCACCATTATTTTTCCCTGTCTCGTTGGGGTCATTTCCTCCTGACTACACTAATATACTCAGGATGTTGAAAGAACACAGATGAACTCTCAAATGGAGTTTTATTTTCATTTCCCCAATGAGTAATGATATTAAATGATCATTAGATATTGAGGATCATATTTCTAAAATGGCCAAGTATTTGCCATTTTTATTGTTTTTTTTTTCTTATCGATTTTAAGAACATCCTACATTTGTGTTCTTTTTCTGAAATATATATTGCAGCACAGGCACCATGTTGTGCATTTATAATCCCAGTCTCTGGGGAGAGTGAGAGTTGAGGGTTCCTCAAGCTCAGGAGTTCAGGGGCCCCAGAGGCAACATAGTGAGAACCTGACTCAAACAAAGAAAAATAAGATGTATTACAAATACAGTTTCCCAATCTGTGGATGGACTCTCCACCTTATTGACACTTTTAGTAAAGTAGCAGATTACAAGGTTAACATACATAAATGAATTGCTTTCTCATACTCTAAAAATTAATCTGCTGAAAAAGAATTTAAGAAAACTATCTCAATCACAATAACCTCAATAAAATAAAATAAAATACTTGGAAACTGATGTAATAATGGAGGTGAAGGACCACAACAATATAAACTATAGAACAAGAAAGAAAGAAAATTAAGACCTTAGAAGATGGAAAGAATTCCCGTGTTCTTGGATAAGCAGAATCAATATTGTCAAAGTAGCCAGACTACCAAAAGTGTTCCACAGATTCAATGCAATTCCCATCAAAATACCAATGGCATTCTTCACAGAATCACAAAAAGAAAAAAAAAAGTTTTAAAATACAAGAATAAGAATAAGATACCCAGAACACCTGAGCAATCCCGAGCAAAATGAACAATGCTGAAGGCATCACAATACCAGACCGTAAATTATACTACAGAGCTATAGAAAAAAAAATAACAAGCTATTGGCATCAAAACAGATTACAAAGTCTAATGTAATAGAATAGAAGAAAAAGAGACAAATCCACATAGATACAGTCCCTGATGCTTGACAAAGGTGCCTAAAACACATGTTGGAGAAAAGACAGCATTTAACAAACAGTGCTGGCAAAACTAGACATCTATATGTAAAGAATAAAACTTTTTTAAAAAATATATTCCACATGTTATACATGGCAGCAGAATGTATTTTGACTCATTATACATAAATGGAGCACAACTCTTCATTTCTCTGGTTGTACATGATGTAGAGTCACACCATTCGTGTAATCTTACATGAATACAAGGTAATAATGTCTGTCTCACTCCATCCCCGTACCCCCTCCTCTCCCATCACTCCCCTCTGTCCAATCTAAAATTCCTCCATTCTTCCCTTGCCCCCCCCCACTCTATTATGGATCAGTAGCCACATATCAGAGAAAACATTTGACCTTGTTTTGGGGGGATTGGTCTATTTGCTTAGCATGATATTCTGCAACTCCATCCATTTACCTGCAAATGCCATACTTCGATTATTCTTTAAGGTTGAGTAATATTCCAATGTGCATATATACCACAGTTTCTTTATCCATTCATCTATTGAAGGGCATCTAGGTTTGTTCCACAGTTTGGCAATTGTGAATTGAGCTGTGAATTAACATTGATGTGGCTGCATCACTGTAATATGCTGATTTTAAGTCCTTTGAGTATAGACCAAGGAGAGGGGTAGCTGGGTCAAATGGTGGTTCCATTTCAAGTTTTCTAAGGAAACTCCATACTGCTTTCCAGAGTGGTTGCACCAGTTTGCAATCCACCAGCAATTTCTGAGTATTCCTTTTCCTACATTGTTGTCAAAACATATTGTTGCTAGTATTCTTGATAATTGCCATTCTAACTGGAGTGAGATGAAATCTTAGTTTTGCATTTCTCTAAAGGTTAGAGATGTTGAATATTTTTCATTATTTGTTGATCAGTTGCATATCTTCATCTGTGAAATGTCTGTTCAGTTCCCCTATCCATTTATTGATTGGGTTATTTGGTTTTTGGTGTTAAGTTTTTTTGAGTTCTTTAAATATCCTGGAGATTAGTGTTCTATCTGATGTGCATGTGGTAAGAATTTTCTCCCATTCCGTAGGCTCTCTCATCACATTACTGATTGTTTGCATAGAAGAAGCCTTTTAGTTTGTATTTATCTTATTTATTGATTCTTCATGTTATCTCTTGTACGTTAGGAGTCTTATTAAGAAAGTCACGTCCTAATCTGTCATGATGATGATTTGGGCCTATGTTTTCTTCTATTAGGTACAGGGTCTCTAGTCTAATTCCTAGGTCCTTGATCCACTTTGAATTGAGTTTTGTGCAGGATGAGATAGGGGTTTCATTTCATTTTGCTGAATATGGATTTCCAGTTTTCCCTGCACCTTGACAGTGCTGGCAAGTGTTTATTGAGGAAGCTATCTTTTCTACAAAGTATGTTTTTGTCTAGTACAAGATAACTGTATTTATGTGGGTTTGTCTCTGAGTCTTTTATTCTGTACCATTGGTCTACATGTCCGTTTTGGTGCCAATACCATGCCATTTTTTTACTATTGCTCTGTAGTATAGTTCAAGGTCTGGTATTGTGATGCCTCCTTCTTCACTCTTCATACCTCAACATTGTAAAGGCTACCTATGCTAATCCCAGATCCAACATCATTCTAAATGGAGAAAATTTGAAAGCATTCCCTCTAAAAACTGGAACAAGGCAGGAATGCTCTCTTTCACCACTTCTATTCAACACAGTCCTTGAAACTCTAGCCAAAGCAATTAGACAGATGAAAGAAATTAGAGGGATACGAATAGGAAAAAAAAGAACTCAAACTATCACTTTTGCTGACAACATGGTTCTATATTTAGAGTACCCAAAAAATTCCACCAGAAAACTTATAGAACTCATAATCAAATTCAGCAAAGTACCAGGATATAAAATTAACACCCAGAAATCAAAACATTCCTATGCATTAGTGATGATGAATTCACTGAAAAAGAAATTAGAAAAACTACCCCACTCACAATAGCCTCAAAAAAATAAAATACTTGGGAATCAATCTAACAAAAAAGGTGAAAGACCTCTACAATGAAAACTATAGAACACTAAAGAAAGAAGTTGAAGAAGACCTAGAAGATGGAAAGATTCTTATGCTCTTGGGTAGGCAGAATTAACATCGTCAAAATGGTCATACTACCAAAAGCATTATACAGATTTAATGCAATTTCAATTCAAATCCCAAAGACATTCCTCATAGTAATAGAAAAGGCAATCATAAAATTTGTTTGGAAAAATAAGAGATCCAGAGTAGCCAAAGCACTCCTTAGCAAGAATGAAACTTGATCTCTCTCACCCCACACAAAAGTCAATTCAAGGTGAATCAAAGACCTAGGAATAAGATCAGAAATTCTGCATCTGCTAGAAGAAAACATAGGCTCAACAACACTTCAACATATTGGCACAGGCATCAACTCCCTTAACAAGACTTCTAAAGCACAAGAAATGAAACCAAGAATCAATATTGACACGGCATCAAATTAAAAAGCTTCTGCACCAAAAAGGAAACAAGATTATGAAGAGAGAACTTACAGAATGGGAGAATATCTTGGCCAGCTACTTCTCAGATAGGTAATTATTATCTAGACTATATAAGGAACTCAAAAAAATTAACACACACACACACACACACACACACACACACACACAAATAACCCAATTAATAAATGGGCAAAAGAACTGAACAGACACTTTTCAAAAGAAGAAATACAGATGGACAATAAATATAAGAAAAAAATGTTCAACATATCTAGCAATCAGAGAAATGCAAATCAAAATTACACTGAGATTTCATCTCACTCCAGTCAGAAAGGCAATTATCAAGAATACAAATAATAATAAATTTTGGCGAGGATATTAGGTAACTGCAACACTCGTACATTGTTGATGGGACTGCAAATTCATACAACCACTCTGGAAAGAAGTATGAAATTTCCTCAAAAACTAGAAATAGAACCACCAGACGAAGCAGCTATCCCACTCCTCAATATGTATTCACGAGAATTAAAATCATCATGCTATAGGGATGCAGCCACATTAATGTCTATAGCAGTGCAATTCACAATAACCAAGTTTGGAAACAACCCAGATTTCTATCAAAGATGAAGGATGAAGAAAATATTAAATATGTACACAGTGGAGTATTAACCTTAAAAAAATGAAATTATGGCATTTGCCAGCAAATGAATGGAACTGGAGACCAACATGCTAAGTAAAATAAACCTAGAAAGTCAAGGGTCAAAAGTTTTTTCTGATATGAGGAGGCTAGACCAAAATAAGGGTAAAAAGATAAAGAAAAGAAAAGGAAAATTAAAAGATAAATTTAAAAAATTTTAAAAAAATTAAATTAAAAAAAGAAAGAAAAAAAAAGGTGAGGAAGGAAATCCCATGAAAACAGAAGAGAGATCAGTGGAATACAGGAAGGGGATTTAGGAGTAAGGAAGAGAGATGGGAAAAGAGAAGAACAGTGGAATGAGTCTGACCTAACTTTACTACGTTCATATATGAATATACCAGAGTGAATCTTACCCTTATGTATATCCTCAAAGCACTAATTTAAAGAAAAAAAGATAACTATAAACAAATAGAAGAAAGATCATTAGAGTGGAGGAAATTGAACACAGAGAGGGAGGTGTGGAGGGAAAGAGGAAGTATTGAGGATTGAATTAAAGTAAATTGTATTCCATGCTTGTATAATTATGTCCAAATGAACCCTAATATTATGTATAACTAAAATGAATTAATTTTGGGGAGAGTACAGGGGATCGAACTCAGGGGCACTAAGTCACTGAGCCACATCCCCAGCCCTATTTTGTAATTTATTTAGAGACAGGGTCTCACTTCACTGAGTTGCTTAGTGCCTCGCTTTTGCTGAGGCTTACTTTGAACTTGAGTGCCTCCTGCCCCAGCCTCCTGAGCCACTAAGATTACAGGCCTGCATCATGCCTGGCAAATGAATTATTTTTAAAAGAAAAAAGAGAGGAGGCGGCTCAGCACAGTGCTTGGACTCGGAGCAACCACTGGGGCTCCGGGCGGCTGCCTGAGGGGGAGCTGCGTGGCGAGCTGTTTGGACTCAGAACGACCGCTTCCGAACACCGGGGGGTTGCCCGGAGGAAGAGGAGAAGCCCGGAGGGTCACTTTGTCTAGGAGTGACTGCATCAGAGCCACAGGCGGTTGCCAGAGGAGGAGGCGAGTGGTGAGTTGTTTGGACTCAAAGCGACCACTCCTGAACACCCGGGGGGCTTCCCCGAGGAGGAGGAGTAACAGGGTGGGTCACTTGGACTCGGAGTGACTACCTAGGGCTACGGGTGGTTGGCGGGAGGAGGAGACGCAAAGTGAGTTGCTTGAACTCCTAGTGACTGCGTCGGAAACCGGGCGGCTGTACGGAGGAAGAGGTGTGTGGTGGGTCTCTGGGTATCGGAGCTATTGTACGGGGCTCCAGGTGGCGGCTCAGAGGAGGGGCCGCATAGCCAGCCGATTAGGTGCAGAGCAGGGTCCTAGGACCGGCTTCTTGCTGGAAGAGCCGCACAGAGACACGCCTGGGGCAGAGTGAAGTTTCCAGGACTGTGGGCAGATTCTCTGAGGAGGGGCAACCTAAGGAGACTCGTCTGCAAAGGGTGAGGCTCCCAGGCCCAGAAGGTAGGTCCAGGCCCCTGGGAACATTGCAGAGAAAGACAGCCCAGCCCAGGCAGTAGTTGTAGATTGAGGGGAACCTCTAGGAGGGGAACTGACCAGCGAGACTTCCCTACTGGGTGAGACTTCCCTGCTGGGAGAGGTTTTCCCACAAGGACGGTAAAACCAGAGACACAGGCACAAACAGGCCTTGCCTCAGCCTGCAGCCTAGTTTCCCTTTGGATGACCATTGGTCAACAAGTGGAGGCACCTCTGCCCACAAGCAGGGAATATACCCCATCTGAGGGTCACCATCCCTAGAGAGGCAGCTTCCTTGTGGAGCACCGCATTATCAACTTCTTCCAAGACTGCAGGCTACTGAAGGATAAGAGTGGATATACTAGCAATCTTCAGGGATATTATAAGTCAATAGAGGAAACCTGCAATATCTTAAGGACCTACTGATTTCTGAACAATATGAGAAAACAAGGGAAGAAAATGCCCCAAACAAATCTAGATGTTACATCAATAAAATCCAACGACAAAATGGCAGAAGAAATGACAGAAAGGGAATTCAGAATGTACATAATTAAAATGATCAGGGAAGCAAACAATGAGATGAAAAAGCAAATGCAGGCATTGAATGATGAGAAGAAAGAGCAAATGCAGGCATTGAATGATAGCACCAATCGACAGTTAAAAGAGCAAATACAGGAAGCAAAAGATCATTTCAATAAAGAGTTAGAGATATTGAAAAAAAACCAAACAGAAATCCTTGAAATGAAGGAAACAATAAACCAAATTAAGAACTCCATAGAAAGCACAACCAATAGGATAGAACACCTGGAAGACAGAACTTCAGATATTGAAGACAAAATATTTAACCTTGAAAACAAAGTTGAACAAACAGAGAAGATGGTAAGAAATCATGAACAGAATCTCCAAGAACTATGGGATATCATGCAAAGGCCAAATTTGAGAATTATTGGGATTAAGGAAGGCTTAGAGAAACAAACCAAAGGAATGAACAATCTATTCAATGAGATAATATCAGAAAATTTCCCAAATCTGAAGAATGAAATGGAAAATCAAGTTCAAGAGGCTTATAGGACTCCAAATACACAAAATTACAACAGACCCACACCAAGGCACATTATAATGAAAATACCTAACATACAAACTAAAGACAGAATCTTAAAGGCTGTGAGAGAAAAGAACCAAATTACATTCAGGGGGAAACCAATACGGATATCAGCAGATTTTTCAATCCAGAACCTAAAAGCTAGAAGGGCCTGGAACAACATTTTTCAAGCTCTGAAAGAAAATGGATGCCAACCAAGAATCTTATATCCAGCAAAACTTACCTTCAAATTTGATGGTGATATAAAATCATTCCATGATAAACAAAAGCTCAAAGAATTTACAAAAAGAAAGCCAGCATTACAGAACATTCTCAGGAAAATATTCCATGAGGAAGAGATAAAACACAAAGAAGCAAATCAGCAAAGGGAGGAATTATCCTAAAGGAACTGTCAAATAAAGGAGGAACCAAGTTGTGTCAAAAAATAAATAAATAAATAAAATTTTAAAAATGAACCAAATGACCGGGAATACAAATCATATCTCAATAATAACCCTGAATGTTAATGGCCTGAATTCATCAAGCAAAAGACATAGACTGGCAGATTGGATTAAAAAGAAAGATCCAATAATATGTTGCCTGCAAGAGACTCACCTCATAGAAAGAGATACCCATAGACTAAAGGTGAAAGGATGGGAAAAAACATACCATGCACATGGACTCAGCAAAAAAGCTGGAATATCAATCCTCATTTCAGATAATGTGGACTTCAAGCCAAAGTTAGTCAGAAGGGATAAAGAAAGACATTTCATACTGCTTAAGGGAAGCATAAGTCAGCAAGATATAACAATCATAAACATCTATGCCCGAAACAGTGGCTCATCCATGTATGTTAAACAAATCCTTCTCAATTTTAGAAAAAAAAGAGACCGTAACACAATAATACTAGGTGATTTTAACACGCCTCTCTCACCACTGGACAGATCTTCCAAACAAAAATTGAACAAAGAAACCATAGATCTCAATAACACAATCAATAATTTAGACTTAACAGACATTTATAGAATATACCATCCAACCAAGAGCGAATACACTTTCTTCTCAGCAGCACATGGATCCTTCTCTAAAATAGACCATATATTATGCCACAAAGCTAATGTTAGCAAATACAAGAAGATAGAGACACTACCTTGTATTCTATGAGATCATAATGGATTGAAGTTAGAAATAAATGAAAGAGTAAAAAACAGAAACTACTCCAACACCTGGAGATTAAACAATATGCTATTATATGATGAATGGATAACAGAAGATATTAGGAAGGAAATTAAAAAATTCTTAGAGGTAAAAGAGAACAAAGAAACATCATATCAAAATCTCTGGGACACTATGAAAGCAGTACTTAGAGGAAGATTTATTTCATGGAGCACATTTAATAAAAGAAGTAAAACTCAACAAATAAACAACCTAACACTACAGCTCAAAGCCCTAGAAAAAGAAGAACAGAACAAGACCAAAAGTAGTAGAAGACAGGAAATAGTTAAACTCAGAGCTGAAATCAACGAAATTGAAACAAAAGAAACAATACAAAAAATTGACAAAATAAATAGTTGGTTCTTCGAAAAAATAAACAAAATTGATAAACCTTTAGCCACACTAACAAAGAGAAGATGAGAGAAAACCCAAATCACTAAAATTCAGAATGAACAAGGAAATATCACAACAGACACGACTGAAATACAAAATATAATTAGAAGCTATTTTGAAAATCTATACTCCAACAAAATAGAAAATTTCGAAGACATCAACAGGTTTCTAGAGACATATGAATTGCATAAACTGAACGAGGAGGACATACACAATTTAAATAGACCAATTTCAAGTAATGAAATAGATGAAGTCATCAAAAGCCTACCAACAAAGAAAAGTCCAGGACCAGATGGGTTTTCAGCCGAGTTCTACAAAACCTTTAAAGAAGAGCTCATTCCAATACTTCTCAAAGTATTCCATAAAATAGAAGAGGAGGGAACTCTCCCAAACTTGTTCTATGAAGTCAATATCACCCTGATACATAAACCAGACAGAGACCACATCGAGGAAAGAAAATTTCAGACCAATATCCTTAATGAACATCGACGCAAAAATTCTCAACAAAATTTTAGCAAATTTCATACAAAAACATATTAAAAAGATAGTGCACCATGATCAAGTGGGTTTCATCCCAGGGATGCAAGGTTGGTTCAACATCAGGAAATCAATAAATGTCATTCACCATATCAATAGACTTAAAGTCAAGAATCACATGATTATTTCAATAGATGTGGAAAAAGCATTTTATAAAATACAGCACCCCTTCATGCTCAAAACACTAGAAAAAATAGGGATAGTGGGAACATTCCTTAACATTGTAAAGGCCATCTACGCTAAGCCCATGGCTAATATCATCCTAAATGGTGAAAAACTGAAAGCATTCCCCCTTAAAACTGGAACAAGGCAGGGATGCCCTCTTTCACCACTTCTATTCAATATTGTCCTTGAAACTCTAGCCAGAGCAATTAGACAGACCAAAGAAATTAAAGGAATACGAATAGGAAAAGAAGAACTCAAACTATCCCTGTTTACTGATGATATGATTATATACTTAGAGGAACCAGGAAATTCCACCAGAAAACTTTTAGATCTCATAAGTGAATCAGTAAAGTAGTGGGATATAAGATCAATGCACATAAATCTAAGGCATTTTTATATATAAGCGATAAATCTTCAGAAAGAGAAATTAGGAAAACTGCCCCATTCACAATAGCCTCGAAAAAAATAAAATACTTGGGAATCAATCTCACAAAAGAGGTGAAAGACCTCTACAGTGAGAACTACAGAACACTAAAGAAAGAAATTAAAGAAAACCTCAGAAGATGGAAAGATCTCCCATGTTCTTGGATAGGAAGAATTAATATTGTCAAAATGGCCATACTACCAAAAGTGCTATACAGATTCAATGCAATTTCAATTAAAATCCCAATGATGTACCTTACAGAAATAGAGCAAGAAATTATGAAATTCATCTGGAAGAATAAAAAACCCAGAATATCTAAAGCAATCCTCAGTAGAAAGAGTGAAGCAGGGGATATCACAATACCAGATCTTCAACTCTACTACAAAGCAATAGTAACAAAAACGGCATGATATTGGTACCAAAATAGAAAGGTGGATCAATGGTACAGAATAGAGGACACGGATACAAATCCAAATAAATACAATTTTCTCATACTAGACAAAGGGGCCAAAAATATGCAATGGAGAAAAGATAGCCTCTTCAACAAATGGTGCTGGGAGAATTGGAAATCCATATGCAACAGAATGAAACTAAACCCATATCTCTCACCATGCATGAAACTAAACTCAAAATGGATTAAGGACCTTGGAATCAGACCAGAGACCGTGCATCTTAGAGGAGAAAAAGTAGGTCCAGAGCTTCAACATGTCGGCTTAGGACCAGACTTCCTCAACAGGACTCCCATAGCACAAGAAATAAAAGCAAGAATCAATAACTGGGATAGATTCAAACTAAAAAGCTTTCTCTCAGCAAAGGAAACTATCAGCAATGCAAAGAAAGAGCCTACAGAGTGGGAGAAAATCTTTGCCATTCATACTTCAGATAGAGCACTAATCTCCAGAATCTATAAAGTACTCAAAAAACTCTACACCAAGAATGTAAATAATCCAATCGACAAATGGGCTAAGGAAATGAATAGACACTTCACAGAAGAAGACCTACAAGCAATCAACAAACATATGGAAAAATGTTCAACATCTCTAGTAATAAGAGAAATGCAAATCAAAACCACCCTAAGATTCCATCTCACCCCAATTAGAATGGCAATTATCAAGAATACAAGCAACCACAGGTGTTGGCGAGGATGTGGGGAGAAAGGTACACTCATACATTGCTGGTGGGGCTGCAAATTAGTGCAGCCACTCTGGAAAGCAGTGTGGAGACTCCTTAGAAAACTTGGAATGGAAACACCATTTGACCCAGCTATCCCACTCCTTGGCCTATACCCAAAGGACTTAAAATCAGCATATTACAGAGATACAGCCACATCAATGTTCATAGCTGCTCAGTTCACAATAGCCAGACTGTGGAACCAACCTAGATGTCCTTCAATTGATGAATGGATAAAGAAACTGTGGTATATAGATACAATGGAATATTACTCAGCCATAAAGAATGATAAAATTATGGCATTTGCAGGCAAATGGATGAAATTGGAGAATATCATGCTAAGTGAGATAAGCCAATCTCAAGAAAACAAAGGACGAATGATATCGCTAATAAGTGGATGATGACACATAATGGGGGGTGGGAGGGGTTAGTGTTAGGGTTAGAGTTAGGGTTAGGGAGGGGGGCAAGAATGGAGGACGGAAGGACTGTATAGAGGGAAAAGAGGGGTGGGAGGGGTGGGGGGGAAGGGAAAAAAATAACAAAATGAATCAAACACCATTACTCTATGTAAATTTATGATTACACAAATGGTATGCCTTTACGCCATGTACAGAGAAACAACGTGTATCCCATTTGTTTACAATAAAATTAAAAAAAAAAAGTGCAAAAAAGGTGATTTTTTTTTTTTTTTTTTTTTTTTTGAGACAGAATCTGGCTAAGTTATTCAGGCTGGACTTGAGCTTGCAGTTCTTCTGCCCCAGTCCCCCACGTAGCTGGGAGGCACAGGCATATGCTGACATGGGCTGCTGTGCCCCAGTTTAAGAGCAATTCCTAACAAAAAATAATTTTGAACATATTTCACGTTCACAGGAAGCTAGCTTAAATGTTTTCATTATTTTTCTTTAATCACTTTAAAATGCTATGGTGGGTTTGTGTTGTCTCAATTAAACTATATGGAAATATTTCCCCAATCCTTGCTTCCCAATATTGTCCTGGTTTAGCATCAGCCGCAAAAGAAATGCACGAGAAGTGGAAGGTGGATGTGACGCAGCGGCCCTTCCCTACATGCACTGCAGGTTCAGAGCTTCAGGTGCTAAGGCAGCTCAAACATGTGCTATGACCTGCCAGCTCAGCTTATTGTTGATTCACAGCTACTTCACTTCCCACTGCACCTCCTCCTTCAGTCCTCTTTGTCATGTAGTGAGACAGCAAATGAACTTCTTCACCTAAAAGTCACAGACCAAATAAGCCTGAAGGAGGCAAAGGACAGGTAAGTTTTAGTTTGTCCTTGTAGGTCCCCATTGTCCTCATGGGTTCCACTCTATCCTTACAAGTCACGGTTCATTCAAGTTCATGCCCTCATCCATCTTTCCTTCCCAAATCTAGTCTAGCAGACCTTTGGTAAACTCAGACTCAGTTACAGCTGCAAACATAAATAGCTTTGCTGAGACTCTACCACCAATGCCAGATATTGGCTGAGATCTAAACCCTATAAGTGATCTTATTCTCCATCAGCCATGGTGATTATTCTTCTTTCATTGTACCTAACTAACACAAAGCCTAAGGGGAAAGGGCTGAGGAAACAATTTTCATTTCTATTCCAAATAAGTAGATCAAGATTTGTGCTGTGAGCATCTTTAAGTGAAACTATCACTTTAAACTATGATGGGACAAGTTATTTCAACTTTGGACAACTTTAAGCATGTCCTGTATGATCTATTTTAAGTCAAACATAGAGGACAGAGAATGTATTAGATGAAAGTTGCTCCAGAGACCTCTTTCCAAATGAGATAGATGCAGTTTTTCTTAGAATCACATCTTCTGATCTAAACCACAGATGAGGCAGCCACAGTCGCTTCCTTCTTGTCTGGGCTCTGCAGGTGCATCTCAACTGGGCTTCTGCAGCAGGGTCCCATCTCCTATGGAGCTCCTGAGTTTTTGTTCAGCTTTTACTATCAATTCAAACACTGTGAGTTCCCGGAGAACACAGAAATACTTGGCTGAGTCTTCCAGCTGTAAGGGTGAAATGGTAAGGCTGATGGATTTAGCTGCTTTCTGGAACTGGACAGAGTAGCGACCTTTGATTTCCTTTGAACCAGAAGAGCTCTGACGAATAAGGAAAATGATCTTTCCACTGGGAAGTTGTTTGTACCAAAAAATATAGTATCCACTCTGAGTTGTTTCATAGGAACAGCCCAGGGTGACTGCTTTTCCCTCCTGACCAGATGTGGCTGGCTGAACTTGAGTCACTTTCTGGGCCACACTGAATCCTGTGGGAACAATCAGAAAACAGAGCTCATCCCCTGATTTAGTAAATAAAACTTTGTAAGCATTAGTCTAATTTAGGACCCAAAACAAAACCAAGCTGGAGTCATGGATTGCTTTCCTCCATTCTCCCTTTCCTCCTCGAGGACACCAGAAGCACCATATGCCCGTGTGCAGTCCTTTCCTCCTTAAGACCCTTAGCCATGTTTGAACCAAACGTACCAGAGTAGATGAAGGCCACCGACACCCACAGCAGGCAGGAGAGCGGCCTGTGGCACATATCTCTGTGCACAAAAGTGTTAGTTCTGCCTCAGACGCAGAGTTCAGTGCCTGAGAGCCTGGCAGTATATATATGTACCTCCTGGGTTCTCATGCTACACTCCCAAATAGGAAATGGGGGTTCTTAAGATTATAGACCACAAAGTCTGTGCACAGATCAGAGAAAGTGTGGTTCACCCCAAACTGTTACTTTGCCTACTTCTTTTTCCCTGGTAATCAAGTTAGACAAAACCTAAAAAGGGAGCATGAGAAATGTCATTCGTATTGAGGGTTAGAGTTACAGGAACTGCAGGCTAAACTGAAAGTTTACACACATTGATGTTATTCAGTGGAATAATTTGGAGCATCCATTTAAAGTAGAATTTATTATGAGTCATAGACTCTCTTGGTAAATTTATGGGTCACTAATTTAACACATATTTACTTTTCACCATTCAGAACCTAATAAAATTTAAAAGAATAAAATCCTCCTGGGCCTTTGTCTTTCTCCATGAAAGGCAATGTTAACCAAAATAATTACAGAATCACTTTCTTCTTTCTCACCGATTTCTGGGGCCTATTTAAAATCTACAGTTAATAAAGATATATCTAAGTCAAATGATAAAGGTCAGTCCTTTTGACTTTTAGCAGCTATTCAGTTGATTATGTTTTTATGAAATTATAACAGGAATGAAATATTATTTTTTTCACAATCTGATGTTGCATTTTGCTTACTAGATTTTAAGAGGATGAGGATGTTTAATCCTAGTACCTTCACAAAAAGAACTGTACTTATTAGATAGTGTTTTGAAGAATTGTCTTTATACACTATCCCATTGATCTGAATTATTCACCCTCACTTATTAAACTGTGTATATTTTTCTGTATATTTCTATTTGTAAAATAATCTCCTGATAAAGCATGCCAGGTCTTTCTGTGACACAAGGCTATAATCTACTCCTGCAGAATATGGTACTGATTGACTGCAGTCACTTAGGGGCCTGTCAACAGCACAGAACTTGGTGATTGAATTTCTGCATGCTACTATATGATAGTGTGGAACATAGCTGTTGGTCCATTGTTTTACTTTATTAATATGAAGAGACCAAAAGGCAACTAGAGAAGAAAGTTACAGACACGTTCTTCAAAACAGCTCCAGTTCCTTGATACAGGTTTAAACAACAGATCAGTTCATCGTGTAAGGAAACGTTTATAATGATCTGGACTCCACTCCTCTGTCCCATTTCACTCTAGTTGCTCACAGGAGGCTGGTTTGAAAGTTCAAGGCATTTGTCCTGAAGCAGGTGGAGACAGGGATGCCCACCAAAGCTAGGGGAATTTCCCTCTGGTTGAACTGTTCCTCTCTGTGCTCCTAAGAGCTGTAGGTGCAGGATCTCTCTTAGCAGCAAGTGGCAACTGCCTCTGAAATGTGATTTCTAGGTGGATTATGTTTGGATGTGCTTCGTGCTCAAGTCCCACATGAGCGAGGAAAAGGGTTCCTGTCAGAGGGATGAACTATGAAATTCATTTATCAGAAATAAAGACAAAAGGCAAAAGTATCTTAAAAGCAGGGGCATGACCAGTTGAGTCATCATGAAAAGGCTGACTCTAACAAAGGAAGGAGCCCACCCTTGCTTTATTTATTTCAGCTTCTATGAGAAAAACAAGATAGGGGTCGGGGTAAGCAGGCCATTTGGCTCTAGCTGGTCACTCCCATCTCTGGTGCTTGTACTCCAACCTGAGCAGTGAGCTAACACAGGATACCAGTGACTCAGGTGTTCTCCAACAGTGGATATCCGACTGTGAGTTCCTGAGCCAGGCATTCCTGGGTTAATGGTTCAAACTTCACCTCATTCTCATACTAGTCGTGGATGGCTTCCCACAGGTGCTGACACCTCAATTGCAAAATTTGTCCCATCCTTAGCAATGTTTTGCCCTTTATTGTGATGTAATCAACAGATAATATTTGGTAAAGGACAAAGTTTAATATTTAAGGAAGTATTTTGAAGGAGAATGATCATTTAAAAATCTCCAAGGTTAGTTTATTAATCTGAGATTTGAGGGGCTTGAAACAAAATATGAATTCTGGCTGTGACTGCAAGTATTCACTCGTTTTTTTTTTTTTTTTTTTTTTTTTTTTTTAAGTTGTCAACAGGTCTTTTATTTATTTATATGTGGTGCTAAGTATCGAACCCAGGTCCTCACACGTGCACATGCCAGGCATGCACTCTACCACTGAGCCATATCTCCAGCCCTTCACTGAAGTTTTGATTGATCTCTTGTCTCCAACCTGACCCTATGGTGAAGCCATGTTCATCAGTTCTCGGTTTCCCTGCAGAAGCCCTCACTTCCTTTCCTTTCTACTCACCCAAACCATGGGGACTGGAATCTTCACAGTGGTACAGCATCTGCTCAGACAAAGGAGATCAAAACAGGTTTCTGAGTTTTGAAGTCTCTCCAGTGACAGAAGTAGCAATGACAGCATATTATTTATAATGTCATATTTATAATGTAACTCTGTGCCTAGTTTTATTAGAAGTCCTGGAAGGAAGAAGAAAGGGAGGATAGTGACCTTCTAAATTCCAACTTGCAACCATGTTGCTTTCATGAGAGCACGTATGTTGTTTGTAACAATCCTGCAATGCTTGTTAGAGTTTACAAGGGGACAAAAACCTCTCCTAAAATGCTGTTTCATCTGTGAAAACGTTCAAAACCATTAATTGTATAAATATTGTCCAAAACAAAAATATTTCCTTCTTTGGACATTGAATTGAGTGAAGATTCTCCTCCACTTTCTGCTGAAAATTCATCTCAGAAAGGCATTTCTGTTAAACTCCCAAATTCCAAAAATTTACTTTTGGTTGACTTCTCTGTAAAGAAACCCAAATGGAAGTATTCGAGTTAATCAATGGAAATCTGTCTTCAGCCTCTCCCTGGTTCCTTTACAAAATTCGCAAACTCACATACCATATGAAGCCACAGGATCAGTATTAATGATCCCAGGTCTTCTCAACTCTCCACACCTTTTACATTCTTGATAATGTCTCAGCTCTGATACTGACCACAAATTCTAACCTTGACATTGCATCCTGTTTGATTTTTGTATATTTCAAACCAATGAAAACTACTCTAATCATATATAAAAACTATTCCAAATTCATTATCCAACTTTTAAAACTACTAGGAAAGAAAGTGAAACAAAGTTTGTGAGTCAAAGGGAGTTCAGATATAGATGTCTTATAGCACATCTCCTATTGATAAGAGCCAATTGATTGATTTTTCTTTTTCATCTTCTCTTTCTGCGTATTGAAAGACTGTGCATTGTGGACTGGGCAGGGAGCTTCTGGCTTGTGTGTTTCAGGTTGACCATCCTTCAGATTTTGTTTTGTTTTGTTTTGAGACAGGGTCTCACTTTGTTGACCAGACTGGCCTTGAGCCCTGGATCTGAGATCTTCCTGCCCAGGCCTCCAAAGTCACTAGAACTATAGGGGCACTCCACCCCACCAGGTGAAATCTTTTAATTCATAAACTCATTAAAATTTTTCATCAAAGGAAATTTTGTTGACATGTATGTAGCCTAATGGGAATACATCTCTCCAAAAGAGAGTTACTAAGGATTCCCTTCTCCATTTGGTGGGCATATGGAGATCATCAAAACTGTGGTTATCAAAGGTTGAATGTTTTCCCTGATAAGTGAATGATGATATATAATGGGAATGGGGAAGTGGGGAGTGAGAGAATAATGGAAGAACTTTAGATTATGTAGAAGGTAATGAGAGGGAGGGGGTATGAAAAATGGTGGAATGAGACAGACATCATTACCCTATGTATATGTATGATTATACAAATGGTATGAATCTACATCATGTACAACCACAGAAACAAAATGATGTGCCCCATTTGTGTACAATGAATCAAAATGCAGTCTGTAAAAAATACACAAATAAATACATAATTTAAAAAACTGTGGTTGTTGCTATCCACTTAAAATTTTTTTTTAATTTTATTACATGGATCTCACATGCAAAAGTATAGAGAATTATGTAATGACTCCTTTTCATCCAGTAATATGAATAAACACAAAATAACATTCTGTTATGTTTTTTCTGTCTCTTCCTTCAGTTTTTCTCAAGCATTACAGACTAAGCTAAAGTAGTGTCTGCTTTTCCTTCTCCTCCAAAGAAGTAGTCACTACTGGGAAGAGTCCCTACAGGCCCATTCACATTTTACCCTTAGAGCTATTTATCATTAAACAATACCTTGTGTTGTGTATGTATTTTGAAGTTTCTCCTAAATAGTTCCACACAGTATATAACATTCTGACATTTGCTTTATATATTCAACACTATATTTTTAAGATTCATCTTATGAAAATATGTGTGAACACTTCTTTTCTTGAAATAGCTGTATATTTGCATTGTCCATTCCAATATTGATTGATTTTTCTAATTATTTTTAAATACTGCTGCATCCTTGAAATGTCTCCTGTTCACATATATGAATTTCTTTAACATAGGTATCAGGAATTGGAATGACTGGATTTTTAGATTTGTATCTTTTTAACTAGGTTAGGCTAATTGTTTTTCTAAGTGGTTGCATAAATTGTTCTCCATGTGGTTATTTTTCTTCTCTGGAAAAGTAAAACAGTCCCATCTTCCTATACACTTGACAACTTGATCGGACTTTGATTTTGTTTACTGATACAAATAGCATAGCAATTTCTTTTCTTTCACCTTAATTTTCTGTAATAACTGTGGAAGTGAATGTTTTATATGTCACAACCATTTCTCTTTCCACTTCTTTGGGCTGACTTTTATAACCTTGTTTTTTTTTTTTTTTTTTTTTTTTCTTTGAATGATTTCCTTATTTATTTATAGCAGTTCTTTATCTAAGCTTAGTTTCAACTACTATCTTGGTCATGTGGTTGGTAAATATACAATAGAACGTGTCTTGTTTTCAATTTTGTGGTGGGGCGCACATGCAGATTTAGAAATTATCTTTTTCTTATAAATTCTCTGGGAATTGTTATTTCTAATTATCAAATAATTCTGATAAGTGTAAAAGTATTTAATTATATAAATTACTTCTTCTGTTTCTTTTGGCAGTATATATTTTTTCATCAAAGTTGTTTCTTTTGCTAATAGTTTTAAATTTCATTAGTTCAAATTGTATGTAACTTTCTCTTAATAAATTTTAACTTCTGCATATAGGTCTGCTTTTTTGGTCTTCTGAATTACTGTCTATTAGTTTTCCATTGTTGCTATGATAATCTAATATCAATTTGGTGGCAGAAGACAACACAAATTTATTCTCTTAGAATTATGAAGGGTTCAAATCCCTAGTCAGTTTCATTAGGCTAAAATCAAGGAATAATCCAATATTTGCCTTTCTAGTTTTAAAGTTTATCCTAATTTCCACATTCATTATAGGGCTTTTGCTGATGTTGTTGTTCTGACTCTATCATCTGTCTCTCTTTCATAGGGATCCTTGTGATTAGTCTGGATATACTGGAAACCCAGGATAAATCTCTCCAATTCAAGATCTTTGAAATAATCACACCAGCAAAATTCTTTTGCCATATGCTATTTTGTTGAATTGTGTCCCTCCAAATTCATATGTTGAAGTCCTAATTTTTAGTATTTATGAATGTCATTTTATTTGAAAATAAGATTTTTACAGATGTAGTTAGTTTCAATGAGGTTATGCTGGAGTAAACTGGACCCCCAGTGCAATAGGACTAATGCCCTTATTAAAAAATAATGTCATGTGAAAAGACAGGGACACACACACAGAAGGAAGATGATGGGAGGAGACACAGAGAGAACATGAGCATCTACAAGAGAGAACATGAGCATCTAGCTCTGAGGGTACCAGAGCTAACAGAGATGTTGGAACAGACCTTCCCTAGAGACTTCCAGGGACATAGATTTTGATTTCCCATGTCTGGCCTCCAGCACTGTGAGACAATGAATTTCTATTGTTTTCACTCACCCAGTCTGTGGTAGTTTGTTATCACAGGCCTATTAATCTAATACACCATGTAAGGCAACAAATTCACAGAAATTGGGAACTTTGATATGGCAGCTTAGGGGCCACTATTTAGCTATCACATTGTCTATTTCTGTTTTCAGTTATCAACGTTACCAAATTTTTTTTTAGTTTTTAGTTCTTCAAAAGTAATCAGCATCGGACTGGGGCTGTAACTCCATGACAGAGCACTTACCTAGCATGTATTAGGCAACAGGTTCGACCCCTAGCACCACACAAAAATAAACAAACAAAATAAAGGCATGCTGTCCATCTACAACTTCTAAAAAAAATTTTTAAATTAATAATCAGTATTGAATTTCCCTTTTTTTCTTTACTTTTGTTCCCTATTTGATTAATATCTATACGTTTTAATTTTATTGAAGTATGGGTTATACATTTAAATAATGGTAGGTAAGTATCAAGTTACGGGAGATTTGAAAATTGCTAACGGTCTTGAAAACCACACTCCTTTCAAGAAATAGGACATTTCCTTCCTTTATTCCATCAAGATCCCTTGTGTCCAAACAATTCCTGCTCCAAGAATATGACTACTTTTCTGTTTCGTTTCTCCATGGATTGGTTTTCCTATTCTAGAATTTGACATAAATGGAATCAAATAGTATGCACCTTTTTTGTCTGACAATTTTGCTAGGCATAATGTGATCAAGATTTATTTGTATATAATTTTGTATCTTAATTGTTCAATTCATTTTATAGCTGATTAATATTCCATGAAATGTATATAACAACTAATTTAATCTCTTCTTTGTGGGCAGTTTCTCTGTTTATTGTTATTATGAAGAGAGTGGCTATGAACATTCTTAAACAAATATTTCATGAACACAGGTTTTCATTTCCTTTGAGAAAATGCCTATAAGTGACATTCTTGAGTTATGATAGATGTCTTTGCTATCTTTGCTTTTATAAGAATCGGCTGAAATGAGTGCCCAGTTTACATTCCATCCAGCAATGTACAAGAATATAATTGTTTCACATGCTTAATTTGGATTTTGAAATACTTTTAGATTCACACGGAAAGTGCAAAAACAATGCAGAGTTGTCTGGTACACCCATCTCTCTTCACTAATAACACATTATGTAATCAGAGCTAAGCACCATTATCCTTATGTACCATTATCAAAACCAGGAAATCGATAATCTTATTCATTAAAATGCAGACCTTATTCTGACTCATCAATTTTGTCTCTGTGGGGCGGGGGTGTATGCAATTCCATGAAACTTTGTCACACATATAGGTCTGTGTAAGTGCCATTGCCATCAGGACCCAGAACTATTCCATCAGCCCCAAAAGACTGCCCATGCACACCCTCCCCACACATACACTGTGGCTCCTCTGACCTTATCTACATCCATATATTTTTTCCATTTAAAAATTTTATATATGTCAAATCATGCATTATGAGATTACTTTTAATTACTTTTGAAATTACTTTTTTCACTCAGTATAATGCCCTTGAATCTCATCCAAGTTTTTGTGTGTATCAACAGTCCATTCTTTCTCCTTGGTGAATAGTTTTCTACCATATGTGTGTAGCACACTATACATAGCCATTCATCCAATGAAGCATACACGTTTTTAGATCCATCTTGTGTTAGTTTAACCCATTTTATTGCTGTGTAGTATTTCATTATAAATATAAATCACAGTTCATAACTCTATTCATCAGTTAGTAAACATTTTGTTGTTTCCCTTTTGGGAATGTGGGTTATTGTAGATAAGACTACCTTAAACAAAAGTCCTTGTGTAGCTATTTATTTTCATTTCTTGTGGATAAATATCTGGGAATGGAATTTCTGTCCATATGATAAATCATTTTTTTAAAAACTGCCTAAAGACTTTCCAATATGGTCAGACCAATTTGCCTTCTACCAGCAATGTATAGAAGAGTCAGTAGACCTAGAACTGATTAAATGGTAATGACAATCCCAAATACTTTATTATGAAAAAATTTTTGCAGGTTGGCTACTCATTAAACTAAGTTTCTTTTATTTACTTTAACAATCCCCCTTTCATACAACTACACTAGTGAATTCACACATTTACTTCATCACCTATTTGTGCAAATGAAAGCCAGTCTGTATTTCTGCCAGTCTAAGCCCTGCAGAGGGCTTTGCTGGAGCCTCAACTGCAGGTTTGAGTTCAGGTTGCAGGTGCCTGGGGAGCACTGTGTGCTTGCTGCGCAGAAGTAGGTGGCTGAGTCTGCAGGTTGAGTATCCATGATGTGCAAGGAGATATGTTTGGCACTTTTGTTGAAGAAAACTGTGAATCTTCCAAATTCCGCTTTTGTCCTAACTGAACTTAAGGCTATCAACGATGCTGGGCCTTTACCAGGGAATTGCTGGTACCATGAGAAGTAGTCAAATGTACTTTTCTCATAAAAACAGTTCAGGGTTGAAATCCCTCCTTCCTGGACAGTCAGAGATTGAGGACTTTGCTTCACCTGCTGCTGGTCACTTTTCCCCTTCTGTTGGCCACTCACCCCTGCTTAGAAAGATGACAAAAAGTCATTAGGCTTCCACATTTATAGTTCCTTCTTCAAGCTCCTACCTGCAAGATTTGTCTGTGTCCCAATTTTCCAATTCCCAAATATAAGCTGGGGTTTCTCTCCCACCACTCACAGGTGAGGTGAAGGCCTAGAATTAAAAACGAGACTCCCAGTAGCCTGTCCATTCCTCCAGGAGCCAGAGCCAGTGAGAAGTCAGCTGGTCTAGTCTCCCAGACAGCTGGAGCATGACTCTAAGTTCAAGAGCACTGCGATCCTTTGAACAGGCTCCACCTTTTCACAAGTAATTTTGAGGCAAACTTTCTGACAACGAAGCACTTCCTTCTTTTACCCAAATTTAGAACTGCTGAAAATACATTAAGGGGGAATCGAAAATCCCCTCTTTACATATGGATAAGGATTGATTTAAAATTCCCCTCTGCCAATCCCCTTTTACCTTTCCTTCATTTCTCCTGGAATATTAAAAATCATACTCTATGACAGGTGGGTACAACAGTAGAAATCATTTTATCTGACAATAGTGGAAGAGAAGGAATTCCCTGAAGCGACAAGATTAACATGAATAGAGGAATTTCATTTTTATTATAAATATTAATAAAACTTATTGGGGACACACAATGGGTGTAATACTCCATGGGAAGCTAAGAGCATGGATCAGAACACACAGAATACATGAGCCCTTTCTCCAAAGGGAATTTAAATGTGCCCATATTTTACATGAACCTAGGAAATGATAGAAGATAATTAAATAAATGTCAATTTCTTTTTATTATAAAATATAGATCAGGTAAATTAAATATTTCCAAGAATATACCTGAAGTGAGAAACTAGGAAATACTGAGATTATCTTCTCTGGAGGAACTCTGATCTTCAGATAAGAAAAGAGAACTTGGAAAACTTCCTAACTTCAGAAGATATGAGGCTACCGTTGCCACTCAATAATGCAGTTTTGAATAACTCTCATTCCGAGTTTGCATAAGCATTTGGTGTTTTATTCACACTGTATTCTCATGGATGAATTATGAGCATATGAAGAATCAATTTGACCTTACGGTCAGAAACTGAGAGTAAATTCCAAAGTAATCCAAAACATGGGAGTGGATTATATTATAAGTAATAGAAGTTGAAAAAATTAAGGAAGACATTATTATTACTGAATCAGAGAGAGGATTTTGTTGTATATATATTTAATGTCATCTCAAATCTAATCAAAGAAAAATATCATCACAGTGCAATAGGAGACGATGGTCCACATTGCTCAGTCTGTCTATTCCCTTTTCATTCTAATGTCCTAGAATTTTTATTGCTTATTTAAGTTTTGATGTTTACTTTGTCATTTATTCATTTATTCATTTATTTGGACATGTATGCAACATAGAATAGCACCGTCTTATCTATAAGAGATGTTTCAAGATCACCTGTGTATACATGAAACAGCAAATAATACTGAACTCTTTCTGTACCATGTTTTTTCCTATACATATATACCTATGATAAAATTTCCTCTTCTCCCACAAATGAAGCACTTTATGACTTTTCCTTGGTTTATCCAAATTGCCAGAACCACTACTCTTGCACTCTGGAGTCCTTATTAGATAAAATACAAATTACTTCAACACAATCACTATGATACTGGATGGCCATTCTGAAAACAGAGATGCTACTAAGTGACAAATAGGCAGGTGGCATATGAAGCGTGGATGTGCTGACAAAGGGCTGATTCATGTCCTGGGTAGGATGGAGCAGAATGGGAGGAGATTTCGACACACCACTCAGAATGGTGGCAATTTAAAACTTATGAATTGCATATATCTGAATTTCCCATTTAATATTCAGACTACAGTTAGCTATAGGAACCTGAAAGATGAGGAGTGAAATTGAGACTAAGAAGGGACTGATAAATATTTATTTGAGGGCCTAGTAAATACCTACAAATGAATAGTACTTACACCTCAGTCATGAAAGACAGAGTCCCAATCTTCAGTTGGCCAGCCCCAATAGTCAAGGAGAGCAAAGTAAAACTCACCAAAGAGACATGTGTGTCTAGACATGATGACACAGGAAAGAACAAGGACCTCTGCTTCTGGACCCAGTCAGAGAAGGACCTAGACAGAGGAGGGGTTTGACCTGAGCCTTAAACCAAGAATCAATTTCCCAATAAAAAGACTAGATCATAGAATTCTAGGCATAGGTTAAATCAGTGTGTCATGACATTGGGCTATATGTGGGAAAGAACATTATAAATTTACATTAAAAGAGTTAATATGGTCCTGACCTTGAAGGACAACATGTGTCTTCAAAGAAGTGCTCCCTTCCAAAGTCAATTTTCAACCCTGTGAGACTAGGATAACAGATACTATTTGGGTAGATGGATAGATAAACATACAGCTACATGTTTCATATCCAAATATATTGAAGCGGAGGAGGAGACAATTTACTAGATTTTTAAAGAGTAATCTCTGTACTTGCTAAATATGTGTAAGAGATAATCATTAGTCTTCACTGAAGCAGCACTGCCCCTTTGTGGCCATATGGGGAGATAACACTGAACAATTTCTTCTACAGCTTCTTCAAAGTTGGTGTTCAACCAAATAAATAATAACCCACTAAAATAAATAGGCAAATGAGCTAAACAGAAACTTCTTATAGAAGAAGTACAAATGACCAATGAGTATATGAAAAGATGGTCAACATTCTTAACCATTACGGAAATGCAAATCAAAACTACACTGAGTTTCCATCTCATTCCAGTCAGAATGGCCATCTGCAAGAATATAAATATCAGTAAAGACTGGCAAGGATGCAGAGGGAAAGGAACCTTTATACACTGTTGGTAGGAATGTAAATTAGGCCAGCCACAATGGAAATCAGTATGGAGGCTCCTCAGGAAACAAAAATGTAATTATCATATAATCCAGCTATACCAATCTTCAGTATCTATCCAAAAAGTTAAAGATAGCATACTTTAACTTTTTTCAGATGCATGCATTCCTGTTTATTGAAGCAAAATTCACAATACCCAAGTTATGGAACCAGCCTACCTGTCTGTCAATAAGTGAATGGATAAAGAAAATGTGGAATGTATACTCAGTGGAGTTTTATTCAGTCATAAAGAAGAATGGAATTCTGTCATTTGCAAGAAAACAGATGAAACTTTAGATCATCATGTCAAGCAAAATAAGCCAGGCTCAGAAAGATAAGTGTTGTGTGTTTTCTTTCATACAGGGAAGTTAGAGAGAAAAAGAGGATAAAAAAGATCTCATGAAAATAAAAGGGAGACCATTAGGGCTGAGGAAGGAGATCAGAGAAAAAGAGGAAGGAATGGCAAGAGGAGGTGCTTGGGAACAAAACTGATCAAATTATATTATGTACATATACAAATACACTCCAATGAAATCCACTATTCTATATAATTATGCACCAAAATTAAATATACGCCAAAAACTTATTTTTTAAAGTTTGTGTTCAGCAACTCCTGCATCCATCAGAGCACCAAAGTACACAGTTGAATTTTTCTGTTGGGGCAATTGTTCTTCTGATGGAAGGAGATTTTGCCATTGGTGAGGTCAGCTAGAAATATCTGCTGACCTCTACTGAAGTGTGTCTCAAGTGGTTCAGAGGGAGTTGGTTGGGATGTTGGACATAACAGGAAAGAACAAGTCTACTGAAATATGAAATTTGCACCACACCTGTCCTGGGGTCCCCTCAGAAGCACACATTGGTCCTCACATAGAGTCACTGCACGGGCTCTTGTCCCTCCCATAATATCAATGTCACATCAAGGTGAGCCCTTCACACTGAAAGGAATGTGTCCCTCAATAGACTCTAAATTAGATAATTGTTTTACACCTTTGTAGACACTTGATATAGTCATCTATTTCTAACTAACATCATGGTGTGTAGTATCTTATTGTGGTATTCCTTGTATTTTCTTGATGACTTATGATGTAGAATAGAGGTCAACAAACTTTTCCCACAATCAGATCATTTTCAAATTTGAAAACTGTTGAGTCTCTGATACAACTACTCAGCTCTGCCACTGCAGCATGAAAGCAGTTATTAACAGTATATAAACAAATGGCATTGCTTGTTCCAATAAAACTTCATAAAAATAGGTGAACAACTGGATTTGGCTCATGGATCATATTTTTTTAAATTTATTTTTATTGTAAACAAATGGGGTACATCCTGTTTCTCTGTTTGTTCATGAAGTAGAGGCATACCATTTGAGTAATCATACATTTACATAGGGTAATGGTGTTTGATTCATTCTGTTGTTTTTTTCCTTCCCTCCACCCCTCCCACCCCTCTTTTCCCTCTTTACAGTCCCTCCTTCCTCCATTCTTGCCTCCCTCCCACCCCCCATTATGTATCATCATCCCCATATTTTGTAGAGCAACTTTGCATGTGCTTGTTGGGCATTCATATATCTTCTTTTATGAAGAGTCTACTCAAATATTTTGCCCATTTTAAAAATTGGGCCTTTGTACTCTTACTGAGTTGTAAGAGCTCTTTACATTTTCTATATAAAAATCCTTTGAACAATATACATGTATCAAATACTTCCTTCTTAATTACTTCCTTGTCTATTTGGTTCATAAAAATATGTTCAACTGTCTAGAAAAGTTTAAAGAAATACACACAGTAAAGAAAGCTTAATAATTAGAAAACTTCATTGTATGAATTAGAAACCTCAGTAGCTTTAGGTTTCCCCAAATTCTTTTATAAATTCAATGCAATATCACTCAAAATTCCACTAGACTTTTTTGTAAAAATTGATGAACTGATTCTATAATTTATATGGAAATGCAAACTTGCTTGAATAACCACAACAGTTTTTAAAAGGAATGATTCTGGAGACTTCCAAGATTTATTATACAACATAATAATCCAAACATTTTGGTATTGATGAAAAAAATGTAGATCGATGCAGATATATTTATCAATGTAGAAAAATAGGTATAATAGAAATAGGTTCATACATACATGTTCTATTAATTTTCTACAATATGCAAAAAATTCAATAGGGAAAGAAAAATTGTCTCAAGAAATGGTATTCATCAACCAGATCTATCTGTTGAAATGCCTAAGGGGAACTACTTTCCAGTGCCGTTATATTTGGCCCATTAGCCTGTGGTTTGTGAGTGATTAAAAAAAGGGTTTTGAGAAAGGAGATTTTTGACCTTTGCATATTTCAAATTTATAAAAATAACTGATCGCATTAAACATATCCCTGGGTCAATGGACTAAAGTTAGAGTATGTAAAGGTAAGAAACACAATGGCTAATGGTTTTTCTGACATCTTGAGTGCTGTGGTATGTTGGTTAGTTTTCTATCACAATTTTTTTTTCCATATTGAGGATTAAATTTAGAATGTTTTACCACTGAACTGCATCCCCCAACCCCCTTTATTTTTTATTTGAAGACTGAGTCTCACTAAGGTGCTGAGGTTGCTTCAAGATACTCTTGCTTCAACCTCCCAAGGAGCTGGAATTATAGGAGTATACCACTCCATCACAATTTTTGGTGTTAGTTAACTTTCCATCACTGTAACAAAACATCTGGTATAATCAACTTAAAAATAGGAAGGGTTTATTTTGGCACACAGTTTTGGAGGTTTCAGTTCTTGACCAATTAGCCCTGTTGCACTTGTATCTGAGGTGAGGCAGCATATCATGACAGACATGCATGGCAGAGGAAGTTGCTCACCTCCTGTTGGATGGCTAGAGTCCCACAGTCTCCATTTGAGAGACAGCCTCTAATGATATAAGACCTCCTACAAGGCCTCATCTTCCAGTAGCACCAAGCTGGGAACTAAGCCTTTAACACATAGGCCTTTGGAGGATATTTTGAACCCAAACTGTAGTAGATACAAATAAGTTAAAAGGATGGAAAAGGCTGTATCATATAAACAACAACCATAAGAGAGCTAGAGTTGCTGTGCTATTGTTAGACAAAATATATTTTGAATGAAAAAAGAAAACTACAAAAGATTGTAAAAGCACTATTTATAATAACAAAAGAGTAAATCTTCAGGCTGGGGATGTAGCTCAGTGGTAAAGTGCTTGCCAAGCCTGCTTGAGGCACTGGGTTCAATCTCCAGAACCAGAGATTAAAAAAAAAAAAAAAAAAAAAAGTCTATATAGCCATTAGTAAGTATAACAATTGGTAATAACAGATCCCCAAAGTAGATGAAGAAAAAACTGACAATATTACAAAATTACAGGGGAAAACAGACAATTCACAATAAAAGTTGGAGCCCTTAGGTGCCTCACCTTCAATAATAGGTATGACAACTGAATGGAATAACAGCAAGGGAACAGAAGACTTGAACAGCACTCTAAAGCAAGTAGACTCCACAGACATCCACACAGCACAGTGCACATTTTTCTCAAACATGCAGAGAAGCTCTCCTGGCTAGATCAGGTCCTAGGCCACACAAGTTTCAAGAACATTATGGGACATAGATGAAAGGAACATACCTTTTAAAGTTATCTCCACATCCATTTATCTTATATGAGTATTCTGTGAAACTTCTTTTCTCTGCTGCTCAGGTAAGATGGGCTCCAAGCACAGTATTTGTTGGTGCCTGGTTGACATGCTGTGGTGAGGTGGCCCTGGGTGTGTCTGAGACACCAAAGAGGATGCTTTGTTGCCAATAACATCTTCATCTGGATGACTTTCTTTCCTTTTCATTTATTTTACTATTTACCCTTTTGGGGTCCAGCATATTGTGAATTAAATGCTTATTTTGATTCAGTTCTCTTATCTGTGACTCTGCTAGTTCTAAGATGGAAATTTATATTTCAAAAGGAGGTGTATGTTGAGACCAAAGTCCCAAACCTATGGGGCCAAAAGATATATGTGCTTAAAACTGCTGATGTAGGTGAGAAATTCTGAAAGGTGCTGCCACGGGGCTCCAAAAGGTTGGTGTGGTGTCCTCCAGGATTTTGGTGAAACCACTGCACATTGTCCATACAAGTAGAAAATTGCAAAGCAGAGTGAAACTGGCCCCTTCCTGGAGGATCAGGACTGAAGGACTCTGATCCATCCATGTCTCTCTCACACTTGATTAAAAACAAAGAAACAGACACAGGTGATAGTCACCATATCCTCTACAAAGTCCCCCAAATGCCCTATGTATTATGAAAATGATATAAAGTTTATGAGGCTTATGAGTTCCATTTCCTCTCTCTCCTTCATATGCTGCAGCTGTAAAATCCTTGGTGTCCCCAAATTCAGGGCAGCCCAATTCACAGCAAAGTTGGGTACACAAAAGTCCCAACAGAGCACCCAGCAGACTCTTTAAGACTTTGCCTGGTTGTGTAAGATGGGAGTCTCCACCAGACCCTGGGGAGGGGTGTGTCAGGACTTGGCTCTGAAGCTTTTCTGCTCCTGCAACCAATGAGCTCCACCTACAAACCCTGCTCAGACCCAGACACCGCAAATCCCTGTGCCTGAAACCTCTCTGCCAGCCTAACCCCGGCTGAAAATCAGGGTGGAGCCAGGTGAAGTGAGGGGGACAGGGCAAGGTCATTAATATATTACTTGAGGAACACTTTCTGACAAGCCTGGAATTATAAGAAGTATGCAGGGTCATGGGGGAAGAAGTGGGCTTCTCCAAAGGAGAACTGCCTCAACTGTACCAAGTAGGTCCTGGGTAGGATCATAGAAAGGACATCCACATACTACAACCCAGAAAACAGGCAAACAGGTATGTATCCTTATAAAGGATTTTATTGACCTGTGACTTCATTTAGGTCAAAGTCATTCCAGTCACCCAAAGTAACAACATAAATACTATCTAGTATATATTTGATGAATTCTTATTATTGAAATATAAAGAAGTGTGAACTGTGACTATTCTGGAATAACCAATATTTGTGGTAGATTATTATAAGAAATGACCATATAGTAGGAGGGAAGATGGAGAAAGGTTGATCGATGGGTGCTAAGTTATGGTTAGGAGAAAGTTCAGGTGGCCCTAACAAGAATGTGAATTGTGAGAAGAAAAATAGGAGCAAATGAGACACCATTTCTACATATTACTTTGGATGGGCAGTACACTCTGTTTTTCTGATTCTTCTGTAAAAACTTCCTGTGCTTCATGCTTGAAGTTCAGTAAACCCCTTTTTGTTCTTATCCATCTCTTCCTCTTTTCCTTCTGCTTTCTCTTCTCATTGTATTTCTGCTTCCATATTCTCCGTTTTCTTCTTACTTTCCCTTTCTTCTAGGTACTGGATGGGAACAGAAGGAATATTAAAGAAAAGATGATATTAAATGGTTTTGAAATAATTTGAACCTATAAAACAAAGTTTGGGATTTTACTGTGGTGTGTAAAAACCTAAGCAATAAAAATTAAAATCAGACATAAAAGCAAAGTGTGCTTTCTGTTCCTTTGAATTCTCCATTTTCTTTTGTCCTTTATATGATTCTGTGTTTAATTTAGGAATGTTTTACAAGAAATACAATTAATAATGCAGATTAATGTTATGATAATATTGTATTCAGATATGTGCGTTATAGTTGTAAGCTTTGAGGAAAAGTATCCTGATGTAAAAGTCACCAATCTTGTTTTAGAACGCAGAGTTATTACTTGAAAGGCATATAAGTCATATTCAGCAAAAAGCAGGTTTCTTATAATGAATTAATTTGTTCTCATACTCATTCTCCCCTCTTTATCATTATTAGTCCTTATCTCCATTCTCAGAGACTTCCTCAAATCATTCAACAACTATTCACTACTAGATTCTGCAAGAGAGTGACTCAATATAGACCTTAAGAATGCAAAATGAGTAAGACAGTATATCTTCCTTCATAGCATTTGTAGTGAGGGACACAAACATCTCCTTAAATTCAATAAATGCCTAAAGGATGCCATGAAAAACATGTGCCTTAAATACCTTAAACAATGTGTCTTGTCAGGCATACCAAGACAGGAACAGGAACATTATTTCAACCTTCTATTACAAAACTCAAAGGAAGGTGTAGTGCTGAATAACTTCTGTAGAGGTGACAAGATTGCAAAGTGACAAAACAGAGATGATGATCTCTGAAAAGTGACCTTTATCTAAGTACAATGAACACAGAAGATGAGCAAGGATGTAGACAGTACCATCCTTAGACTCTGGCAAGAGGGTTCCTGCCCAAAGCCCCATAATTTTATAGGTCCAACCAATCACAAACACACACACTCAGAAAATGTACCAAAAATCAAAGGGTCTATCTCTCACTCACAAACAGGCACAATCTGTAAACTTACACAATCACTGTACTCATACCTTCAGGCTCAAGGAAAGTACTCCTTCACATACCAGACCCTTATCCTTGAAAGTGCACTTGATTATCAGGAAATTTGAAGGGTTGTGCTGTTGCTAATGTAGAAGGGACATTTTGGTTTGAAAGTTGGGGAAACTTTAGGGAAGAGAAAGAAAAATTAGTGAGCTAACCCAACATTCCCTCTCAGATCGTGTGGTTGCAATACATTCTTGCACAATGGAGTATTATCTCCCACTAGGCATAAGGATGCATTTTCTTGCTTCTCATCTGTACTCATCTGTGTTTTTGAAGGGTGCTAATGAAGCAGCACAATATTCACAATAGTTGCTTATGATACTGGAAAGCTTTGCCATGTTACACAATATTGTTTTTAATTATATGTGTTTGTTCCTTGAACCTGGATAATGATACTGATTATTTACTTCAGCAGTTATGTAGACATTCAAATGAGAATTACGAGTAATTGTGTTTTTATAAAAATATAATTAACATTTTAAAAATTTAAAATAAACTTTGTTTTATTTAAATACATTTTATTAAAAATAAGAATTTTTAGGTATTATATACATTTTGCTTTTCATCTTTAATAGATTTTTTAAATGTTTTGAAAGAAAAATAACTGTTTAGGGAAATTTACATGAAAATATTTACTTTGTATGCTTGCAGAAACTAAACTAATTTAAGAATAATCTCAGGGGCCAGGGAGGTAGCTCAGGGGTAGAGTGCTTTTCTAGCATGCACAAGACCCTGATTCAATCCCCAGCACCTAATCATCATCATCATCATCATCATCATCATCATCATCCACTGTAGATGGAGTTGCAGACAAAGGAAATGAGGATGCCATTTTCACTGAAGTAGAAAATGAAGTTATCTACAGACAATGAAGATCAGATGGATCATTAAAAAATAACTGCAAATGCATCCTACAGGCACGGTGAGGAATACTGCAGGAAATAAGTAAAGAGGATTAAGAAATCACTAATTGTCCTTGGCTACTCAGGCGGTCTTCGAGAAATTGAATTGGAAAGGAGAAAAATGGGGTAGTTTGTAGCTGAGTGGTAGAGCATGTGTTTGGCACATGTGAGATCCTGGGTTCCATCACAGCACCAGGAAAACACACACACACACACACAACACACACACACACACACACACACACACACATGAAATAAGAAAAAAAAGAACATGTTGCAGAGCTGGGAAAAAGGAGAGTGTGGATCTGTTAAAGAAAGGACAGGTCATTCATAAAACAACCAACCTGAAGCTTCCACCTGAAACTTTGGCAGGACTTTGTGGTTACTTAGGAATGCCTGTTCCTAGGACCAGTACATAAAGAAGTTCTTTTTTTCTTCCAACTGTATTGTCTTTGGAATGGTGGCCTTGTACACATCCTTTAATACCAGCTTCAATTAAGTTCCCCTGCTTCAAACACTTGAATGAATGAGCTGAAGTCTTTTGAAGAAGCCACATCAGAGGAATTTAGCCAATTGAAATCAAGATACTGGATAAAATCATCTGGAGATAAAGTCATTCAGGGAAAAAAAAAAAAAAAAAAAAAAACAGTTGTTCTGGGTTTCCTGACTGCTTGAGAAGAGATTAATGACAAAGGTCAACCTCTGATTTGTCCCACACTAAGGCACAAAACAAACTTCAGGCTCTCTTGCCCCACCCCTATCAAATGACGTGCCAGCAAGTAACCAGCTTGTTGAGAATCCTGTAGCCTAATGGCTCTAGGATAAGAATGCTTGCCCTTCAGAAATCAGAATCCTTCCTTTGGAAAACAGCAAACACACACTAAGATCTCTATAAGAACCAAACAATTCCTAAGATTCTACTTTCTCTGTACTCTTGCCTTCAGAGAACATGCCAAATTCCTGAAATAATTGAGGCTGGGACCCTGCTTCTTTAATCTGCATGTCACTGGTGGTTTGTGTTCAGCTCTGCACGGTGGGACTCAGGGCACAGAAGTACTCAGATTGTCATGCCAATGATATGAGAGTTTCCTTGGTTGGAAGGAATTTACATTCTGCCAAGATTCAATCTCAAAACCTTTAATGCCTTAAACAAGCCCGTTTCCTGACAGGTACTTTGGGAGAGGCTGGAGGCCAGGACAAGGTTGGCACTGGCCAGTAGTGATACTGCTTAGATGAGTAACTGCACCTCGGCCCAGAGGGTCTCCTGCAGGAGTCTGGTTGGGTCACTGACTGGACTCTGCATCCTCCTGCAATATCAGCTCTGTGCAGCCAATGCAAGAGTTCCTATTCAGAGTCAATCCAGGCAGCATTCCATCCACTGATAAGGGAATAGAGCAGAATGATCCTTCCTCTGGAACAGGGATGCACAGCAAGATCATGGCAAGCCGTGAGGAAGCAGCACACTCCTTCCGCAGCCATTCCCCATAAATAGAACTGGATGACTGGAGACTTGGACTCAGATGGCTCTGAAATTAGGGAAGAATGACAGGGAATTTAGATTTCTTTTTGGGAATATTGAAAGGAAGAGACACTTTCTTGAGAAATCTGTCTGCCTCTGCCCTCTGAGATTCTGCATTTGTAGCTGTCTAAAAAATGTTCAGCAGAGCTCGTCCTTAAAATGTAGGGAAGGAAGGTGTTTTTTAGTTTAATTTAGTCTACAGGAAAAGCAGTTCCTGTTGAGGCAGCAGCGCCCTCCAGGAGCCAAATAGAAAGCTAAGAAATGTACAGGTTTGGTGAACTTTCCACACCTCCTTCCAGTCCTGTCAGGGTTTAATTCCAAAGTTTTATAATAATGTACAGAAGAGTATTTATATTTTGTAAGGTCTGCAACTTTAAGGCGAGTCTTTAAAAAAATACGAAACTATGAACTGATAATTTTTTAGAATGAAAAATAATCACAAGAAATTTTAAAAATTAGAACTTTTGAAAAATGAAAGCCACGAACATGATAGAATCCAGAAAATTACATAGTATTTTAATACTTATTATCTTGATATTATTCTATAATAGTTTTTGTTCCTTCACTTTTTGGTACCATGCTTTTTGTTTTTGTTTTTGTTTTACAGTGCTAGGGATAGAATCCATACTTCCTAATTGGCTCTCCATGTGACAGTACATTGTGATATTTCTATGTAACACAGTTGTCTTTAACCCCAACATCATCTTCCAGTTTAGTATCACATGACATTAAGATGGTGTCATATAAATATTTATAAATATGTTTAAATTGGAACAAATGTCCATCAAATCACTATGTGCTAAGATTTCTTTGCATATCAAACTTTCTATAGTTGTAACAAAAGCTAAATACTGTGAACTTTCATTGAGCAGTTTAGTAGGTCTGTATTAGTTCCTTAATGCTGTGGATCACATTACTACAAACCTAAGAACATAGAACATCATCCATTTATTGTCTCTGTAGGTCATAAGCCTGGGAGCAGCTAAGCTGGATCTCATAAGGCTCAGTCAGTTAAGCTCACAGTCTTGTCTGATGAATGGGACTTTTCTTCCAAGCTCATGTGGTTTTGGCAGAATTCATCTCCTTACAGCTGCAGAACTCTTCCTCTAGAAGGAAACTGTAATTTCAGGAAGAGCCTGAGCCCTCTGTTAATGAGTCCAACTGATAAGATCAGGACCACCAAGGATAATCTCCCTTTTGATGAACTCAAAGTGATTAGGGACTTCAGTTTTACCTGCAAAATACCTTCACCTTTGCCATGAAATATAACCTAATTCCAGGAGTGCCAGCCATCATATTCCAGGTCCTGACAACACTCTAGGGGAGAAAAGTATGCAAGGTATATATACCAATTGGAGATCTTGGATACCACCTTCGAATTCTGCTACCACAGTAGCTAATATCCTTAGTGTATTGGTATATTATGTGTGTTTCATTGCCCACCAAATGTAAATGCTTTACGAATAATGTGAAAGAAATTAATAAAACAATATGATTGGGCAAGGCCATTTCATGCCAAAGGAAAAACAAACAATGGTAAGAAATCCAATTTAGATAGAGGAGAATACACAAAATTGCATCAATGACCTTGGAACTAGTCTGAGTTGCAGAATCTCAAGTACTACCAAGATTTTCTAAGTGAGAATCTGCATTTTACTGTGATTTATATGCACAATAAAGCTTGAGCAACATTTGTCTAGATGATTAAATTTGTCTAGATGATGAAACTTAGAAATATTTTTTATGTTCAATGATATCATTGATGACTTCTTAGAAAACAGATTTTAAGATGCATTGTAGCCTCTAATTAAAAGGTTTATGGGCTGGGGGAGTAGCTCAATTGTGGAGTACTTACCTAACATGCATGAGGCACTGGATTCGATTCCCAGTACTATAAGAAAGACAGAAAAAACAAAGTTTTAAATAAGATCCACAGTTGTCTTACATAATACTCAAGATATCCTGGTTTCAATCAATACTCACTCACTATAGTAAGAACAAGGAAAATCTCAGCCTGAATAAGGAAGCTCAATCAACAGGCTCGAGGGCAAGGATAGGTAGCCAAACAGAAATCAGACAAAAGGGGCCGAAGCAAGCTTTATTGGATTTTGGCTCTCGGAAGAAATTCCTAGCCCTCCAGGGTACAGGTCAGGGTGGAGAGCCAGAGAAAATTACTCATGGCCCCGGCTGCCCAGGGTCTTCATAGGCCAGAATAGGCAGAGGTCCTTCTGAGAGATAGGTGGACAGAAGGGTCAGTGGGCTTTATCTGTGCTCATTTGATTGGTCGCTTTTTGGCACACTGCCCGCTGCCTTAGTTGTTCTGCTCCCTCCCATGCAGCCGCTGAAATCCGACCTAACAGACACCAACACCTAACCTAAGTGACTCAGATATTACAATTGCCTGACAAGGGCAGACATCATTTAAAAAGGCTTCAACAAACAATTACAAATTTAAATTTAAAAATAGAATGTTTCAGCAAAGAATAGAATGTATAAAGAGGAAAGGAATTAAATGCTTGGAAGATAAAGTAAAATAACTGAAAGAAAACACTAGGAGATGAGCTCAACAACCCAATGGATGAATCAGAGAAAAACATCAGTGAACCAGAACCTGTTAAAACTGACCCTGCTCACCTGAGCACAGAGAGAAAACAGACTGACGAAAAAGTGATTAGCACCTCAGAGACCTGTAGAACTGCGACAAAAGGTCTGATATTTGTATTATCAGGATCCTCATGAGGAGAACAAAATAAGGCTGAATAAGTACTCCATGAAGAATGGCAGAAAACTTCCAAATTTATGAAGAGTTATAAATATATTTTGGGGAGCTGAAAACACCTTGAACAGAATATACCTAAATAAATTCATGCCATCATAACAAATCTGAAAGCTTTTTAAAAGAAGAAAAAATCTTGAAGGCAGCCAAAGAACAATAACATCTCATCCAAGGGAAAAACCAATTCCAACAATAATGGATTTCTCAACAAAAGCCAGGGAGACCAGAAGGAAGTGGCCAAATATTTTTCAAGTGCTGAAAAAGCACTGTCAATAAGAAGAATCTGAATATGAACTGACCCTTCAGGAATTAATATGAAATCAAGACACTCAGAAGAAGGCAAACTAAGAAATTTGCCACCAGTTGACTTACCCACTAAGAACGTCTAAAGGTAGTTCTCTAAACACAAAGAAAATCATAAAAACATACCTTGGAACATCAGGAAAGAACATAATAAGCAAAAATATGGGTAAATATGATAGGTTTTTCTTTTCCTCATGCATTTCCTAAATTATGTCTGATAGATGAAGCAAAACTAATAAAAGTATTCAATTAAATTATATATATATATATATATATATATATATATATATATGTATTGGGGGACCATACGGAGGATAAACGGAAGTAAAGGGAGAGAGTGATTCCGTACTTCATTCAAATTGTGACATAATGTCACAGGTACACTGTGATACTTGTATGTAATGTGATACCTAAGGCAAACACTGAAGAAACCTATACAAATAGTTATCTCCAAAACCGTATAGATAACTGAAATAGAATTCTAGAAAAGTCAAATAATGAGGAAATCAGGGAACAAAAACCACAGGGAAACACAAAAAGAATGGAGAGAACAAATAACAAAAAATAAAACTGAAGATTTGGTCTTAAAATATTAAATACACTAAATGCAAAGAGTCTACATGCACCAATTATGATGCAGAGATTCACCAACATACGCCAATGAAAAAAACAGCTAAAATATAAGTAGATGAAAAACATAACTCAATTATAACTGTCCACAAGAAACTCATTTATAATATAATGACATATATATGTACAAAAGATATGCAGTGATCAAAGGAAAGTAGGAATAGTTATATCAATATTTCTGAGCAAAGAAAATTAACAGAGAAACATATGTACTGTTCAGAGAGTCAGTATGCCAAGAAGTTATAACAATCCCAAATGTGCATTAACCAACCAACAGAGCTAAAAAGTAAGTTTAAGAAAAAACTGCTAGAAGGGAAAAGAGAACTAAATCTAGATTTATAGACAGAGACTTCAATATGCCTCTCTCGGGGATTCATAGAATGACTACACAAACTCAGTGAGAATCTATAAGAACTCAACAGTACTCTTCAGTTGGCAGACTCTATTAGAATGAATAAAATAATCCCCACAACAGCAGAATTCACACTTTTTTCAAATGCCCAGGAAACATATTCTAAGTAAGATTACATCCTGGACCATAAAACAAACTTCAACAAATTTAATGTTAAAAAGTTGAAATTATAAAGAGTATGTCCTCTGATCACAATGAAATAAAACTAGAAATAAATATCAGAAAGATAACAGGAAAATCTTCAATTGCCTGCAAGCTAAACAACACACTTCTTAATAATTCAAGGATCAAAGAGGATGTCTGTGGGCAATCTATCATGCATTGAGCTGAGTGGAAATCAAAATACAAAGTAACTGAGGGGAAATTTATTACACCAAATGTGAATATTAGAAAGAGGGAAAATCTCAAACAAATCATCTAAGCTCCACTTCAAGAACCTAGAAAAATAAGAGAAAAATTAACCCAAACCAAGCCGAAGGAAGGAAATAACATAAATAACACAGAAATCAGTACAACTGAAAACAGGAATAGTCAATGAAGCAAAGAGCCAACTCTTTAAAAGATCAGTAAAATTTATAAACTTCTAGCAAACCATACAAAGAAAAAACAAAGACACAAATGATCAATATCAGGAATGAAACAAAGGAAGTTATTATAGACACTGCAGATATAAAAGGACACTATGTAAAAATTGAATGAATGTAAATATAGGCTTTAATCAATTTTTAAAAGAAATAAAGATGATTAACATCATACTAGGGAAATGCAAATAAAAACCACAGTGTGATATTGCTGCATACCTATCAGAATAGCTAAAATTAAGACCAATGACAACAGCAAGTGCTGCCAAGCATATGGAGAAATTAGATCACTCAGACATTGCTGGTGGGGATGCAAAACTGTCTAGCATCACAGTTTGACAATTTCTTATAAAACTAACCATGTATTCACCTTTTGACTCAGTAATTGTATTCCCGGGCATATGTCCTGGAGAATGGAGACTTATCTTCACCCAAAACTCTGAACATGGTGCTTATAGCAGCTTTGGTCATAATAGATTAAGACTGGAAAAAACCCAGCTGGCCTTCATGAAGTGAATGGTTAAACAAAATGTGGTATTTTCATGCCATGAAATCCTGTTCAACAATAAGAAGGAAGGAATTATGGAGGTCCACATCCACCTCTATGAAACTCCAGAGAATTATATGGAGTGAAAATACCAACCTCAACATGTTATATGTAGTGTGATCCTATTTATAGAATATTCCTGAAATGACCATATTATGGAAATGGAGAATAAATTAGTGGTTACCAGGGGTTAAAGAGTAAATGGAGACAGCAGAGATGTGGGTGTTGATATAAGAGGGATCCTGTGGAGAAGGAAGGGTTCTACACCTTGACTCTATCAGTATCCATATCCTGGTTGTGACCACACTGTGGTTTTGCAAAGATGATCTATCCCTGGAGTAAATGAATGAAGAACACATGGACATCTCTATATCGAGTCCATATGTATTGAAGACAACTGCATTACTAGTAATCTCAAAATAACTTCAGCACGGAACACCATGTTTATTGAATAGAAATGTGAAAATTTGTTATCCAGATATATTATTAAAACTCAACAGTAACCTCAGCAGTTACATAGAACTTAGACCAGCAAAAGTTTTTTTCCCCAGGGAGTAGAATTTTATCACTGACACAGTTTAACAGTCCTGGTTTATGATGACAACAAAGAGCAGATTAACTCTTAATCACCTTTACTGTTGTTTTTTTATTTGTTCTTATTAGTTATACATGACAGTAGAATGCATTTTGATACATCATACATAAATGGAGTATAACTTCTCATTCTTCTGTTTGTACATTATGTAGTTATACAGGTTATGTGATCACATATGCACATAGGATAATAATGTCCCAATTATTCTACTATCAATCTTACCCCCATACCCCCTTTCCTCCCTTCACTCCCCTCTATTTAGTCCATAATATCACTATTCTCCACCACAACTCCACAGATCTACAAGCAATCAACAAACATATGGAAAAATGTTCAAAATCTCTTGTAATTAGAGAAATGCAAATCGAAACTACTCTAAGAATTCATCTCACTCCAGTCAGAATGGCAGTTATCCAGAACAGAAGCAATAATAAGTGTTGGCAAGGATGTGGAGAAAAAGGTACACTCATACATTGCTGGTGGGGTTGCAAATTGGTGCAGCCACTATGAAAAGCAGTATGGAGATTACTATTGTTTTTAAAAACCTCTTACACAACCCATATTAGCTATAACTGGAACAGAACTCTCACTGCCATTGTCCCACCCTGGGTAGGTACATCTTTGTTAATGACAATGCTGGGATTGGGGTCATTGGGTTGATTGTGAAAATCACATAGAAATAAACTATAAAGCTGAGAAGTCAATTACTGAGGGGGTACAGCGTGGGCTCTGTATGTACATGGCCGTTGACTCTCCCTATCACTCCACAGTCCACAAAACTCAGTTCTGCCACATCCCCTTGTCCTCACAGCTGCTCTTAACAAAATCACCAATGATACCCATGATGCAAAATCCAGAGCGTGTTCAGGCCTCATCTTACTGGCACTCCTCAAAGCCTCCCTGTAGTCTTCCACTCTGTCCTCCTCAACACGCCTTACCTACCATGGAAACACATGCCTCTGGTTTTTCTCTGACAGCTCTCTCTCTCTACTCTTTCTCAACCCATCTTACTGGCTCATTTCCCTCTATCTGATCTCAAAATGTTATGTTCCTTCACAGCTTGACTCTAGATCATCTTCCTGTCTAACTTTATGTACTTTTCATAAGATTTCCTCTCTCATGGTGTTTAAAATATCCATAAAATCATGATTTTCAAGTTTATATATACAGACAGGAACAATATTCTGTGATACAAACCCATACAATCAATCACCTTTTCATATATCCATTATTTTGCACTTGAAATTGCAAAGTATATTCAAATACCAAATGTGTATCAAAGTAGAACATTTGATTTTCCCCTTCACACCTTCTCTTTCCCACCAACCCTCCCATGGGAAATAGTCCTTTGGTTCACAAGCCTGCTTATCCTTTACCTTCTTGTTCATCCTCCGTGTCTAAATTATCACCAAGCCCTATCAAATTCAGCTCCCAAAATTTGACTATTCATTTCTATCTAATTGCCACTTTGCTGCCTAATTCTCCATTAGAAAGAATCCAAACTTCCTATAGGATCTGCAAAGTCCTGTATGTTTTCACTTAATTCTAGCTTCCCGTCAGTTCATCGTAACCCTTATGCATTATGTTTTAGCCACTCTGCCCTTCCTTCGAGGTTTCAAAAATACTCAGTTTTTCCCCCTTTCAGAGCATTTGTACAAGCTGTCCCCTCTGCCTGTAACACTCCTTAGTGAGAGCCTTAACTTGACTAATACCCATCTTTCTAACATTTCTTGCTGTAACTATTTTCCCAAAGAGGGCTTCTCTGACAACCAGTAGCACAATCCCCAACCTGCAAAACTGAACCAGTTCCCAATTTTATAATCCTTTGTAACATCAATTTTAAATTTATTTTCCTTTTCATTTGTTGCGATTATACGTTTGCTTGAACTGCTTTATTGTGTGTGTCCATCTCTCTTGTAAATCTGATTGCTCATGGCAATCAATAGGAAAGTTTCTGACTACTTAAGATGCTGTCACACGTGCTGAAGAAAGTAACTTCTTCAAAGATGAATAGTCTCCTTTTTGCTTATAATGGGGGTCATTTGTTTTCATTAACAATAGAGGTTCATGTAGACCTCCATTATGATTTATGCATAATCACTAGAAAGTGATTTACGTGCTTGTATTAGAAAAGAAGGGATCTAGGTTTTTACTATCCATGTGTAGCTACTTTTTCCAGATTCCTCAGTACAGGACCAGATTCTCTTAACTTACACCTCCATGAGAAGTCCCTTTCTAACATCCCTCATCCGTCAGATGGCAAAAAGCTAAGAATCATAATATTAATGATCAATATTTTTGATGATGTCAAAAATGGCATCACTAGTATCCTGATAGTTGAAATATAAACTAATAAAGATTTGATAGTGATTGACATCATTGGATTCAGATACTCCATGGAGCTGGGAATTTTTTCTTAAGAAATACCCTAAACCTTATATGCAATAATAAAAAAATGGAAAAATAATTAAATATTTTTCAACATAAATTATTCAATATATTATGATATATCAGTATTATTATATACAAAATAAAAAAGAATGAGGTAGTTTACATTTTCTGACTTGCAAAAATGTATCTGTAAAAAATAAATAAATAATTTATCTCATTAATCAAATCAGAATTTTACATACAGTGTGATCACATTTATGTTTCTAAAATCATGTTATTATTATGGATTTATCTGTAAGTAAACAGTAACAGTGGGACTGTCATCATCAGATCTTTAACAGTAATTGAGAATTTTTCAGGGGAAAATCAAGGAAATACCACTTTTTATTCTATATGCATGAAATTGTTTAAATAGTTTAATGATTATTCCTTTATAAGTTGACTCACCATAAGAATGAAGTACTTTTACTGCTATATGGAAAACTAAAGAAAATGTTGACATAAGAAATACTAATGTAATTGCTGCTTTCTAGAACACTTTCAAGATTCATTATTTTTCATATGCAAGTGGCTGTAGTTGAAAAAACTGAGAGAATCCAGACATTCTCAGAGGAATCATATTGAATCTATGAGCTTCCCATTGCACCTTTGGCAAGATTCAAAGTGAGACTGGAACAAAGACAACCTCCAAGCTCCCCCTCCCTGAGTTTCTTTCCTCACCCCATCCTTGATGTCATACACCTTTTGCTTATTCCTTTCCCTTTCCTTCTGTGAGCTTTCACTGAGGGTCATGACCTGGACTGTGTTCCCCTAAACGCCCTTGTTGAAGTCCTAACTCCAATACTCAGAATGTGACCTTATTAGGAGACAAGAGTCTCCTAATCAAGTTAGGAATCAAGGTAATCAAGTTAAAGTGAGGTCACAAAGATGTCCCTTAACCCAGTGTAAAAGTAGAACTGGGGACACAGACACACATGAAGGGAAGATGACTTGCAGACCCAGGGAGGAGGTGCCCTCTATAAGCGTAGGAGAGAGGCCTGGTTCAGACCCTGCCCTCCCTGCCTCAGAGGTTAACAGCCCACACCTTGACTTTAGACATTGCTACCAAAATGGTGAAATGATAGTTTCTGTTGTTTGAGTCCCCTGTTTGTGAAACTTTGTCACAGCAGCCCTAGCAAGCCAACATGCCAAGCCTGCTTCAGTCATTCACTCCGAGACTGCACCTTCTTCAGAAAGTAAGCAGGTATGAGCTGTGTCTCACTCTTAAGCACATGGGGTGAGGGAACTGAGACAAGTGGGGACAGCAGGTCCCTCTGCTCATTCCTGGTTTTGCACAGTATCTTTTCTCAGACCTGAAATGTTCACCCAGGGTCGGGAGTACAATCTCATTGCCAGCATCAGATTTCAAGCAGACATTAGAACCTGGGCCCATGATTCAGCCTCTGCATCTGAATCTGCGCCAGAGGAGAGGACAGAACACCAGCACATCAGCCCAGTCACCTCCTGAACAGTTGATCTCATGGCCTTGACTCTAGCTGTGCCCCAGCTAAACTCAGTCACTGATATGACAGTTCCAAGGGTGCTAGTCCTTCCCTATTTAGTCATGTCCCCAAAATAAGGCTGACAGTAGGAACAGATGTCATTCCCAGTCCAGGATTCCCTTGAAAGCATTTGAGTTTTAAAGCCCAAAATAAAAATCTTAAGAAAAGAATTCACCCAGAAGCCTTCTCTTACCAATTATTCACAGCCCAAGAGGAAAAATAGATCTTATTGGTGATCTAATGCTCCAAGGAACTCAAAGCTTTTTTTTTTTAATATTCAGGAAAACATCACATATTTTATATAGTCATGAGAAGAGGGAGAAAACCCATCCAAAGGACAGAAAAGAGTGAATGAGACTCAGATGCAGAGGGTGATGAGTCCAGAGTTGGAAGCCAAGTGTTCCAGGTCTCCGATTCTCTGATTCTATGGTTCTCTGGTTCCCTGAAATGCCTGGTAGGAATAATATGTCTTTGGGAGGGCCTTTCTAGACACATGTCTTGGTGTAAAGGAAACAAGACAACCAGGTGGCACTCTTCCTTACACTCCACAAGTCCTGTCCTAAGCTGCCTTTCTTCATTCTCCATGATAGAGAAGAGAAAGGAGTTGGGAGGGGCACTGAGAAAGAGAAGGTGGGGGCAGGCTTGCACAAGGGGGACAGAAACATTTTTAAAGAAAATGATATTCCTATTTGGAATTCCATAGGAAAGCAAACCCACTAGTTAATTCCCACCCAGTATCATCAAACAATAGCCAAGGGTCAAAGTTGTTTAAGTAATTTTACAACAGCAATTCTGCACATGAACTTAGTGCAGGGTTAACTGAAATTAAAGCTATCTGGAATCATTGGGAGTAGATAATAAGGAACATATTTTATATAAGAGAATTTTGCGGGTAAGAAAATAAAAGAATATCTAGGGATTTCAGAGTAAAAATGTGCTTGCTGTATGGTCACAAAAATGGTCAGGTAGCCCAAGCCAGAAAGACTGAAAGGTAAATCTCAACTATTTGGTTCCTGGGAATTATCTAGGAAATCATGAAATATACATGTTAATCTCAGCATTATTTATTATAGTAAATAATTTAAACATTATCAAAAGTAATAAAATGGAATTAGATGAAGCATAAAATACTTGGAATGTCATTAATGGAATATATGTTGATCTAAGTAATATTGTGTAAGTACTTATTTCACAACATATGGCTGGGTGATGATGTGGAATAGAACTCATTCTATATCCTATATCATATGATTTTGTAATATAATTTTTCCTGAGTGGTAGAATTTTGGAGTGATTTTGTCTTATTTTTAAGATTTCTTCTTCAGATGTGCTCTTTGCAACTTTAAATATATATAACTTTTATAACTGCCCATAGAGAATGTGAGGTTGATTTGAGTTTCATTTCTCCTTGGCTTCAAGAGGTGAGGTGATATTTGTTCTACACTCATCACTCCAAGTCATTCATGGCACACATGAGGCAATGGGAGAGGGAGGGTACAGAAGGTGTGATCAAAATAGTTCAGATCTATGGCAGTGCTCAGACTTGGTAAGCAAGGTGCACATATTTGTGGAATGGACCTAAACAATGTAACAATTCAGGTGCAGCTTTGGTCAAGTGTTCTTGAACTTTTTAAAAGTCAATTTCCTACTTTAAAGTTACCACCACAAAAGGTTTTTTTTTTTTTTTTTTTAATCTCTAATCAAATAATCCACTCCCAGATAAAGAATTGAAGACAGACTTGGTGATAAATGACATTTTGGAAATATTCTCTGACCCAGAGAGACGTTTTCCTTAGGGTAAGTTTCCCTTCTAAACCCATCCCTGCAGACTGCCTCTGCTGCTTCCAGTCCACCGCCCAGGTGTTCATCGCTGGGGGAGGCCTGGTGTTGAGATCTGAGGGTTTTGTAGGGCTCCTGCAGGCACCTGCTTCACTGTGGACTCTCTCAGAGCACAGAAATACACCGCCGAGTCCTGGAGCTCTAAGGCCGTGACAGTGAGGCTGATGGAGCTGACTGACTTCTGTAAGTTCAGGGAAAACCGACCCTGGGTCACATTCTCTTCCCTGTAAGACTCTTGATCGATGAGGAGAATCATTTCCCCGCTTGGTGGTTGTTTATACCAGAATAAATAATAACTAAAACTAGTAGCATTATATACACAATTCAAGATCACAGCCTCCTTCTCTAGCATAGATATTGTAGCTTGGTCTTGTGTTACCTTCTGGGACGTGCTGGATCCTGAGAGAGACAGAGACAGACATTAGACTGATCCACCCTGTGGCATTGTCCATGGGGTCTTAAGGATCTAGTGTAGGAGAGCTCTGATTCCCATGCCCATCACTTTGCTCCCCTAAACCCCATCAGAAAATGATAACCCACCTCTGTCCACACCCTCAGAGCCAGGTCCTGAGTCTGTGGCCACCTTACCATTCTTACCAAGCCAGATGGAGGCTATGACTGCCCTCAGCAGGCAGGGGAGCTGCATGTTGGAAGCTTCCCCTGTGAGTGAATGTGCTCTGCTCTGCCTCAAATCCAGGTCTGAAGGCCCAGCCTGGGCCTCAGAGGGCAGGTGCACAGCTTCTGAGTCAGAACAGGAAATGTCACTTTGTTTCATTTTTCCTGTGCTCTGCCATGGCTTTGACAGGACTGGAGAATCTAACCGTCTATTCGGTCTTATTGTAAGTGAATGGAAAACAGTTACATCTGGGCATGTACACGAGTCACATTAAATTGAAGGGCTCTGGCAATTTAAACATTGGCTACATTCAGCCAAGGCATCTAACGTGGACTCAGAAGTTTCATGAGAAATACATTTATTATGGGTTGTGGGGACTACTGAAAATAAATGATGATTCATCTTTTCACATGGTGTATGCTATTTATCTCCAGCAAAAATCTATGTTGAAATGTGCTCACCAATTTTCTCCCAGATGGGAAGATAAAATTTCTCACTCTCAATTATCATAATCTTTTTCCTATACTCCAAGTTAAAGGATTCTAGGAAATTTACATTGGGTTAAGCTACTAGTCTGTTTACTGGTATTACCGCACATTTCCTGAGTGGCAGCTTTAGTCCAGTTGCATGTGCCCAACAGCAATCAAGAGTAAGTCTGTGCTAGGAAAAATCTGGCTTTCAGACACTGCACCCTGCAGTCAAAATGAGAGCAGCCAAACTCACCAGACCAGGCATCATTATTCTCCTGCTTTAAAAAAATGAAACAATTCAAAAATCGCAGTGCTTTTCTCAGCCCCTGCTGTGGCAGGTGTGGCTCAAAGGCTTTTCCCCCTTAGATGCACTGCAATTATTTTGTGTTTCAGCAACGTGGAATTTAGTGACTGATTTGCTTGGCATCAGTGTGCTGACTTATGTGTGTGATTTAGTTGATTACAGCTTTTTATTACCTATGGATGTTATCTTCCTGCGATGAATATGTAAATCTAGTGACACTAGAGTTCTTCTTATATTATGGAAAGACAGATTTTTTTTAAAAAGTGCAGTGATTCAATTAGTGGTACTAGTTATCAGAAAGTGGTTGTCTCCAAGCAAAGGAATCAAACTGGAAAGAGGAAGGACGGAAGTGTTAAGGGAAAGGAAATGTTCTGCATATTGCCTGTTATGTGGGTAAATTTGGTTCTTACAAAACACTAGACTGAACATGTAATGAATTTCATTGCAGAAAAAAAAAGTATGCCCTATTAAAAATGAACCAAAATAAAATAAAACATACCCACAGAAAATCAGTCTTCCAGCTTTCTCTAGTTTCAGAAATGTATTAGTATTTTTCTAATTATTACAGAACAGCTGTGGTCTGTTATGATTACAGCCTCCTCTCAGACCCTCCAACAACTTTCAAAGATGGGACTCAATCAAGAATTGGCAGGACAGTAGTATGCCTCAAGAGTCTAAATACACACAAATGAGAAAACTGAATAGCATGCAGCTCTGAGAATAAAGATCCATGCTACACATAATAATATGAATATCATAATATTCTGTATCATAATATCAGATACAAGAGCATGAACTACCTGACCCCACTTAAAAATACCAACCAGTCCATGCATGAAAACGTCAGGATGGTGGCTCCTGGGGCTGCAGAGAGGGTGCAGGTACCAGAGTGCCCTGCATGTGGACAAAGTCCTCTTCCATGACAGGGGTGCTGGTGCCCTGGCTTTTTCAAATTTGTGAAGATGTATATCATTCTATAATTATACAGGTGCTTATCTCTCTCTATATGTGCTATTTGACTTTGGTCCTTTATCTATTAAATATAATTCATATAATGCATGGATACTGTATGTTCATTTCAATGAGTGTGAGAATTGTGTATGCCTGTGTAACCACCATCTAAAACAGTATGTAGACTGTTCCTATGATTCTAGAAAATCTTGTGCCCCCTTCCAGTCAAACCATCCTTCCCAGAGGAAACCACATTTTTCACTGCTATCACCATCATTTTTTTCTGCTCTTGAATTTCATATAAGTGGAATCACAAAGTATATTGGGGCAAGAATTTGGTTTCTACTGTTCAACATGAGGTTTTAAAGACCCATTCACAGTGTTATGTATAAGTCAGTACTTCTTTTTAATTACTGAGTAATAGTCCTTTGTATAGATATGCCACAATTGTACACATATTCTGTTGATGGACATTCAAGTTGCTTCTAATTTGTGCTAATTATGAATAAGGTTGCTACAAATATTTTCATATGGGTCACTTGTGGGCCCTTGTTTTTTACTTTTTTTTCACCAAATAACTGTGTGGACTTACTGGGCCACCTCAGTTCCCATAGTGACTGTGACATTTTACACTCTTACCAACACTGCACAAAAGATCCAGTTTCTCCAAACATTTGCCAATATTGGATTTATTAGACTGTTTGCTTTTGACCTTTCTACTTGGGATGAAGGGCTCAGAATGTGTATGTAATTTGCATTTCCCTAATGACTAATGATGTTTAGCCTATTTTATGTCTTTGGTGCCTATTTTATATTCTTCTGTTGAAGTTTCTGTAACAAAATACCATAGGCTGAATGGCTTTTAAATAATTGAAATTTATTTCTCACAGTTATGATAGACAGGAAGACTAAGATCAAGTCACTAGAAGATCAGGTCTGTTGAGGACCTTATTCCTAGTATAAATAGCAGTCTTCTATAAGGTGGAAGGGGCAAGAAAGCTCTCTGAGGCCTATTTTATAAGGACAGTATTCCCATTACCATCACTTCTCCAGGGTCTAGCATCCAAATGCCATTATGTAGGGGATAAGGTTTTTTTTATAAACTTGTTTAATGTACTTGCTGCCCTGGCATCTACATTTAAGACTTGCATAGGTTTTTGAAACCCAGCTGTACTCTATCACATATGGACTAGTTAAAAATTCCCATGTGATTATTTCTCATCTCATTGACCCAAAACCCAGAAACCCCAGAGTGCTGACCATAAGAAAACCTAATGGTAAACACCAACATCACATAAATAATTTCCCCTCTTTATAAATATTTTCTTTTATCTAGACAATCTACAACCCCTGTGGGAAATCTTAATAAAGAGATAGACCCACAAGCTCTCTCTCTTGCTCTCTCTCTCTCTCTCTCTCTCTCTCTCTCTCTCTCCCCACCTGTCTCTCCCAGCCTTCTGGTTGAACTTTATGCCACCTCTAAACTTATGGCCACTCTCATTAGCATCCTTAACCACTCTGAAACCTGTGAATAATAAACTTGTCTTATTTCATACATATTCTTTTCATGCCCTCACCATTTCTCTTTCTGAACATGGACACAAACTAACTTACTCCCAAGTCAAGGCTCTCCTAGACAGCAGCTATCTTGACTTATGGTCACTCTCAAGAGAAACAGAGATCACAAAACCCAATTATTCAACATAGATTCCCTTCAACAGATGAATGGATAAAGAAAATGTGGTATGTATACACAATGGAATATTACTCAGCCTTGAAGAATGAAGTGATGGCATTTTCTGATAAATGAATGGAACTGGAGAACATCTTGCTAAACGAAATAAGTCAATCCCCAAAAACCAAAGGCTGAATGTTTTCTCTGATGTGGATGCTAATTCATAATAAGGGTGGTGGGGCTAGGGAAGAATAGAGGTACTTTGGATTAGGAAGAGGGAAGTAAAGGGAGGGGAGGGGTCTGGGGGTAGGAAAAATAATAGAATGAATCAGATATTATTACCCTATGCACATATATAATTACGTGATTGGTGTGATTCTCCAACATGTACAGAAGAATGGGAAGTTTTACTCCATTTATGTATGATGTGTCAAAATGCATTCTACTGTCAGGAATAACTAATTAGAACAAATAAAAAAACAAATTAAAAATCATAGCAAATTAAAATCACAATAGGCTCTAACATATGAATTTGGGGGGAAACAAAAAACATTTAGCCAACAGCAGTACTTGAAATTTGGCTTATGTTTTTTTATTATTGTATAGTCTTTTCATTGTTTATCTGTGAGAGTTCTTTATATATTCTGGAAAGCATATTTTCCTACCTTTCTGGAAATTATTTCAGACTTTGGATTTCTCATAGATTTTCCTAACATTGTCTTTTTATTAGCACCATTTTAAAATTTTTCTCATGTAGTATTATCAATCTTTTCCAGAGGGTTTTTTTCTCACTCTCCAGCTCTTTCCCAAGGCCTCAGAGTACTACCTGTGTATCCATGAAGATACCTGAGAAGCGTGGTGGATGCTATAGACTTACTAAGAGGCTGTAGCTCCTCATTGTTCTATTCTCTCATGCCAGCCAAAAGATGGTCTTTAAGGTTCTATAAACATTTGACTGATTTTTCTTCATCCTTCTCTATAGAATCTTCCTTCACCTTTCACTATTTCACAAGTGGTAAAAACAGCCACTTTCTGGAATTAGTTCTTTTAAATTTCTCTGGATCCTCAGCTTCCTGACAGTTTGTTTTCTTCCATTTTTAACTTTAATTTTATAACTTGTCAGACTTATATTGGTAGTAAGGGTGAGAGTGATAGTTTCTTGTATTTTCTATATTCAAATTATAAACATAAATTTAAATATGTATTTCATATTCATAACATTAATAATTTCAAATTTCCAGTCATGGACAACCACAAATGACTTCTCTAAATGTCAATTTTCTTAGGGAATAATAGTAGCACTTACCATACAGCAGAACTATAATAGTTGAATATTGGAATTTGTGATAAGTATTAGTGTCCAAAAAGGGTTATCTAAAAATAATGATTATTATTATTCCATAATATAGTTTATATTATGTAGGACAATATGATAGTGATATGATGACAAGGTGATGATTTTTTTTTGCTTTGAATTCCTCCAGATATGGAGGATGTCATGATTTATTTTATGTGTATTTTTGAGTAGGCTGAGAGATGTTCAGATAGCTGGTAAACCATTATTTCTTGGTGTGTCTGTGAGGCTGTTTCCAGAAGAGATTATCACTTGAATTGGTAGACTGAGTAGAGAAGATTCACCTTCCCCAATGTGGTTGGCATCATACAATCTGTGGAGGACCAGGACACAACAAAAAGGTAGTGGGAGGGTGATTCCTCTCTCTCTGCTGGAATTGGGAATCCATCCTTCACTGCTCTTGGATGTCAGACACCTGGTTCTTGGGTCTTTGGACTGAAACTCTTCCTCTTGCTGCAGACAGCAGATCATGGGATTTCTCAGGCTCCAAAATCACATGAGCTGATCCTTCTACCTATCTAGTTCCTGTTTGTTCTGTTTGCCTGAAGAAAACCGACTAATACATAGGGTGATTCTGCAGTCCAACATTCTAACTCACCAAGGAAAGGACCCTCTCATTTATGTGATAATAGTTCCAGGCCTAGCAGACCGAATGACCATGTCACTTCTTAAATGAATTTGGTTATGGATAGAAATAATAACACCTTACAATGGTATAATTCATAGTTGCTTAATTGTTTGTTATATAAATTTAATAGTTTTTGTTACTTAAATTATATTTCTACCTATATATATATTCCATACATGTCTATATCATGGAAGTAAGTGAATATATTCTTACATGTATATTCCAATAACATGCTCTAATATATCAGTTATTCTCTCTATATTAGCATATATATATATATATATATATATACACATGCTTGTATGTGTGTGTGTGTCATAAAATTGGAAACATTTAAGCTAATGATATTTTAAATACCAGAGTCTGAAATTGAAGGTAAAAAGAAAGATGTTGCAATATACAGAAGAAATTAAGAATATGAAAATACACTCATCTAGAAAGAAACACAATTACTAAGAATGTACCCATGAAAACACACAGGGTAGACACAGGCTGGACAAGGCCCACAGAACTCCACAGCACTGGGAATCTCAGATCACTGTAGAAAACATCATGGGCAAGTGGGCGAGAGGATGAGTCAGGATCATAGCAGAAGCAGAATCCAATTCAAATTCAAGTCTTTATAAAGTAGGACTCACAGATGTGGGAAGGTCAAGGGAACCAACAGCTGCTGTTGAGGGACCCCCAAGGGAGCAACAGCAGGAGTCCTGTACCTTTCAGGGTACAGACAAGGGAACAGAAGGCACGGTCAGCTGGGAATATGAGGAGACTTGAGTGAAGGGCATGTGAGAGGTGCAAGTGGGCGAGGGAAACAGCAGAGGACGCCCAGGCACCTGGGCACCGCCTGAGAGGAGCGGGGAGTCAGTACGACCCTCAGCTTGAGGGACGAGGGATAAACACAGTGTCAGCAGGAGCCGGAGCTGTGGAAGAGGGTCTTCCCCACAGAGCTGCAGTTATAGGGGTGCAGCCCACGTCAGAACCACCACATCTGAGCAGGTGAAGGGCAAGGAGAAACACTCAGCCTCTCTCTCTTCCCTCAACTCAACCTCTCTCTCTTCCCTCACACACATCTCTTTCCAGTTCCTATGCAAAGTCTGAATCCAGTAAGATGTCAACAAGCAAAAGAAGCCAGGTGATTCAGTTCACAGGGGTTGAAGTACTACTGCACAGAGTAGGACAGAGGGGGAGGAAGCATGGATTAGGGCAAAGGGGAAATAAACACAAGAATAAGCAGCAATAGAATAATGAACAAGGCCAGGGCTGAACCCTAGGTATTCTTTTTCCCATCTCAGTGAACTCCTCAACTCATAATGCAGCTGAGTCATAAGGCCCAAGAGAAATGTCCAGTGTTTCTTATCAGAACTGAGAGATCCTTGTTTTTCCGTGCTTTGCTGTTTTAGTTTGGTTTTGGAGGTCAGAAACATGGGATTTGACTTTCCACTTGACTCCCTGGTCAATAAAGGAGGTCAATATCTTCCCTGCTCTTTGTACACACAGACATACATGGATCTTTCTTGTGAGAGGATTCCATGGTCTTTGCATTCAGATTCTTCTTGCTTTACAAAGAAATATATAAGAATATTCATAAATTTAATTTGAACAGTATTTTGTTTAAAGACTTGAGATTTTCAAAACCTGGACTACTTTCTCCTATATCAGATGAAGTATGAGAAAACATAAGCCCTTGTGCATGACTGTACCACATCCTTGGGATTTAAAGGTCAGGTGATGCATAGGCGACTGGACATGAAAAGGGAAACCTCCTTGGACACAGCCTTCCTGACCCTGCTGCCTCCCACCTAGTGTGCAGTGAGGACAGGGAAGAAGATGACTCCTCTTAAGCATCTCCCCACATCAGTGTCTCCTGAGCAGCTTCATGAAGTGAGGGGCTGGTGGGGAGTTGGGTTGAACTTTCTGTGGCATGAACCAAGGAGAAGCACAGCCTATCTTAGACATGGAGCTCTAAGCAGGACAATAAGACCAGCTTCTATGTACCTCACTTGATTCATAAAGATCTGCATGAAGAATTGAAGACTGAGGGAGATTTTAAATAGCTCAGTAGGTGAGGCATCTTGGTAGAGGTTGTGCTGCTGTGGGTTTGTGCTCAGCTCCCCCTGCAGTTCCCCTCACTGTGTCTCTTATAGCGCAGTAGTACACAGCTGAGTCTGATGTTCGGACTGCAGGTTTCTGAAGGTGGAAGGAGTTCTCCTTCTTAACAAGAGTGGCATGAAAACCTTGGCTCTCTGTCTTCTGGTTTTCAGTTGAGGTCTTCAGGAGCAGGCGAGGAGCTTTATCAAGATATTGGACATACCACCAAAGAAATGGTCCCGAATAAGTGGATTGGTAAGTGCAGTTCAAGGTCATAGGTGCTCCCTCTACAAGAGTAACCAGGCCTGCTGTCTGGGTCACTGAGTCTCCATTGCTCCCCCCTAAAAGAAAAATCAAAATACTTTGTTATGTGGGGGGAAAGGTTAAAGTTGTCAGGATTGTACAAAATGAAACAGCATTAATGGTTAGGGTAAAATATTACTTACTGAACATTAAGAGGGTTAGGAGAACTGAACCAGTGACATAAAGCATGTTGAGAGAAGGAAATGATCTTTGCTACATGCAATACACCAGTTCACCTAGGGCCAGTCTCCAGCTGGATTTTATAGAAACTCTTCACTCAAGCAAGAGCCCCCTTTTGCATAACAGCAGTCGATCTTTTGACTACAAAGATAATAGGTATGTTGAACCACTACCTAAAACAAAACTGAACCACAAGTGGGAAATTCACTCCCTCTTGTGGTTTCTCTGCAAATTGCACCCCTATCTTGTACTGCATTTTTAACAATATAGTACCTCCACCTCTTCCTCCATAGATGTATTCCAAGACCTCCAGATGCCTGAAAACACAGATAGTACTGAATTCTATGTTTTCCTGGGCATATATGCTTTCAGTTTATTTATAAATTAGGCACATGGTTCTCTGGTACAACACATTGCTATCAACTGGAACATGTTTCCTGTTCATGTCTTTCACCCACAAATGTGGTGCCTTTTCCAGATTGGCTAAGGATTTGTCATGCATTGTGGCTGTAACATTTGCAGTTTGATTGGTGACCTCAAAACACAGACTGCCTAAAAACAGGGACTAAAGAGCAGGTAGTTGTAAAGCATGGATACACTAGACCATGGGATGATTCAGTCCTGGTGACAGGAAACAGGACAGTGCAAGATTTCCTCCCACTACTCAAAATGGCATGCAACTTGAAAGATGACCTGTTTATTTCTGGAAATTTCCACTTAATATCTTCATATCATTGTTGATAGCAGAGAACTGAAACTGTGGAAAGCAAAATATTCTATAAGGGTGGGGTATTGTAAACCAGCTCGAGAGGAAGGTAGATAAAGAAGGAAAATGATATAGGACTCTAAGAAGAAAGCATTCAGCATTTGTTTATATATTCCAACTATACTTGGAATAATATTGCATCAATAGTTCAGCATTCTCTTCATGGTACAGTGATCTCTAGCTTCAGATAATCCCAGACACAACTTTGAAGTGGAATAGTCTGAGATCTCTTCCCTGTACACATCCCTGTGGGTCCATTGGGTGATGAAGGACCCCTCTGCCTGGAAAGTTCTCTCCCCTCTCCTCCAGGCCACCACCTCATTCATCCCTCAGTTAGTATGCCATCTTGTAGGAAACATTGTGTAATGTGATTCTCAATCTGTAGAGAAGGACCAGTTAGTATTTCCCAACACATCATGGACTGATACATTTATAAATACAGTAAAAAAAATGTTTCTGAGATATCTGATTCACTGATGAAGGTAGATGCTATAGGGATTGACCTTCATACTCATTTTTAATCTTGGTTTGGTTTGCAACACATGTGGAGGAATCTCTCCAAGATGAAGAGAAAGCAACAGACAAAATTCTTTCCAGAGTTCACATAGTGCTGGGTAGTGTGTGTGTTCACAGCAGCCAGGATTTAAGAGACATTTTCATATGTGGGGAAGGCACTCAGAACACTGATACATTTGTAGTAGGCTAAGAGAGTTCCAGAATAGAGTCAGTCCTGGTAAAGATTAAAGCAACTCTCAAAAGATCCAACTGATGAGCAAATTACTTCACTGGCCTAAGTTATGTCCAATACCCTTTAAAATAGTTTAACAAAATTCAGCATCTAAAAATGTGAAGTGCACATGTTTAGCATCATCAAAATTATCAGAAATGAGAAGAAGCAGGAAAATGTAATCTATAGGCAGGAGAAAAATCAACCAATAGAAACAGATCTAAAAATGACACAGATGATAGAATATTATAAAAGGACAGTTATTACAAATTATTAAAATGATGTGCAATAAAATATATTAAGGGGTGTAAAAATATAGGAAAATAAAGAAGAGAAAAACAGGTGAAAAATAAGTGTCTAAATGGATCTTATAGAGATGAAAAACATTAATCAATTGAAAAATAACTTGAATAGAGTTAATAGAAAATTTAAAACCACAGGGAAAAAATGCTCAGTATAATACAATGATAATAAAATATTGTATAGTGGAAATTGAAAAAAAAGCTCTGTGATCCTGAAGAAAAATTGTTCCAATTGAAGATTAAGGAATATATTGTCCACTAGCTATGGTTAAAAGTCAAGTGGTCTTATATATGTGTAACTGAAGCCTGAGAAGAAGAAAAAGAAGGAGGAGGAGGAGGAGGAGAAGGAGGAGGAGGAGGAGGAGAAGGGGGAGAAGGAAGGAGAAGGAGAAGAAGGAGAAGGAGAAAAGAGAGAGAAAGAAATAAAAATAATTAAAGAAATAACAGCTAAAACTTTCCATATTTAATTATTAAACCAGCAACAAAAGACAATAAATAGAACGAAATTTATTCTAATATTCGTTATAACTGTCTAGTTCATTTTGTGTTGTTATAACAAAATATATGAGACTAGGTGCTTTATAAAGTAATGAGGTTTTAATGAACCCACAATTCTGATGATGGGAAAGTCTAAACATCTGGCAGAGGACCCCAAGCCACATCACAACACAGAAGGATGTGTGAAAGTGGGTAATGATGTGTGAAAAAGATTCAACAGCAAGAGAAGAAGCAAGAGAGTAAACAAAGAAGTCAGTGATTTTCTAACAACCAGCCTCACGGTACTCAATCAAGTCCTGTGAGACCTAACTCACTCCTGAAAGATTTAGTTCAGGAGAACTGACTAACCTAGTCTCTCAAGAAGAACCTTAAATGATTCATGGGAGCTATGCCATGATGACCTATTCATCTCCCAAAGGCACCACTCACCACCACTGTCACATTGGGGATCAAGCCACAAGATGAGTTTTAGTAGGAACAAGCATATTCAAACATGTTAGTCACTTTTTCATTGCTGTGACAAACTCCTGAGGAAAAAAACTTAGAGGAGGAAAGATTTAGTTTGGCTTGCTGCTTCAGAGGTTTTGGCCCAAAGTTGATTCCAATGCTTTGTGCCTGAGGTGCAGCAGAACATCATGGCAGAAGGGCACAGCAGAGGAAAGTTACCCAGCTCAGGGCAGCCAGGAACTGGAGAAAGGGAGAGAAGAGTGGGAAGGAGATAGAGGGAATATCTAGTCCCCAAAGGCACAGCACAGTGACCTACTTACTGGATCCATGTCCCACCTGCCCAAAGTTTCAACCTACTCCCACTATTCCATTAAAATTATTGATTATTCAAGTGCATTAATCCACTGTGGAGGCCAGAGGCCTCATTATCCAATCACTTTCCAAAAGCCCTACATCTGGACATTGCTGCATTGGGAACCAAGACTTCAACACATGACCTTTTGGGGGACATTTCAGAGCCAAGCTATAACAAAATCAGTAATTCAGTTTCTGAAACCCAGTAATAAAGAGAAAAAATTTTAAACTAGCTGGGGTAGGATAAGGAGAAAATGGAAATGAAGACAGGGGATCAAAGCTAAGAAAGACTTTTGACTTTTCATCAGAAACAATGTACATGTCAGAATACAACTAAAGGGCTAAGAAGAAAAATCCTTAAAAAGATGATTGTTTGAAAGGTAAAATCATAAAGCTGCATTGTGGGTTTTTAACATCCACAGAATAAAAATGGGTGGCAACGGCAGCTGAAAGGATGAGAAAGGAAGCTGTGTGTCCTGCACTACATGTGAAAGGGTCAAATACTATTTAAAGTCAGACAGGGCTAAGTTAAATATGCAGCCTCTGGACCATCAGCTCTCAATCGTGTGCGTCTGAGGATCCCTGTGTAGTGTTACAAAGAGACTCCAAAGGGGAGGTTTTGTTTATGTGAGATGGAGTGGAGATGGAGATAAATTCCATCAACCATCAGAGCAAGGCGGTCATCCACATCACGTGGACTCTGGAAGAGGTGCATAAACACCTGTGAGAGTACACAAGAAGAAAGCAATCACTACTTTGGTGCCATTATACAGTTTCAGTATGCAAAAAATTCTCCCTTGAGGTCCCTGGCCACACCTGGATGGCAGCAGCCCTGCTGATACAGCTTTGACAGGTAGGTCATGACTCTGCTGTAATTCAAGTAAGTATTTTCTTTTGAAACCCAGGGTTTAGAGGCTTAATGTGACCAGCCAGGCTTTCTTCATTCAGTATTATCTGGTATTTAACTGTCCCTCCTCTTTTATTAGGGGTCTCATGAATTTCAATTAAAGGTACTGGTTTTTTGGTATCTGTTGGTCTGTTGGGCAGTTGTCTTGTACCTATTTGTGCTAGTCTAACCAGCTCAGTAGAAGAATTAAGAAGACCAATTTCAGAGCTCATTGTTTCTCTAGGCTTGAGTTTTACTTATGCAAGGTATGATCATATAATAGGAAGAAACCATGTTGTGGCTCTCTGCTTACATAAACCATTATGGAGTCCTGGGACTTGGCTACTACAGGCAGCTATGCTGAGTTTTCCAACACAGACTCTGAGGGGCAGCACTGCCCAGGTAAAAACAGTGGCCATGACTAAAATCAGTTAACACAAGAATCATCTCCAGATGATAAATACTTACTCTAAGTGGGTTTTTACACCAATTCAATGAACTTAGACCGTTTAACTGCTACTTAAGATTCCCTGATAAGCAGATGACCCAGCTGCTCTCACACTTGTGCGTGCTCAGGAAACCCTAAACCCAAGCATTCATTCCAGAACTGACAGAGTTACCTATGATCTGTAAAGCTCTGTATAAAAAAAAAAAATACATAAGCAAAAGTACATTGCTTTCTGCCCATGAAAAGGAGGTAAGTAAAATGAACCCTATGCCACACCAGTGCTCCCACTAGCCTGGCCCTGGTGTGTGGAATGAGGGATGGGACTGGAAATAAACAGCCCATGGGCTTATTGCAAGGCAAGTAAAGCCTGTTTGAATATCTCATTCCAGTCTTTAGATTTGTTTTTGTCCTTCCATCTCCTTCCCCCCTTAGGCCTGCTATCCAGACGCCTGACCTCAAGACCTCAGGGCACTGACCCCAGTGAGCAGGATGGAGCATGTCGTGGGAGGAGGCAGCATCACCTCGGAGGGCATCCAGGCATCTCCCTGCAGCCTTCTCCATTCTGTCAATTTCACCATATTAGTTTTCTGTTGCTTCCAGAAATCTTTTATCTTGTCTAACATTTGGGATAAAGTTAAAATTTCATGTTAATACACTTTTAATTTTACTAAACAGTTTCAACATCTAAAAGTTCTCCATTTGGTTTCCAAATAGAATATTCAAGGAGTGGTGGACTTTGATCCACTTAAAGCTGATTCAATTGTGATGAAATGGTGATTCTTAGAGCTCATTGCCACTCCCTCTGCTAGCCTCCCTGGAGTCATTTTTCAATATAAAGTCCAGGATTTGGAGGTAAAATTAAGGTTGCCCTGGCCTTAAAAATGCTCATTCACCTTCCTCTTTCCTACTCTCCAAAGCTAAATAAATTTGGAGGGGCAGTAATATATATTTCTTCCAGCAATCAGCCTTTACTAAACAAGTGCAAAAAAAAAAAAAAAAAAAAAGAAGTGCCGTAGAGCAGAGGTGGTGTGCAGAAGTCTGTCCTTCAGCTGAGTGGGGACAATGTTGAAAGGAACTAATCACTTCTTCAAAACAACCCCAGGAAACTTTTCATTGCTGTGAGGAATAGAAAAGTATAAGCATGTTTCAAAAGATCCATAATATTTTTGGGGTGATAAGACATAAACTCAAACACAGGGGATCTGCTGTAGGAACTTAGAGGATTAGAACAGGCTCTACTCTTGGCTGAGTTCACTGGATCAAATCACTTCACCTCTCTGAACAAAAGTTTTATTTATAAAATGTGTTTAATTCTCTACACCTTGCCTTGTTCACAAAGGTATCTTGAGCAGTAAATGAGATAATAATTATGAAAGTGCATTGTAAATTTAGATGGCATAACTGAAATATTTTTAAAAATTGGATAATATATCAGAGGCAGTCATTGAGTGGCAAGACTTTCTGTAAGAAGGGAGAGATGGCTGTGAGTCAGAGTGATCAGGGATTTCTCATGAGGCAAGAATGATGGGACCATGGCCAGGATCAGGAGAAAGAATGATGGAAAGCATTCAGACAGCAGTGATGAAGGCAGTAAGGGACCATAGACAGAGCTGTTGATGGAAGACAGAGGGTGTTTCTCTACCTCATTTTCAAGTTAGACTCGATTTACTAAAGGAGAAAGGTCATGATAAAATTTGTTTCAGTCAACTTTTCCATTGCTGTGATCAAAAGACCTGACAAGAACAATATAGAGGAGGAAATTTTATTTGGGACTCAGTTCCAGAGATCCGAGTCAATAAATGGCCAACTTAATTGCTCTGTGCCTGAGGTGAGGCAGAACATGGGGACAGAAGGGCATAGCAGAGGAAAGCAGCTAAGGACATGACAGTGAGTAAGCAGAGAGGGTCTAAGCTTGGCTCACCAGGAACAAAATATATATTCCAAAGGCATGCCCCTATGACCAATTTCCTCCAGCCGTACACTACCTGCTTTCAATTACCACCCAGTTAATCCCTATCAGGGGATTAATTCACTGACTGGATTAAGGATCTCATAACCCACCCATTTCACCTCTGAAAGTTCTAGTATTATCTTACATATGAACTTTTGTGGGGGAGGGGAGCAACAACCTATCTAAACCATAACAAAATTATAGAGACCATGAAGAGCCTCATCAAGAGGCTTGTATTACTCAATGAACAGAAGAGGTCTACTGAAGAGTGTCAAGCAGGGGACATATGTGATTCACACTGTGCTTTGTGGAAGAATAAACCATTTAGAGGGAAATGAGGTGGATTCGGGGTGGAGACCCTGGAAATAGGGAGGCCAGTTCAAATGCTGTTACAGAATACCAGGTATGAGATTCTGCAAGTCTGAACTGGGAAGTACTCAGCAGGCAGTGGAGCAAAGTTCAAGCCCATCTGGTAACGTTTTGGACTCTTGGGACTGGAAGCAGGGCATCTTTGCAAATAGTCAAGTCCTTTATTGGGTGAACATTTATTCAGCATCTCTTATATGAGATCACAGCTTGAGAGGAAGTAAGGATACAAAGGTGGATTGGATATGAAATATTTCTCAGAGTTTAATAAATAAGGAAGATAAGGTATATTTTAAAATCAAGTATAACATACCTTCAAAAACAAGCATAAAACCTAAGTGAAGAGTTTGGTGAATATTCACAAAGTGAACTCACCCATGTAACTGACACCCAGATAAAGTAACTGACCATTACCAGCACCCCAGAAGCCTCCTTTGTCCTAATTCTAGTGACTAGCAACTATCTCTCCATAAAACCACCCTGTCCCAGTGTCCTGTCTTAAACTTAATAAATGTGGTATGCCTATTTTTGAACTTCTTTTGTGTCTAACATCTTTAAACCAATAATATTTGTGGGATTCATTCCACACAGAGTATATAGCAACAATTCATTTCCAATTGTTATACTCCATTATCATAACTTACATATCCTTGAAACTGATGAAAGACACCAGGGTTATTTTCCAGATTTGTGTATTATAATTACAGATGCAATAAATGTTTTCATTGTTGTATATATATTTTATGAATGAACACATGTTGCTTATGATTGAGTATATGCCTAGAAGTAGAATTGCTAGATCATAGGGAATAAATATGTTTAGTTTTAGTGGATACTTACACATGGTTTTCAAAGTTGGACCAGTTCCCATTTCTTCTAGCAGTATATGATAGTTCCTGATGCCCCATGTTCTTGTCAACTCTTGGTACTGTCAGTATTTGTCATGTTAGCCATGATGTTCATGTAGTTATAGATATAATTTTCAGAACAACCATACAAAGGGTCAAGTGACAAGTACCAATAAGTGTTAAATAGTAATTTGGAAGTTTAGAGGTGGAAGAAACTCACCTGTTGTGCTTATGCCAAGAGACCTAAGTCCTGAGACAAGAATGGTGACTATATATTCTCTACAATTTTATAGTGTGCTTATAATTATAAAGTGACAATGATTTCAGTTTAGACCACATCTCTTAGACTACCAAGCAGCAAAATGAGCATCCTTCCTTACCTGTTGTGTTCCTCCTTCAGAAAGTACAGTCACAGAAGGTCAAGGCTAGAGTATACCTGCAGAGATGGAGAGAGGACCCTCTGTTCAATGGGAAAACTTTAGGCAGTGACACAAATTTGTGACCAAAGTGGCTCCCAAACCCTTGTTCTGGAGCAGAGAACAAAAATATGTCTGTCTGGACTAGGTAAACCTTCTCATGACTTCCTGAAGCAGGTTATAAATCCCATCCCATTCTCAAGACAGCTAGTGCTGAAACCACATACAGGATGAGAATGTCTTCTGCCAATAATCACCTCATCTCAGGGAATAAATAATTAAAAGTAATCAGTGATTTTTCAAGTATATTGAAAAATTTTTAATCTACTCTTAAAATAAGGGGGGGGGGACTTTATGACCTATAGAGATTTAGTGTCTTGAAACTCATCTATTAGTTCTATATTTCTCAAGAGAAAAGGTGCCATTACTTCTTAGATTTTATCTTGACATGCAACACTGCTGAACTGTTTATTATAGTGGTATAAAGGTCAAAACCAAGTCAGTGTGAATGCTGGCATGAATATTGACTATGTCACAGAATATATGCTTAATCTTTCAGCAAAGATGAAAAAATTCGCTTTAAATTACCAAGGTAGGGGGATTAAAACAGCCCTGTCTTCTCCCTGAGAACAGTACCTGCATGTGAAACATAAGCTGCTTCTCTGGGGTCTGGGGTTGTTGGGAGGGTGGGTGCTGGTGGAAGGACAGCTATGGATGGGGAAACTTACCAAGGGCCATTTTCCCTGCTGGGGTGATTTTTTCAGGTGTGGCAGAATCCCATGCCTTATTTGCTCTCTGCTTTGAAAATCATGTCAAGGAGCAGCATAGTGTTATGAAAAAAGTACGTGATTGAAATTGTGTTGCTGGCCCAAGTACTACCTCTACACTTTATATTAATAATGGCTAGTATGAATTGGCTGTGTGAAGATGTCATGCTACCTGGGTGTGCTGGCACACACCTGTAGTCCTAACTACTTGGAAGGCTGAGGCAGGATAGTCTCAAGCTCAAGGTCAGCCTGAGCAATTTGACAATACTGTTTCAAAATAAAAAATTTAAATAACTCAGTGGTACATCAGTTGTACATGCTTACCTAGCATGTGTGAGGCCCTAGGTTCAATTCCCAGTAATGTAAAAACAAAACAAAATAAAAGTCATGCTATGTACCTCTCTTAAAACTTTGTGTGTTCATGCTTGTGTGTACACACACATATATATAGCATGTGTATACATAATAATTTATATTAATGTACATATATGGCATGTATATAACTGATATAGATATACATAATTTATATAGACTGATGTTTTTGTTTGGTTCCCAACTCAACTCTGCAAAATAGGTTATATATATATATGTGTGCATATATATATATATATATATATATATATATATATATATATATCACCTTTTTATAAATGAGGAAATTGAGGCACCAACAAGTTAAAGAATATCTCAACAAGTTAAAGAATATCTCAAGATGATAGGGTTTGAATCTATCCAATTTCTATTTTTAGTTATATTAAAGAATAATTTACAATATATTCAAAAGTATACTGTATGGATAAATGAAGCCCCATGTACCCATCATTCAGTTTCACTGATTATTAACTTATGACTAAACTTGTTTCACTTATTACCTAACTACTTAGCCCTACATCATTTTTAAAGTCCCAGATATAAAATTGTTGTTGTTGATAATTGTACTGCAAATCTCTAAATTTTGACTTTCTAAAATAATCACAAGTTCATTATCACACCTAAAAGTTAATAGTAATTCCTTAATACAATTGAAATTCCAATATATGCTCAATTTTTCAATTATTTTACAATTCATTTGATTTACCATCCACCTAAGGGCCACACACTGATTGGTTGATTCATTTTCAGACCCTTTAATCTCTAGGTCTCCTCATTCCATTTCATTCTCTGAAGCTTATTGTTGAAAAATTCAGGATTTTCTGATCTGCAGAATTTTTCACATTGTGGGTTTTGTTTATGATATACTTTTGATAGATTTAATATATCCCTTTGTCCTTTGTACTTCCTGTGAATTGATAATTCAATTTAGATGGAAATATCTTTTCAAATGTAGTAAACAAGAAACAAATAGTATTTTTCTTCTCCTGGAAACTCACTGGGTTAAGTTAGTATTTCACATCCAACTAATTTTGTTTCTCTGTTGGGAAATGCTGAGGTACATTGAAGGTTATATTACAAAGATGATGTGAGACATTAGAGATTTTAAAAGTCCATATTTGGCATTGTACTATTTACTCCCAAAGACATCTCTCTCTGATGGTCAATTTTCCTCTTTGTCAAATAAAAGGAAACTTAAGAAATCAGGTGGGAGAGCTTTCAGAGATGCCATTTGGGATGAGCAGAGCCCTAAGTTGCTGAATCTGTGACTCTCCCTGGAACAAGGTGGGGATGTGGGCAAACACCAAAAGGATGAAGGTGGAGAGCAGACTGCACAAGGACCAGGTGAAAAGCAAATGCAACAAGTAAAAAATACAGAGGGATCAGAGGTGAGGTTCAGAGCTTCTTTGTATCCAGTTAATATGTGTCTAATATTTACTTTCATCTTTTCTTTTAAAAAATAAAACTTATGAAAGTGGATCTCATCCAGAAGTCATATTAGCAAAGTGGTTCAGGACCCTGGACAGCTCATTAAGACTGCAATAGCTCTCCTGGCATTTGGTTATTGTTGTTATTTTCCTTTGACTTCCAGCCCAGAAATATTGCCAAAACCCTAGAGTGGAGATAGATGTGCAAGATCACAGCCTCTGAGATGTGGGTATGAGGGTGACTGATTTCAGGGAACATCTATAGAGGAGGCAACAGATGGTCATTATCAAAAATACTTAATTCACTGGCCTTGTCCACCTGCAATAAGCTTGCAACCTGACTCAGATGGGATTCAGGGACAAAGTGAACCTTCAATCTTGGATAACCTATTGGCACCCTCACTCTACTAAGAGAATTTTGAATTTACCATGTCACTTTCTTTCATCCTTTGACACTAAGGTCCAGTGCCAACTGACACAGCATCAAGTTTCCTCCCCTTTTTCAAACACCTGAACAGCCACACTCATGTTCTGTACGCTGTGAACACCTGTGAACATTTGCCTTTGAAATCCACCTCTAGATGGGGCTCTGATGTTGAAGGAGCCCCAACCATCTACAATGTTCTTAGTTCCTCTAAAGACAGGGAATTGTCTTCATTTTACAAGGAACATTTGGCACTGCTATGATTAAAAATGTCTGTCTCTCCATCTGCCTTAGGACTTCTCAAGAGAAGCTGTGTCATCTGGAGGTCCAGCTAGCTGGTCAATGTCAGTGACCTCATGTTTGTCAAAAGGACATCTTCTACACTTCCTGACTGTCCTACATGGAGGAAAGAAATTGTGTCTGATGACTTGTGAAAGAGACCATAACATCATACTTAAATAGAAGCTGCTTTATTAATGAGTGAATACCTGCTCCCTCCCTCCCTCCTTTCTTCTCCTTTTCTTTGTTTCTTTCTCCTGATTGCTCAATTTTATCCTTCCTCATCCTTCTGTCTCTCCTTTCCTCCTTCCCTCTTCCCTTCCTCTCCTCTTTCTACTTCCTTCTCTGTCTCCTCTCCTTCTCCCTCTCCCTCTCCATCCTATCTACATTGAAGAGCAACACCTGTGTGTTCATAGCAGATGACTTCCCAGGTCACTCTCCTCTCTCCCCAATCACTCTGGCTTCTTGCTAGTCCTGTTACACTATTGTGCAGTGTGTGAGCACCATGGAAGTTTCTATAACACCCAGTTGTCTTCTTCCAAATATAATAAGGTAGTTAATAAGTGTTAGGAACTCAAGAAGCTATGAAATAAGTGTGTTTTGTGAGGCCAGCAAAATTTTGGAAAGAACTGTTCAACAGCACTGCCTACTTTAAACCTCTACACTCTGCAAGTAAGGAAATAGAGGTTGAAAGAAGTTAATTTCCTTAAGGTCACTCACATAGGTTGTTTATGTAGTGATCTCTAAAACTTCAGTTCAGTATTCTTTCTCCTGGCTATTCTGTACCAGATACCACTATACCTCACTGGATATGACATCCATAAAGGCAGGAATCATATCTTGTTAACTAATGATTTTCTAACACCTACCTACCATACAACTAAGCATCTTTCAAAGTTGTTATATTAATTTGAAATAATAATGAATAACCTACACTTAAATTTCCAGACTAGAATATACAGTGTGATACATGAAATTTTGAGGAAAAACAGATATAGTTTAATCAAATGTTAATTCAGATTTGTCTGTCTTATGAATTTGTTTATAAATATAAATAATTTTTGTAACTAATAATTTAACATTGTAAATTTAGATAAATTTATATTATGAAAACAATGGTATATTTGCATATTTTCAAAAATGAAATGAGTATTCTTTAAAGTCTTCACATGTTCGGACAGAACATTTGGCCTCTACTCCAGAAGGCCTAGCATTCATAGATCTCTCATTTTTTTAGGTGAGCAAGAAATCTCATTTTTAATATGCTTTTAGAGTTTTAAACAATGAAAATTAAATTCAGAGATTTTTGAAAAGATGTATGGAGCAAAAGGAATAAAAATCCTTGTTCTTGAGCACTAGTTATACATCTGGAAACATTTTTATTTTTAGTCTGGAAGTTGACACTGGCAAAGATTCTCTGGTGTTGGCTGCTATGACAACTGTCATTCTGATTTTGATCTCTTCTCGTCTTCAAACTGGCAATAACTTGTAGAGAAAAGATGAAGACAAGAGAATCCAAGGTCAGGATAAATTCCCAATAATCATCTCCCTCTGTGGGCAGCAACAGATTTAGATGCTCTTTAAAAAATCATAACCATGTCAGAAAAGAGAGAAGTCAGACGATGGTAACTTTGGAAACATTTCAAATCTATTCTGCTTGTACAAAAGGTTGTTAATACGATTATGGGAAAAGATCTTAATTAAATAACTTATTCTACCTGATGGATTAGTAATTTATTCTTCCTGATTGATCATTTTTGAGAAAAAAGTATTGAGAAAGTTTCTCAAAAAAATTTTTAAAAATCAATGAAAACCATTTGTTTTACAAGTGAACTAAAGCATTCTACATACTAATGAATACATAAATGAATTTATGATTCTAAAAATTTAACAACTCATCAATAAAACTATCCATTTTGTATAAAGGTAATTTGAAACTCTCAATTCAATAAAATCAATACATGATTAATAAGTCTTGTTAAATTGTATTTCAAAAATAATTTTTGCATGTGCTATAAAAGTATCTGCTACATGTTCTATCAATCTATTGCGTAGGACAGGAGCTACACATCCTTCTAACAAGTGAACATCTGGACGTTCTACTTGAAGTGCACTCAGGTTTCCTTGCCAAACCCCCACCTGCGCTGACACAGCCCCTACTCCTCTCTATCTGGGGTGGAGTCTCCCCCCAGAGGCCCTAGCTCTTCTTGAGGTTTTTGTGGGACTCCTACAGGCAACCCTCTCACTGTGGCCTCTCTCAGAGCACAGAAATACACTGCTGCATCCATGAGCTGTGAGGCTGTGATGGTGAGCTGGATGGAACGTGATGCCTTCTGGAAGTTCAGAGAATACCGACCCTCTGTTGTATTTTGCTCATTGTAAGAGTCCTGACGAATAAGGAAAGTTAGTTTCCCACTTGGTAGTTGTTTGTACCAGAATAAGTAGTAAGTAGGATCACGGGTTTCATATACACACTCCAAGGTCACAGCCTCCTTCTCCACCACAGAAATTGCAGTCTGATCTTGAATTACCTTCTGGGCCATGCTGGTTCCTACAAGAGAGAGGAAGAAATAGACTAATCCTTTATCTGGAATTATGGGAGTAAAAAGGATAAAGTGACTAAGGACCCAGTGCTCTGATCCCATTGCCCTTTATCCATCCCTTTTAACCTCAACAAGAAGCAGTGATCTTCTCTCTGCATAACCTTCATGGCTGAGAAGAGCCTGAGTCTTGTGCTTGTGCACATCCTTACCAAGACAGATGGAGGTGATGGCTGCTCCCAGCAGGCTGGTGGCCCACATAGTGGTAGCTCTTCCCCTGATAGAAATATTCTGTGTTCTGTCTCAAATCCAGATTTTAAGTTTGTTCCTTATGCTCAAGAGGCACAAGCAAAGATACCAAGCTGTGTCCTTCATCTGCTCTAACAGGAAATGCAGTTAGCAGATATGGGGCAGGTTTGCCTGGGCCCTGTCACATGCTTCCTGTATAGTGGGAGATGCCTGACAGCTCTGAGCAGCTGTTTTATCTTTTTATAACTTATTGTGTTGGAAATAATAGAAAATTGAATCATGTTCAGCATATTCTTCTTTGATGGAATACGGAGGATTTAAATTTATTTTGAACTATCGTCGTGTACTAACATGGTCACATATATTTTGGTCTTACATACTCCGTTTTTTTCTACAGGTGGTGCCAATGTGAAAAGTAAAAACAGATTTGGACTCTCTAACAAGAAGGTAAAATTTTAGTCTCAACCTTTGTTCCTACCTTGCCAGTCTTGGAATTTGACAAAAATCACATGAGGAATATTTTATTGTTAGTGAATAATTTCACATCATGTCTCCTGAGTCACAAACTGACCCCGGATCCTACATACATAGCCTCCCTCTATCAACATCCTGCAACAGAGAGATACATCTGTTATAACTGAGGAAGCTGCATGAACACATCATTGTCAGCCAGAGTGTGTAGTTTACATTAGGTTTCGATCTCAGAGCCATTCATTCTATGGGTTGAGACAAATACATAATGACATATGTCCACCATTACAATATCACAGAGTTGTTTTACTGAAAGTGGTAGCGATGACTACACAAATCTGTGAATATTACAAAAGGATTCATTTATGGCATGTGAGTTATCTCTCAATAAAACTGTTAATTGAAATTGATAAAAGTGAAAATATATGAATGATAGCTAAAGTGACTCAATTGCTGTGGTGGAAAGTATGACTTGGGGCAGGAGAACCTGCAGATATCAGGACAAACTGAGGCTATTATAATAATCAATTATTATTTTTCAGTGCTGAGGATTGAACCCAGGGTTTCATGCATGCTAGGCAAGTGTTCTACCACTGAGCTACATCACCAGCCCATAATAATTCATTCTTATAGAGGAAGTTAATCTCTACGTGGTCCAGAGACATATTTATCATGAAACAAATGAAGCTTTTATTTCATGGCTTCCTGTTATTCCAGCCACAGAAACAAATATTTCTAAGTTCAGTTTCTTTTTCTTAAAGAGAACCCTGAAATGAAGCAGCATTAGACCTTGCAAAGCCCATATTGCACCTGCCACGTCCAGAGAATGCAAGAAGGAAAAAGGACATGCAGGGCTCCCAGATCTTCAGAAAATTAGGGAACTTCTCCTGATGAACTAATTCCCCCAGGGTTGCAACAAGAGCCCAAGTTCCTCTGTTTGTGTTCATTTGGTGTGGAGAAACATGGGAGTATTTTATCCATTTGTGGTCCCAGTGAATTATAGTACATGGGCACCCTCCTCTGTTATGAGTGGACACCTGAGTTTTTTGTTGGCTGCTGCAGGAGGATCATGGGCATAAATTGAGTGATAAAAATAACAGGTCAGTTTCACTGCTAGAGTCATGTCTAGAATCCAGAACTTCTCAGAGCACAGATCCTCAAGGTCATTCTTCAGCATTAAAGAGCTGCCAAGCTGAGTGAAAGGTCAGAGTGAGATGTGATCAAGATGCCCTAGAACAGCCTGCACTGACAGGGCTGCTCTGAAACTGCAGTGCCCCAGACAGGAGGATGGTCTCTCTTAGCTGTCCTCTTAGAAATTTCATAGGCATTCACATTTCTAGACCAACCCTATGGGAAAAAGAAGTCAAGGACTGAGCAAATAAAGTTCCCATTTATTGAAGATAGAGTTTCTGCTGCTAAAATCAGCAAGACACACAATCCAGGTTCCAACTATAAAAACAGATCACACATTAGTTCATGAACTATTTTGCCTGGTCACATTTATAAACAGTTAAAGTGACATGTTTCAGCATAGACCAAATAACTAAACTGTCCTGTAGCAGAGCTAGTGAAACTTGTCAGGCATGTTCTCCATTTGTGGGAGAGAAGAAACATCTATGCTGAAAACAGGCTCCTCTGGAAAACAGCCCAGTTCCCTTTGACGTTGTCCCTCCCCCAATTCTGCTCTGGAGAGTAATCCAAGAACTCCAGATGTCCTGCTCTGAGTCAACAGAGTTGGAAGGTCCTAGAGGAGACATTCAGCCAGAAACACTGGACAGAGAAATCACCCCTCCCTGAGTGGCCACACCCAAGACCCCCTCACCCTCTGGGTTTGCACCCCATCTGCACACCCAAGAGCCTCAGAGCACAGAGGTCAGCCCAGGCTTACATCTACAGGCAAGATTTATTTATGGGGAAGGAGCTGTCACCCTTAGTTGACCTGCCTGGAAACACTGCTTGTCTTCTGATGAGTTTTTCAGTAGAGTCCCAAGTCCTTGGATGTACCAGAAAAGGAAAGGTGCGTGGCTGTGTCTGTAAGTGCAGTTCAGGGTCAGAGCTTCCCCTCAGGGAGCAGGAAGCAAAACAGGGTCTCTGCCTGGGTCAGAGTCTCCTTTGCACCCTTCTTAAAATAGTAAAGGCTTTGTTACACTGGTAATGTAATGGGGATATTCTCCAATTCCAAGAGGGTTGAAGGTCATCCTAAATCCAAGGCATAGAACATCTTAACCATTTTGAGTTAATACTGCTTTCTGAATATCGACAAGATCACCAATCCTGACAGGAAGCAGACAGCATGGTTGCCTGAGAGTCAGCAGAAGGTTTCATTCAGGGATTCCCCAAAGTTGAGACAGTTCTTCCTCTAATTGCTTGATCCCTTGTGGAATCTTCTACAAAGTCTGGTCCAGGTGTTAAGCAAGACAAACTGCCCTACAAGATTATGCCACAAGCTGAAGAAAAGAGAGATGTGTTGTTCAGAAGCAGAAGGGGAATTAGTCAACTACCAACTGGAAGGGACAGTACCCTGTTTTCCCCTATCCCTGCACCCTGCTTTACATCTTTGAAGGTGGTATTTACCCTAGACTGGAGCTCAAGGTGCAAAGAAGAGAAAGTAGTATCTTGGGCTCCAGGAAGAACACAGTAACACTCTGCACACTTTTAGTGGTGCCTGGGGCCCAGGCAGTGGGTATTTCTTCTGTCACCCTCTTTAAGTTCAGGACAATATAGCTCCTTAAGTCTTCCCAGTCCAGCATCAAATGCATGTTCACACCTAGTAAAGATGTTTTTAGGTATATGGGTTCACTGGGAGTGTAACAAAGCATTTTGTGAGATCTCCCCTTGACACATTTCCACACCTTTCCTGAAACCAGGGGGTGAACCCCTCTGTTTGGACTCTCTCCCTTCTCTCCCCTGCCTTATGCCTCATAACTTCAATTCATTCTTTAAGAACATGAGTGCACTCACTTTTTCTTCAGCCTGAGTCAGGTCCCAACTCCTCTCCCTTCATATTTTGTGTACATATCTGTCTGATCACATCATTTTACAATCCCTGTTTCTCAAGTTACAGTTGGTGTTCCCAATATCTGGAACCCAATCCTGTTAGTATCAATAGTCTGTCTCCCAAAATATACAAGCCCTTTACTCATGAAAGATGCTCAAAATATTCAAAGAATGAATGAATAAATGAATGAATGAATGAATATGTCCTTTTATGAAGTATAGTCTGTATGAGAGGATGTATCTCAGGCCCTGGTGTAACCAGTTTCTCCCAGGGCAGGTCCTGGATAATAGGTGTATCTGTTTCTCACAACAGATGTTCCTGTAAGGGCCACTCTCATTCTGACCATTTTTTAAAATTTAGGGCCTCCAAACACATACAAAAACAAAACTAGGTACTAACTTTAAGACTCACAGATGTTGCAAAATTATCAAATAAAAAAATTGCAAATAAATATAAGTAAAATTCTAATTAAAACATCAGTGTAAGAGATGACACTTTGATGAAACTAAAGAGTTGGTATACATTATGAGAATAAAGGTAAGAATGGATACTTCAATAATGGACAAAGTGATTTGGAGCTTGATGTATTATTGTCTGTGTTATGATTAGTAATTGCTAGGGGAAAGTTTTGGTTTTTTTTTTTAATTCGAAAGTACCCAATTAAGTCCTCAGTGTACAATTTTATTATTTCATGAATCACCAAAGATTTATCTCTGAAAAATATATAATGTTCATTTATTGCTAACTTTATATCTACTGAATTGCACGTTGATGCACACTAACAATGGATGTGAAAAATACATCATTTTTTTCAATGGGAAGATAGCGGTGACCATGTTAATGCAAATTACTTGGAATTTCGCCTGTGTGCATAGGCCATAATCAAAATAATAACCAAATTGCCCTGAAAATTTTTATCCATCTAAACAACCATGATGTCTTGGTTTATAAAGTGCTATTATCCCTTTGACCCTTAATTTGGTGAAAATGACACGAAAAAGCATTACAATAAATTAGGATGTTCAATTCTAAGTTAGTCACCCAGATGATTAGAAATATGCTTTTATTCTGCCTATCCAAGAACATGGGAGCTCTTTCAATTTTCTAAGGTCTTCTTCAATTTCTTCCTTTAGTATTCTGTAGTTTTCATTGTAGAGGTCTTTTACCTCTTTTGTTAGATTGACTCCCAAGTATCTCTTTTTTTGAGGCTATTGTGAATGAAATAGTTTTCCTAATTTCTCTTTCAGTTGATTTGTCAGTGGTATATAGGAATGCAATTGATTTATGGGTGTTAATTTTATATCCTGCTACTTTGTTTAATTCATCTTTGTTGAGTTCAAGAAGTTTTTTGGTGATGTTTCTTTTCTTTTTTCTTTTTTTCCTTTTGGATCTTCTATATGTAGAATCATGTCATTGGAAAATAGGGATAGTTTGAGCTCTTTTTTTCCTATTCATATCTCTTTAATTTCTGTGGTCTGCCTAATTGCTCTGGCTAGGGTTTGAAGGACTATGTTGAATAGAAATGGTGAAAGAGGGCATCCCTGTCTTGTTCCAGTTTTTAGAGGGAAGGCTTCCAATTTTTCTCCATTTAGAATGATATTGGCCTTGGGTTTAGCATATAATGCTTTTACAATATTGAGGTATGATCCTAATATCCCTGGTTTTTCTAGTACTTTGAACATGAAATGATGCTAAATTTTGTCAAATGCTTTTTCTGCATCTATTGAGATAATTGTGTTATTATTGTATGTTGATTTTTGTATGTTGAACCAAACTTGCATCCCTGGAATGAACCCCACTTGATCATGGTGCACAATTTTTAAATATGTTTTTGTATGTGATTTGCTAAAATTTTGTTAAGAATTTTTGCATCTATGTTCATCGGGGACATTGATCTGAAGTTTTCTTTCCTTGATGTGTCTTTGTCTGGTTCTGGTATCAGGGTGATACTAGCTTCACAGAATGAGTTTCAAAGGGTTCCATCCTTTTCTATTTTTTGATGACCATGCTACCAAAAGTGCTATACAGATTTAATATTAAAATTCCAATGATGTTCTTTATAGAGATAGAAAAAGTAATCATGAAATTCATTTAGAAAAGTAAGAGGCCCAGATTAGCCAAAGCAATCCTTAGCAAGAAAAGTAATGCAGGAAGCATCACAATACCAGATCTTAAAATATTTTACAGAGCTATAGTAACAAAAATGGCATGGTACTGACACAAAAGTAGAATTGAAGACCAAAGGAACAAAATAGAAGACACAGACACAAACCCACATAAATAAAGGTATCTCATACTAGACAAAGTCACCAAAAACATTTACTGGAGAAAAGGTAGCCTCTTCAACAAATGGAGTCGGGAAAATTGAAAAACCATATGTAACAAAATGTAATTGAACCCCTATCTCTCACCCTGCACAAAATTCAACTCAAAGTGGATCAAGGACTTTGGCATTAGACCAAAGACCATGCACATACTAGAAGAAAAAGTGAGCCCAACTCTCCATCATATCTGCTCAGGAACAGATTTCCTCAATAAGACTCCTAAAGCACAAAAAGTAAAATCAAGAATCAATAAATGAGATGGCATCAAACTAAGAAACTTCTTTAGAGCAAAGTAAACCATCAAGAACACGAAGAGAGAGCTTAAAGAATGGGAAAAAATCCTTACCACATGCACCTCAGATAAAGCATTAATCTCCAGGATATAAAAAGAACTCAAAGCACTTAACACCAATAAAACGAGCAACCCAATCAATAAATGGGCAAAGGAACTGAACAGGCACTTCACAGAAGAAATACAAATAGTCAAAAAATATATGCAAAAATGTTCAACATATCTAGCAATTAGAGAAATGCAAATTAAAACTACATTGAGATTCCATCTCACTCCAGTCAGAATGGCAATAATCAAGAATACAAGTAACATTAAATGTTGGTGAGAATGTGGGGGAAAAAGTTTCACTTACCATTGCTGGTGGGACTGCAAATTGGTGAAACCACTCAGGAAAGCAATATGGAGATTCCTTAGAAAATCTGAAATGGAACCACCATTTGATTGAGTTATATCACTCCTTGGTTTAAACCCAAAGGACTTAAAATCAGCATATGACAGTGAGGCAGTCACATCAATATTTATAGAAGTCAATTCATAACCAAGTAATGAAATCTACCTAGATGACCTTCAACAGATGAATGGATAAAGAAGATTGTAGAATATTCCTCAGTTATGAAGAAGAATGAAATTATGGCATTCACCAGTAAATGGATGGAATTGGAGATTATCACACTAAGAGAAGTAAACCAGTCCCCCAAAAATCAAAGGTCAAACATTCTCTCTGATATGTTGATACTAACCCATAACAAGGGAGGGTAGGGCGAGAAGCATAGAAGTCCATTGGATTAGACAAATGGGATTGAAGGGAAGGGAGGAAGAATGAGAATAGGAAAGACAGTAGAATGAATTGGACCTAACTTTTCTATGCTCATATGTGAATACACAACCAATGTAATGCCACATCATGTTCAACTACAAGAATGGGATCAAAATTGTAATGGGTTGCACTCCATTATGTATAACATGTCAAAATACACCCAAGTGTCATGTATATCTAAAAACAATCAATTAAAAATAAAAATATGCTTTTATTCAAAAATAGACTAATGGGCTGAGCAACTCTGGAGGCTAAGGCAGGTCACAAGTTAGAGGTCAACCTCTTGCAATTTAGTGAGACCCTGCCTCAAAATAGAAAGGACTGGACATGGAGCTCAGTGGTAAACCTGGTTCAATTCCCTGGGTTCAATTCCCTTCCAAGTACTAAAAAAAGAGAGAGAAACAAATGGGATTACATAAAATGAAAAAGCTCTGCACAGCAAAGGAAGAGATCAACAGAGTGAAGAGATAACCTACAGAATGTAAGAAAATATTTACCAACAATTAATCTAACAGAGGGTTAATATCCAGAATATGTAAAGAACTCAAAAACTTAACAAAACGCATATCATCTAATTTAAAACTAGACAAATGGTTTGAATAGAACTTCTTAGAAGAAGAAATACAAAAAAGTCCAATATCTAAGCCAGCAATGATATGCAAATCAAAACTACAATGAGATCATCTCACCTAAGTTAGAATTATTACCATAATAATTAATATAATAATAACAATAATGTTGATAAGTTTGTGGAGGAAAAGTAATTCTTATACACTGGTGGTGGAAATGCAAATTAGTAGAACCTCTGGAGTATGAAGTTTCCTCAAAAAACTGAAAATAGAACCACCATATGATCAGCCACCCAACTCCTGGGAAACAAAAATGAGATAACTAAACCAAGAGATACCTGCACACTCATGTTCATGAGGGACTGTTCACAAAAGCTAAGATAAAGAATCAACAGAGGTGTTCATCAACATAAGGGTAGATAATGGGAAATGTGTGATATATATACACAATGGAGTATTATCTAGCCACTGAGAAGTATGAAGTCCTTTCATTTGCAGCAAAGCAGATGGAACTAGAAGGTATTATTTTAAGTGAAATAAGGCAGACACAGTATGTTCTCTCTCTTGTATGGGAATTTAAAAAAAAATAGTTGACCTGAAAGTAGCATAGTGATTACTAGAAATTGGGATGGCTGTGGGGTGTGAAAAGTGGTAAGATTTGGTCAGTGTCTACTATATGCATATATGGAATTACCAGAGTGAGCCCCATTAATACATATAATTAATATGTGTTGATAGAAATATTATAAAAACAAAATTTAAAAAAAAGATTTGTCATCCAACAGAAAACTCCAAATCTAAAAATACCCAAGGTTTGGCAAACTTCTTTTCTATAATCTTTTTTTTTTTTTTTTCTGATACCAGGGATTGAACTCAAGGATTCTCGGCCACTGAGCCACATCCCCACCCCTTTTTATATTTTATTTAGAGACAGGGTGTCACTGAGTTGCTTAGCACCTCACCATTGCTGAGGTTGGCTTTGAACTCATGATCTTCCTGTCTCAACCTCCTGAGCCACTGGGGTTACAGTGTGTCCAGCAACTTCTTTTCTATAAAGAATCAAATAGTAAGTATTTTAGACTTTAAGGTCATAATTTTCTGTTGGCACTATTCAACTCTGCTGTTTTCACATAAAAGCAAACCTTTACACCATGTAAATGAAAGGGCATGGCTTCTTTCCAGTAAACCTGTGTTTACAAAAACAGATGGCATGCTGTTCTGTTTGACCACTGGGGTATAGGCTGCTGACCTCTGATACAGCCTGGAATTAATTTATATACCTCTAAAGATCCATGGACTTAAGTCTGAGAAATACACTCAGTCTGATCTTCATACTTGTTTTTCCATGAGGATATTATCATAACTCTTAGAGAATGCTTAAACTGAAGTAAGTATGTTATCTAAGATAATGGATAGGAAGGAGGAAATAGGAGTTTATCATTATACCTGAAGTACTTTGTTGCTAAAGATTCAAAAGTGAGCTGCACAAATAATCATCCCTGCCATTAAGAAGCACCCAGAGTAGTAATAGAGATCATTTTTTTAATCAAATAATCAAAGAAATTAAAGAGAAATTGCATGTTTGAAAGCCAGAGGTCCCCAGTTGTCAGAGAGGTCACTGAGATTCTTAACTTATGATCTCTTGACCAGATGTACAAGAATGAGTGGACAGTTAATAGTTTCCACTGTTTTCTGTGAAGGGAAAAGCATTTTTAGAGGAGTGGGAAAGTGATTTGGAGGAAGAAAAGGAGAAGGAACCCTTCAAATTGCTAAGTTCAGGTCACATTAGGAAGTTTTTCTCCATCTTAAGAACAAATGAGAATCTGGGTCAAACTGACAAGGTCACTCTCAGTGCAAAGGTCTACACTGGCATAGTGGGTGTGTCAAGTGCACTGGGGCAGAGAAGCAAGGGATTAAGGTAGGTTTTTAATTAGGTCGTGGAGGCAAATTAAGTGGTGGACACTTAATCTTTTGGAAGATTTCATGAGTTTAATTCAATAGAACTAAGAGAAAGATTAAGTGCAGAAATTAAAGAAATGAATAAATATGACCCAGAAAATTTATGAGTCCTAACATGCCCTGAGAGTGGGGGAGGAACTGTGTGCTGCCTATTTTGTGCCCATTCTTTCCTATGTTTTACTAGCAGAACTCTATTTTGATGTGGGTGGCAGCATAGTCAGATTTTCTTAACAAGTCCTGGCACCCCATCTCCTCCTCAGTTTGCGGGAGAGGGGACACATCTGGTGACTGGTGAGTAAAATGTCAGTGAAGGCTGCCAGGTGGAGCTTCGGGAAAGGCTGTCCTCTGCCAGCAGGCGTCCATCACCTGTGATCTCTCTGTCTAGAAGGGTTGTGACCTGGAAGGATCTCTAGCAGTTTCTTGGGAATGTAAACACAACAGTGACACCTGAAGCATGAGAAACATTAAGCTGGAAAGACCCCAGGTCCCTCACAACATGACGAAGCCCCTAACAATGACAGCCCTGCTTGGTATAGAGCTACTTTATATGAGAGACAAGTAATTTCCTCCTTGTTAAAAACACTGCCAGGGTTTTCTATAACAAGAAGCTCTGCCAATCTCTAAATAAGGTTAATGATATTCATTAAAAATGCAAACCCATCACCTTGCCAGAGACTACTGCATGAGCCAGCACTGAGCCCAATAGTCCAGAACTTTTGTGGTGCTCTGGGTGACTCTAGTACAAGTGGTGCTAACAGGTAGGGGCTTTTGGGACTATGGCCTGCCCTGTGTTTCCCCTGCTTCTGCATCTTTTTCACCAAGCATGCACATAGATACAAATGCCCTGATTTTCTCCACACATTTTCAGTAGTGTCAAAACTGTGTCAAGAAAACTATAGTCAACATTTATTTATTTTAATAGGAGTGAGAATAAATAGATGGAAAGCCAATGTACTTCATCCTAGAAGCCTTTCACAACACTGCATTTCCATTCCTGGATATTGAGAATATACATCCCTCTGTTAGATGGCGAAAGTATGACTTTCTTACAAATTCCCTTTTTCCTAATGGAGAAGTTGAGACTTGGAAATCACACAACTCTTAACAGCAGAATCTGATTCAGATATTTCCCTCTCTTATTACACAATGGCTCCAATCCTCAGCTGTGAAATGGAAGGTTTGCTTGGACATATCCTAAGATTCCTCCTAAACCCAATGCCTGAGAGTCCACCACTTCCTGGAACCAGAGGAAAGCAAGAGTCATCTCAGGCGACTCAAAGAACCCTCGGGGCCAGGGCTGCAATAGGACAGGTGAGAATTTCCGTTATGGTTTGAATGTGAGATGTCCCCCAAACGTTCATGTGTGAAGCAATGTGAGGAGGTTTAAAAGAGAAATGATTGGGTTGTGAGAGCCTTAACACAGTGAATTAATCCCCTGATACAGATGAACTGAGTGGTAAGTGAAGGGGGGTAGTGTGTGGCTGGAGGCCGTGGGCACTGGGGACATGGCCTTGGGGTATATATTTTATTTCTGGTGGGTGTAGTCTCTCTCTGCTTTCTAATCATCATGTGAGCTGCTTCCCTATGCCACACTCTTCTGCCAATATGTTCAGCCTTACCTCAAGCAATGAGGAATGAAGCCAGACTTGTATGGACTGAGACCTCTGAAACAGTGAACCCCCAAATAAACTTTTCCTCCTCTAAAATTATTTTGGTCAGATCTTTTAATCACAACAGCAAAAAGTTGACTAAAACACCTTTCATTACTGAGCAGTCCTTCTTCATCCTCTGTTGTTCAGGGTTTACTTTTTTCCTTTTAAAATTAGAATATGAAGAATCATTTGGACTCAGTGATCCAAATCCTTCACTTCAAGTGAGGCTACAAAAGGCATTTATACTGAGGGTGAGTGTGTCAGGTGAGACCCGGGGCCCAGGGTTACGCCACATGCATCCAAGATGACAACTGGCAGAGAGCCAAAGGGAGTGCTGAATGCGCCTTGAGAAAAACAGGAAGCATTTACCATTGGCTGTATGATAATTAGTTCAGCCGCTTAGCACGTGGACAGATATATCTTACATGTATGCTTGAGCTCATGATCGCTTGACCTTTAATAGGATTGGATGGACATATCTGATTACAATTGCTTATGCATGAGACTGCTTATATATTGAGGGTGTTATCCGAATAAAGCGGAAGCTGCTTCATGAACTTCTGAAGTGTACATGTCTTTTGTCCCGCTTGTCGGTGGCAAGCGGCAGGTGAGCCTGAGAACATGGAACCAAGATGGGCAGAACTGAGCCTGGCCTTACAGTTCCCTTTCCACATTTTGTGACCTTTGCCCTATTCCAAGATGCTTTAAAAAAAAAAAAAAAAACACAAATTTGAATGGGCTCCCTGCCCACCACATGTAGACTCCTTCCTGAAGAATGTGAAACCACAAAGTCCACCCATGGTCAGGGCTTCTGGAAAGCAGCCCTGGCAGGGTTTGCATCAGGGCTGCAGGTGCCTGCTGATCACTGTGCTTCTGTAGCACAGAAGTAAGTAGCAGCATCTGCAGCCAGGGAAGCGGTGATGGACAGGATGCTTCTTTTGGTGGAGGTGTCCAGGGTGACTGTTAGTCTTCCATTGCGTTTTTCTCTCTCATTTGTACGTATTAAAATCACCAGAGCAGGACCTTTACCTGAATCCTGTCTATACCACTGCAGGCTGGTAGTACTAGCTTTGTAACTGCAGTTCATGGTGGCATTTTCTCCCTCCTGGATGCTCAGGACTTGAGGACTTGCTTCTTCTTGTTGGCTGTTCACCCCTAAGCAGAAACAAGACCAGAGACCAGAAGTCACCAAATGCATTTTCAAATTCTCCCTTTTCTAAAATCACAGGAAGACTCAACTCTCTGGTGGCATGTGGGCTCTAAACTCTGGTCTCCCTCTTCCCATCTCCATTAGCTCCCCCACTCACAGGCCAACTGAAGCCCCAGAGTCACCAAACACACTCCCAGGAGTTTCTGCATCCTTCTTCCTTATTGGGATCACAGGAGGCACAGTTCTGGGACCTGAAAAGGAGCCAGGTCCTTCAGTCAGAAGAGTTAGTTTCCATTACTGAACATTTATCTAGTCTTCCATCCCCCTCCCAGAGTCTTGACTTTTTTACCCAGCCAGTCAGCAGCAAACTCAATCCTTTGCTTTGAACACACACGCAAGCAAGCAAGGGTGCCTGTGTGCACACACTTATACACACACACACACACACACACACACACACACACAGATTGAAACTGGGTCTTAGGAGAGGGAGGCACTGCCATCTAGTGGTGGCAACATCATCCTGCTGATAAAATGTGTTCTGGATGGTGAAATGTGCAGAACTGACACTGAAGGAACTAGAAAGCTAGTTCATTCTCTGTCTGCATTGAATCCTGGTTTCAGCTTAGAGTAAAAGTAGATATAATTGAATTCAGATGAGAACTCAATGAGGGAAGAATGTTGAAGCCCAGAAATTATTGGATACCCTTGAAAGCCACTGTGAAGTTTGATACAATTACAACAATTTCTACAAACATATCTTCAAGATCATGTGCTTTTTTTTTGGGGGGGGGGGCAGGTAATGCTGGAATGAGAGTATATGTCAGAGTTTTTATTTTATGAGCAATGCAAATGGACTGTGATTTGATTAAATAAAAAAGGAACAAATTAGTGAATACCAGGTTTGCCTGGGAATCCCCAATAGCTTCAGGAAAGTAGACTCAAATCTACCAAGTCAGGGCAGCACAGAAAATCAGTCTGGAGAAGCCCTCTTCTGAGAATCCATCGGCTCCTCTTCTGAGTCCCAGACTCTGCAGGTGGTTCCTACAAAGCTGCTCAGGCAGAATGACATATGTAGCTGCAATTCTACTGTCTCTGCTGCCCAGTCATCTCTGTGTTGTTGTAATTCCCTCCACTCACCCAAAGGAAACTCTTAATCTCTCCTTTATCCATAACTGGTTCCTGAGTCAACACTGAGAAGGATGCACCTGCTCCTGGGGCCCACTCATGTGCCCACAACTATCTGCACAGTAGGCTCATATATGAAGTACCACTTTGCTAGGGTTGTATTACAAAGACCACAGACTGAATGACCTAAGCAACAAAATGTATTTTCTCACAATTTTTGAAGATTTAAGTCAAAATTCCAGGTGTCAGCAGTTTGGGGTTCTCCTGAGTCTTGCAGATGGCTATCTTCTCACTGTGTCTTCAAATTGTCCCCCTTCCGTCTGTGCCGTCTGTGCTCAAATCCCCTCTTATTACTTGGACACAGATCATTTTAGATGAGAGCCACCCAAAGGACCCTATTTTAACTGAATCACCGCTTTAAAGGGCCTATCTTCAATACAGTCACATTCTCGGGTATACAGCATTGGGACTTCAACATATGAATTTTGTGAAAACATAATTCAGTGCATAGCAATGAGTATCTGGGTCTTTCAGTTTCTATGGCAGGAGGATGGGGCACAGGCAGAGAAGAAGCTTTGTAGTCCAGACATCATGGAGGTCAAGGTGATAACCACCCACTCAGTAGCTGTCTATATGCTCTGGGCCAGTATTCTCTTGACTGTAAAATATGAATAATGGGTAATAAAAATACAGTGCTCCCTTTTCAGAGCTGTGAAAAGTCAGTGATGAGATCATAAAGTGCCATTAGAACAGGGCCTGATGTGATGTCTCAAAACTTGCTCTTGCTAAAAAAAAAAAAAAAAAAAAAAAAAAAAAAAAAAAAAAAGGGTCCTGATTCTGAGCAGTCAAAAAAATGGCAAAAATCCTCTAGAAAATTTTGTGAATTTTTCAATATTGAACTTATGATGTTCTGGATGGAAAATGAGCTGGTAATTGAGAAGAAGGAAAGGAAGATAGATAGAAAAAAAAAAAAAAGGAAAGAAGAAGCATGGGGGAGAGTGTTGGAGCAAGTGTGGATTGGAGAGTGCCAGGAGGGAACCCTGCAGCAAGGTCTGGGTGGGATCACAGCCAACACAAATCCATTTTTCTTGGAAAAATGGGCAAGGAACTGAGGTTATCTTAAAAGTTGAAATTTTATTCTGCCTGCTTTCTGATAGGTAGTTTTTAGAAATATAGAAATATAGGAAATATAGAAATACAGGAAATATAGAAAATAATTAAATGATGTCCCCTGACTAAGAAATACCAAGACTTGCCCAACATCACCTACAAAGAGGGCAGTTTTCCTAATATTTGTATTATTTGGCTTCATATGCAAAAATTGTTCAGACTCTGGGAAGGACAACTGTGAAGTCAGCTAACTAGGTTGAATGGGGACCTTTTCATCGTAACTTTGAACAGTGAAACATGAGAATTCATTCCCACATTTATAAATGAAATAAGTGAAGAGAAAATAAAAGGTTCTCTTGAAACATACATTTTATGCCAAGAACACAGATATGATTCAATATTAAAATATCCACTAATATAATAAATCAAGTTAAAAATCTATAACCTTTGCAAGTTAAAAATATTCAACTTCAAAATGTTTTCCTTATATAATGTCTTCACACATAAGCCAATAGAACATAACAGAAAGACCAGAAATAAACATTCATATCCACTCAACTGATCTTTGTCAAGGGCACCTGCACAAGGGAAATAAACAAGGGAAAGGAGAGTCTCTTCAACAAATGGTCATGGGGAAATAGATATCCACTTGCAAATGAATGACACTGGACCTTTAGATTACACCATACACAAAAGTCAGCTGGACGTGAATTCAGGCCCTGAACTTAAAAATCTGAGACTCCTAGGAAAAGATAAGAGAGGAGTTTCTTGATCTTGGCCTTGGCAGTGACTGGTTCGTGGATATGACATCAAAAGCACAGCCAACAAAAACAAAAGTAGTCAAGTGAGATTAGGATATCCCAAAGAGCTTCTTCACAGCAAAGGAAACAATCTCCAGATTAAAAAAGTAACCTATGGGGTGAAAGAAAATATTCATAATCACATCTGATATGAGGTTAATCCCCAAAATACATAAAACTCCTCAATAGGAAAAATAAAAATACTGATTTAAAAATGGAAAAAGACTTGACTGGACATTCCCCAAAGACATATAAATGGCCAAAGATATATTTTAAATGAGTGTCCAACATCTCTAATAATCAGGAAAATGATGATAAGTATTCATGAATCACTAAGGGGCTTCTAGTTTCTCATTGTGTATTCATTTTATTTTTCCTGTGAATCAGTTTTACTTTGTTTGTTTTTATAGTTTGGATGTGATGTTATTGGGTCACGAAAGCCTTAAGTCATTGCTGAATCAATCTCCTGATATGGATTAACTGAATGGTAACTGAAGGTAAGCTGTGTGTGGCTGGAGGAGGGGGGCATCAGGAGTGTGGCTTCGGGGTATATATTTTGTATCTGGCAAGTGAAGTCTCTCTCTGCTGATCATCATGTGAGCTGCTTCCCTTGGCCACACTATTCTACTACGATGGAATGATGCCTCACCTAAATCCCCAAAGAATGGAGCCAGCTATCCCTGGATTGAGACTCTTGAAACCGTGAGCCCTCAAACAAACTTTCCTCCCCTAAAATTGTTCTTTGTCAGGTCTTTCAGTCACAGGAGTGACAAAGCTGACTAAAACATTTGCATTTAACACGATCATACACATTCATGTGTCTAACAAGTTCTGCATGGTTACACTAAAAATATAGTACAATAATTTTCAACATGAGGTATTTCATATATTTTTATATATTTATATTTATATATTTTTCCTTCATAAATACTTCTGTAAGCTGCTAAAATCAAGCACACTGAGGCATAAGTTGCTACAGTATCATGAGTTAGCTGAGCTTATTAAACACCTCAAAAGCACAAAAAGTTCAGTGTAATATTGTGTAGAAATTAGACCATTTACTTAAATGCTATTTTAAAATATGTTACATTACAACTGCTATGTTAGAATGTTACATTAGAATGTTACATTAGAACTGCTAGCCCAGTTACCCTCTCACCAAGTATGAACAATGACAAATCTACAAGATACTTTGGGGAAAACAGGTACAGCATACTCTCTGTAAAATTGTGTTCTTACACTAGAGTTGCCTGCCTTGTCAGAACAATGGTTTTTAATTTTAAAAGCTACAAAAATCAAAATAACCAAAGAAAACAATGTAAAAGCACAATAGCTTTCATTCTGTTTTGTTGAAAATTCAGAAAGGAGACTTGGATTAAAACATATAATTTTTTTACTCTAAATACAATTTTCTTTTTTGATATTTTTGTTCTACTCAGTTGTACATGACAGTAGAATGCACTTATACATTTTGATAGATCAAACATAAATCTTAGCACAGACCAATCAGATGTGAATGTGTTTAATAGTAATTAATAGAAAATTAAGTTCTTCTGTGCCCAGCGTATGGGATCTCACGTGACTTTCAGCCAATCATTTCCTAGCTGTTCAGAGGCAACTCAGCAACAGGAACACTGATGGTGAGCAGCGAAGGAATGACATCACCCTAAGACTATCACACTTACTTCCTCAACTATGAAATTAGTGCTAAGTAATGTTTCGTCTTCTCTGGCTTAAAAACAGTTGCCTTCTAATCAGTCCTACCTATTTGCATGGTAGTTGAGTTACTGAACTGTTTAACCATAAGTTATTAACATAATCTTTCGTAGAAATATTTTTAATTGAAAATTTATCTTTGTTTCATCATGCATTTCCTGTTCTTGGTATCCTTGACAAAGATCAACTGAATGTACATGCATGGGCTTATTTATGGGTTTTCCATTCTGTTCCATTAGTTTGTACATCTACATTAATGACAGTATCACACTGTTTTGTAATATATTCAGAACCTAGGAGGTGAGGTGTTTGCCTTCAGCTTTGTTTTTCTTTCTCAAGATGGTTTTAGCTCTTTAGGGTTCTATGTGTTCAACTTACCAATGATCAGAGGAATGAGGTATTGCAATTAGATTTCACTTCACATCTATGAAGATGGCTACTATCTGAAAACAGAAGACAATCAAAGGGCTGCAGTTGTGACTCAGTGGCAGAGCACTTGCCTAGCATGTGTGAGGCACTGGGTTCAATCCTTAGCACCACATGAAAATAAATAAAATAAAGATATAATTTAAAAAAAAAAGACAAGTGTTGGTGAAGATGTAGAGAAATTGGAATCCTTTGACATGGTTGTGGAAATTCAAACTGTTGCACCTATTAGGGTAAGCAGTATGGATCTTCCTCAAAAAATTATGGATAAAACCACTGTATGATCCAACAATGCCACTTCTAGGTATTTATCTAAAATAATTGAAATTGGGATCTCAGTGAGATATTTGAATTCCCTTGGGTGTTGCAGTACTATTCACAACAATCAAGATGTGGAAACGACCTAATATCAGACAGTAGAAAAGTGGATAAAGAAAATGCAGCATATACATAAATAAAATATCATTCAGCCTTTAAAAATATGGTGACCTTGCTATGTGCAACAATGCAGATGTACCTTGTGAACATGATGCTAAGTGAAATGAACCAGCCATAGAGGGACAAATACTGTATGATTCCACTGAGATGAAATATCAAAACTGGTCAAACTCACAGCAGGGTAGAATGGTGGTTGCCAGGGACTACAGGGAGGAGGACGTGGGAAGATATTGGTCCAAGAGTATCAAGTTTCAGTTAGGTTGAAAATGTTCTAGAGATGCTTTGTACAATATTTTGCTCCTTGTTACCAATATTGAATTGTGGACTTACAGTTTTCTAAAAAAAAATTAAATCGTAAGTGTTTTCACCAAAATTTTAAAATATTATTGTCCCTGAAAAGTATAAACCTGATTGAAATAAAGGACAATGAAAGGATAAATGTTGTGTCAGGAAAACTCCAAACACTTAAAAAGGGATACAAAAGTAAAACTGGAAGTGTGATATTTGACTCCATGGAAATGTTACAGGTCAGGCTATATGGGCAATGACTAAACAGACTCCATTTTACCTTGAGACTCCATGTTAAGTAGGGAATACTTCTCTCATGGGAATACCCCGCCTCTGTACCATCAACAGTTACTTAACATGACATGTTTGGTAACACAAAATGGCAATTCTTGTATCATGAAAAATTGTTTTCTTTTTGATTCCTATTTTTCCTAAACAATGTACCATGTCAACAGTGATTGTCTAGATGTTAGTAACTGTTCTTCAATTTGTACCTAAGTAAGGTCATTTTGACCTACTTCCCCTTCTGCTTATGATTTTAGATCTCATGATGTTAGCTTATAGTTTTGAATCATAGCAGCAGACAGTTATGATTGATGTACTGACTTATGGTATAAAAGCCCCTGCAATCCTATGATGGGGCTATTCTCCCAATAGCCATTTTTGGGGCATTGTGTGAGACAGTCAGCTGGCCAGCTAATTAAGACTCTCAAATTTGGACTTCTCAGTGGTGATGGGTCTGTTCTTAAGTTGTGCCCCAAAACAGAAGAAGTGACACACCAAAAAGAAACCAGAGTCTGTCTATAGCCAGACACTAAAGTTCCCTTGAGGCAATGATAACCATTACAGTGGATGCTAGAAGTGACTTTTTAAAATGAAAATGCTTCTGCCTCTTTTACGTCAGAGCTCTTATAGCAATGATGTACTTTCTTCAGAGTGCAGGTGTTGGGTATGAAGTCGTGAAGGAAGACAGGGGTCCCTGCTGGAGAAATTCATCACAAGACCTTCATCTGGGACACAGTCAGACTAAAGGCAGCAGGACAGACATGGAGGCAAGTATTTAGGAGACAAAACACGCCCATGTGCTCAGCCACCCTGCCCTCTTGGGCTGCACAGAAAATGAAAACCTCTTGAAAATTCCCCAGCTTGAGCCCGTGGGTCACACAAAGTCCCCTGTGTCATTTCAGGTTTGTGCTCAGCTCCCCCTGCAGCCCCAGGCACTGTGTCACTCAGAGCACAGAAGTACTCAGCTGAGTCGCTCCAATGGGCTGAGGGCTTCCTCAGGTGGAAGGAGGTTTCATTCTTCCTCAGTTCAGCCTGGAAACCATTGATGCCTTTAACCAGGGTGGCCCCTGACATGTACTTCAGGAGGAGCTGGAGGCCTTGGTTGGGGCGTTGGTAGTACCAGAAGAGATAGGGAGAGAAAGAAGATGAGTAGCTGCACCTAAGCTCCAGGGGGATTCCTTCAGAGACCATGACGTGGCGGTCAGGCTGGGACACCGACTGGGCTCTGCTTCCTCCTGCAACATTAATGCTGAGTAAGGAAACGCAGCGCAGACTTGGCTGTGAAGAAAATGTGTCCCTCTTTAGTTCGAATCAACACGGTCACTTTTGGGAGGGGAGGGGGGATGGCATGTACTCACTCTGGGCGAAAATCATCGCCAGCACTGGCACGAGCAGCAGGAGCATGGCTGAGTGGTGGCGATGCTACAGGTATCTGTGCAGGCAGGAAGGTCGCAGTATCTGAGCCTTGGGGCACTGAGTGGAGAGGCTGGGAGCACAGTCCCTTGCTTGGACAAGTTTCACAAACGGTTAGAAAGAGGTTTTCCTTTAAGCAGTCTGGATGCTCTCTGGTCCCTTGTTCTAGTGACAGGTACCTTACAGACACCAGTGAGGAAGCATCAACCAGTGGCAGGGACGGACGAGGGGCTCAGTGGATGAAGAGGCGGCTCAGTAAAAACAGAAGCCTCCCTTGTGCAACATCGCCCTCTGGAGGCCAGAGACAGGACCAGGATCTAGACCTCGTGCTGTTCTTTCCCATGTCAGAGCTGTGATTTGTCAACTTGAAGGGAATGCGTGTCTCCCTTCTGGAATCTGTGATGATGTCACCACCTTTTGCAGTGCATGGTATTAATCTAAAGTACGTGAGAAGTGGGAATTATGCAACAGAAGAAGAGAACAATAACTTTTCTAACTGAAAAATTAGTCACAGAAGATTGTAGTCTAGACCCTGAATACAGATGATACTCCATAATATTTTGCAAAGCCATTCGTCAGACAGAGCAGGTAAGAATCAGTGACCTTACGCTGATTCAAGTCTTCATATAGCCCTGGAATGCTAAGAGGTAAGCATCAGAGTGAGAAAAAAAAATATTTCTTTATTTGTTGTTAAAGAAAAAAAGTAAATTAAACAAGAGGCTCATACTAAATCTCAGCCTGGATCACATGTCACTAATTAATCAATCTATGCAAACTAATAAAAACTATAATTTTCTTTGTCAAACAGAAAGTGTGAAGATTCCTTGGTTTCAGGTCAAAAGTCTAATATTTGTTAAGGCTATGAGAAAATCATTCAAGTACCACGTTTAAGAAAAGAAAGTGAGAGTCCTGCTCTCATTGTCATTGGTAGGAACAGACTGGCATATTATACATAATTATGAGAACATCACCCTGAAAGGAAGATTAACAGAGACCCATATACAGACACTTAAGTAGAATGATAAGAGTTAAGAAGATCTGGTGGAAATAAATGATTCTGGAAATAATTAAAAAGAAACCAAAAAAAAAAAAAACAGGTAGCAAATATACATGAACTCAATAAGGCAAGAGGGAGTACAGCCAGCAGACCAGAAATGAAGCAACTTGTGGGAGGTACAGAAGACACAGGAGAGGTTGCCAGTGACCCTGAGCTGAGCTGAGCATGCAATGGTTCCTTACAGGTGAGAAATGATGCCAAAGAAATGAGAGCAGTCTGCTGTATGGCCTAATAATAATAAAACTCTTCCATGTCCAAACTAATTTTAGCATAAAGACCATTGGAACTTAAAAGTGTAATACAAAATCAAATAAGGTGAGATTACCAGTGAAATGAGAATCTGACCAACAGGAATCCTTTTCCAGAGTCAGAAGATCTCCCCTCTGAACCTACACCAATTCATACCAGCCTGAAACCACTTCTCCCTTCCGTTCTGATCTATGTCACCATCAGTTGATGCATATAGTTTCTTACATATGTAAGACCAAATCATACAGTCAGATAAAATTTTAAGTGTTACTAGAATGTGCTTCTGATAAATTTTCTAAATACATGTATTCATCTCTTATCTCTCCAAAATTCTGACTGAAATAAAATTTAGAAGTATAAACAGGATAGAAAAATGGTAACTCAGAGGAATCCAGTGTTGCAGCAATTCCCCACTAGTGAATTCACTCAGCAGTCCTGAAGCAAACTGAACATAGAGAATTAACAAAAGCAATGGAGGTTGGCAGTTTCAGGCATACTGTGGCTCTGAAGGGGGAGGGAAAGCGCTCCTCCAACAAGCTAAAAGACATTCTGATCAACATACCAACAATCAGAACAGAAGATAAACTCAATAAAGCTGAGCTACACATGCTGGAGAGAAAGTCCTTGACTCTGGACAATCTTCATCAGATGTATTTGAGCCTCCCTAACAGAGGTGGTCAGAAGAGCAGCAACTGACAGCTTGAAGGGATTCCGTGATTGTACTTCCCAAGTCAGCAGACTAGGAATTCCTGCAGCTTACTTTTTTTCCCTCAGAAATCACTCTCTTTTATTCTGGATTTCTTTCTCTCCTTTTTTTTTTTCTTTTTGCCTTGTACTTGTTAAATTTGCTTTTACAATATCCAAGACCAAACAGCCACTTAGGCTCTAGTTCTCACTGAATTGGCAGGTGACCACGATGACAGTCAACCTGATGATAGAAGAGACACTGCAACTCACACTACAGAGCAACTGAGTGAGCACACTGGACCAGTCTGGAGAGTGGAGAAGAAAAATAGGATGCTTCAATTTGAAATTGACAGCCTGGTCTTTGGGATAAATACTATGACTGACATGGGGTGGAGAAGTGATGCAGATCAGGATCAGATGGAAAGTCCCACGTCCCTCGAGCCCAAAAGTGGCTTCCACATACCTCTTCACAGCACACAAACAGGGATTCTCAGACTGAGAGGTAAAATTCACACAGTCCACAGACAAAGCAGATGAAGGAACTGACCTACCAGACTTACACTCTTACCCCCAGAAACAATAAAGTCATTTTGAGAGTATAAGGTTATTAATCCCCATTCTCCCCAACTGTCTCTAGCAGAAATGACCAGAAAACAAGGGATCCTAATTCAGCATATCGACTCACCTAACAAGTTTGGCCAATATGGGTGAAATTTAAAAGCAGCAAAGGGTACATGGCATATATTAAAGACTTTCTCACAGTTGGTGGTTTCTAAACTTGAAACAACAGATAAGAAAGACTTTATTTTGAAAATGTCAGCAATTTGAACATCTGTATGACAACTATTGCATTATACTTCAGTCTTGTCTTCTGCACCTAATTTACTCACAAAACTAGAAATAAACAGTCCTAATACTCATATAAAAAAGTAAAAGCCTAAAAATAGTCAAAGCAATAGTGAACAATAAGAACAATACTGGAGATATCACATTATTCTATCTCAAACTGTACTACAGAACTATAGTAACAAAAGTGACATGGCAATGGCATCAGAACAAACATGAAGGTCAGTGGAATAGAAGAAGACAGAAAAATCCACATAGATACAATCATCTGACTGTAACATGCATTGGCGAAATGATGGCCTTTTAAACACATAGAACTAGGAAAACTGGATATCCATATGTAGAGGAATGAAACTAGATGTCTCTCCTCCTGCACAAAAATCAGCTCCAAGTGGATCAAAGACCTAAGAATTAGATCACTCTGCAAAAACTAGAAAAGAACCATCAACACATTGGTACAGGCATTGGTTTCCTTAATAAGACCTAAAACTAAGAATCAATAGTAAGGTGGAATAAAATTAAAAAGCTTCTGCACAGCAAAGGAAACAAGTGTGTAAAGAAAGAATCTGCAGAATGGAGGAAATCTTTGCCATCTAGTCTTCTGATTGAGGATTGACATACAGGATATATAAAGAATTAAACAAAACAAAACAGAAAAACAAATAACCCAATTGATAAATAGACAAATGAACTAAACATATAATTCTCAAAAGAAGAAATACAAATGACCAACAAATATATGAAAAAAATCCTCAACATCCCTAGCAATTAAGCAAATGCAAATCAAAACTCCAGTTAGAATGGCAATCATCAAGAATACAAATAACAATAAATGTTGATGAGAATACAGGGAAAAAGTTCAGTTATACATTATTGGTAGAATTTGCAAATTAGATAACCCCTCTGGAAATCATTACAGTTATTTCTCAAGACTAGGAATGGAACCATCACAGTTATTCAATTCCTTAGTATTTATCTAAAAGAACAAAAGTCAGCATACTATAGCAATGTATGAATACCAGTGTTTATCACAGTGTAATTCACAATAGCTCAAGTTATGAGACCAGCCTAGGTGCCTGTCAACAGATGAATGGATAAAGAAAATGTGGTCTATGCACACAATGGAATTTTTCTCAATCACAAAGGACAATGAATTTATGTCATTTTCTGGTATATAGATCGAGCTAGACAACAAAATGCTAACTGAAATAAGTCAGATTCAGAAAGTTGGAGGTCAAATATTTATACTCATATTTGGAATCGAGAGTGGATAAAAAAGAATATCACAAAAATAGGAGACTAATGAGTAGAAGAAAGGGATCATGATGGAGGGAGGAGGGAAAAGCATGGGGAAATACTGGGGAATTAAATCAAGCAAATTATGCTGTCTATGTACAGATATACACAATGAATCCCAATTTTGTACATGATTATAATGCACTATTTAAAAAATAGTAACAAAAGGAAACCAACGAGTAGAAGAGGATTCAGGGAGAGAGGATGGAAGGGAAAAGGCTGGTACTTGAGAATGAAATTGTTCAAATTATGTCATGTGTATGTGCACATATGTCACAATGGATCCCACTATTACATATAACTATAATGCACTGATAAAAATCATAAGCAGGTGAAACTTTGGTGACCAGGAATGGACACACAGCCCTGCACTTAATTGCAGTTTCAGAATTGAATTTCAGTATCTACATTCTCAGGAGCATGGAACCCAGAGGAGAAGTTCAGGAGGTTCAACCTAGGGAGATTGAAGATGTGATCTGTGATGCAGTGTGGAACACAGAAGCCCAGAGTCACTGCAAGACTACATGGAGTGAGGGAAACATCAGAAGCCTCCCAAAACACAGGACAGAGAGATGCCCTCATTTTCTGCCTTGGAAGGTGCTCCTTGTACAAGGCTGGAATGCAAAGGAAAATGTTCAAACAGGGATATCTTAGGGACAGTGGATGAGGAATAATATAACTGCATAGCCCCTATGAAGCAACTCAAGGTAAATGGGAAGATAAGGGTCCTTAGAAGAATTCAGTCTCTCAGGGGTTTATCCCAGGGAGCATCATGTGGGGAATTCATTCACATGTGTATTGTACTCTTTGCTTATTTCCTTCCATTCTTTCCTTTTACCCTTATTTCTCAAAACCATCTGAAACAAAAAACAATAAAAAAATGTGAGGAATTCCATCTCCCTCTCCAGCTAAAGTCAGCATTTGATTAATACTCAGTGGCAGAAAACCCGTTTGATCTTTATCAAGGCAGATAAACATTTTCTATATGTAGGGCATGGTGAAGCCTGATATCCCACCTGCTTAGGAGACTGGGGCAGAAGGATTGCTTGAGCCCCCAACTTTAAGGTCAGTCTGGGTAACTTAATGACACCCCCCCAAAAATTATATATAACCCATATATGAAATCCATACATGACTCTTTTTCAAATCATTTTAATTTAGTAATTACACATTTAAGGAGCTAAAGAAGTTTGATTGTTGAAGTAGAGAGAGTTTATTTTCCCAATAGTTCTTATGAGATTATCATGAAGTTGAGAAACCAATGAAGTATAGATGGTGAAGTGTTAAGTCATGACTTTCCCTAAACTTAAAGTAAAAATGAACAAAATAAATACATAAAAATTTTTTAAAGTAATAAACAGATGCACCTCATTACATAATGGTAAGACAATTATAAGATGACTGTATCAATATTGTAAGATGGAAAGCAGACCAGAGCCCATTGAAGGATGAAACAGAGAAAGGAAAAGCACAGCCCAGAGTGAGCTGTGCCAAGATCTCTGTGGGGACGTGTGTGAAGGAAACCTGTTCCACCAGACCCTGGAGCAGTTGGACTGAGAAAGAGAGCAGGTGTGCTGGAGGGCACGAGGGAGGGACTCAAAGGAACAAACTGAATGTGAGTGAGTGGAGGGGACAGCAGCCTCCCTCTGTGCCCTCCATCCTGCTGCTGTGCTTGTGTGTGAGGAGCACAGTAGGCCAGTCCTACCAAGGCACTCAGTTCTCACTAAACTGGAATGAGCCACCTGGGAAGGCTGAGGATTTCAGTGTGAATAGCTGACAGAGTTCACCCATCTTCAAACTGGCATTAGACACAGGGAAGAAAAGGAGCAACTGAACTGCCCATTGCCTGCTCCTCCATCCTAATGAGAGGCCTGCCCATTCACATACACGCCCACATGTCCATAATGCCAGCCAACCCCACTCAAGACGACACCTTAGGCAAGAGGGGAGGGCGTGTGCAGACGATATAGGGGATCCACCCTGCTACCCAGCCCTTCATTCTTAATGGTAATCAAAATACAGAATAATGTTAGGCATTCACAAGTGTGCTTGATGGGATCTCTTCCTGCATGTTTTTCTATACATGGAAGCCCAAAATGATCAACTCTGATTATCAGAGGCATTTCTGCCTGGCTAAAGTAACAGGCATGGTGTCATAAAATCATTCCCAAAACAAACTGGGATAATAAAACACTGGTTTCCTGGTCACTGCTCTTTAAAAAAATCTAAGACTTAGTTTTAAAAATCCCTTATATTTTTTAAGATCTTTTCTATTAACAAATGCTTTAAGTTGAATTCTTTCAACTCTTCAAGAATAAAAAGACCAGCTGTAGTTATCCTACTGAATGAATGATGAAAGTAAAAAATTAGAATACAGAAGTTAGAAAGTCTATCAGTAAGAGAATGTCACCCGTGTTCCAGCAAATTTCCATGTTAATAGCAGGGTATTCAGCATAAATCCCTGTCCCAGGATACTGTGAACAATACCCAGACACTATGAGTGTTGACTATTCTTGGCTCACAGATGGTCCTTCCCCACAAAATTGACCTCTGTCACTGAGAATCACCATTGCATGCCCAATAGTATAAACCTCTATTCCAAGAAAAACCACTGCCAATAACTTTGGTTCTTTATTCTAACACATGATGTTAGTAGGCTAGCCCCCTTACCTCAAGGTGGGAGAGATCAGATCTGCAGTACAATTCATGCCCCAGAGCTCCCAAAAGGATCAGGCCAAATCAAGGTTACAGTTAAACAATATCCATGCTTAACCGCTCTCCATCTAAAATGCTTTCCTCAAAAAATTATGAGCAAAATAATTCCAATTCACACTCTCCTTTTAAGGAACTCAACCAACATGCTATTTCATTTAATTCTGAAAACAATTCTGAAATAAATATAATAATATAGCATAAGATCAAATTACCCATTATTAAAATAATAGATGTTTGAAGCAGCTCTACCCAGGCTCCTTCCTGAGTTCCAAGATGTCAGAGACATGCAAAAAGGTGGAGCTGAAATTGAAGCATCTTGATTATAGCTCAACTTTCTGCCTGTTATTATGGTTTAGGTGTGAGGTGTCCTCGAAAAGCTCCTGTGTTAATGCAGGAATAGTCAGAAGTTAAATAATATATGAGAGTTGTGATCTAATCATTCCATCATAATTTGAAAGGACTACTGTATTGGGTGGTAACTCTGGTTCACTGAAGCATGACTGGAGAAGGTGAATAACTGGGGGTGTGCCCTTGGGGATTGCATTTTGTCCTCCTGGTTCCCTTGGGCTCGCTCTCTCTCTCTCTCTCTCTCTCTCTCTCTCTCTCTCTCTCTCTCTCTCTCTGCCCTTCTGCCACGATTTTCTGCTTCATCTTGGGCCCAGAGCAATGGAGTTAGTCAAAGATGAACTGAACTTCTGAAACTGTGAGCCCAAAAATCTTTTCCTCCCTTAAGTTGTTCTTATTAGGTATATTTGTCACAGAAGAAAAAAAAAAAAAACCTGCCAAACACACTGCTCTTCCTTACTACCTTCCAAAGCTTTGTGAACAAAACTAAACATAAATCTAAATTCCACATTTCCAAGTTTCTCTGACCCACTAGACTATGTTACCAATGACAGGACTAACAAATACAACTTCAGTTTAACAGTAAATGGGATTTTCAATTGTTTTCTGTAATTCACCTTAATATCTATTACAAGATTTTAGTTTTGCCAGAACACAAATATTTTTACTGGATCTCTTTAAAGGGACAAAGAAAATCCATAGAGTTCTGGAGTCAAAGGAGCAACTTTCCTCACCAACATTTGCTAAAGGACTCAATACCATGTGGTCTTTGAAAGCTTATTCATGCAGGAGTTTACTCTCCAGGATGAAGTTCCTTAAGTCTGGGGCTTTTTAGACCCTTTCTCATGGATCCACTTCCAGATATTGAGAGTCACTGTGTTCTCCCAGCCCCGCTGTTGTGGGGAGCAACATGGACTCTCTCTGACATTTGATCTCTGCAACCATATGAGATTCTTGTTTTAACCAATCTCACTCTCTGACTGTAGTCCTCCCTCCTACCCATTAAATGTTCAGGAGTGGGGAGTGGAGATGAGATAGGAGAACATAACCAAAATAATTTGGGCTTAAAAACTTCCCAAAGTGAATTTTTTTTAATGACTCCTTTCTTCCCTTTGCATTTCTGTTTTGGGATTACACTCCTAATACAATGTTTATTACTCTTATTTCCCATCACATTTAGAACACAAAAGGCTTTGTGCTCTGTGGTCTATGGTCTACCTCAGGTTTCCTGAGACAGTAGGTTTCTGTGCAGCTGCAGGTGCCTGAGGAGCACTGTGTGCTCACTGCACAGAGGTAGGTGGCTGAGTCACTGAGCTGGGAGCCTCTGATGTTCAGGAAAACATGCTGGTTGGCTTTATCAAGTTGTGCTGTGAATCTTCCTTCACTTTTTTCACCATTGGAGTATATGGATATCAGCAACTCGGGGCCTTTCCCAGAATATTGTCTGTACCACCTGAAGTTCTGAGAAGCACTGTCACTGTAAGTGCAGTTGAGAGAGGCCTTGGCTTCCTCTGGAACACTGAGGGATGCAGGACTCTGCTCCACTTTCTCTTGGCTGCTCACCCCTGTGCAAAAAGACAGTGGTCCAAGAAGGTTGGTTGGGTAGTGGATACTCTCCAGAATTTAAATTACCCCTTTATGGCCACCCACCCTCCCCTAGTTAGAAGGTAAAAGCATTCAGGTTTCTACCCTTGGGCACAGAATAGATAACAACTTCACATATTGTTCTTTAAGTTCCCGCAGAAATGTCCAAACTCACAGCTCAACTGAAGCCACAGGATCAGTAGCAAAACACTCAAGGATTTCATCATTCTTTTTTCCTCCGGTTCACTGAGGAATCAGATCTTAAACCCTAAAGAAAGAGAGTGGAAGGTCTCATTTGTCGTTTCTAATTCTTCTACTTCAGAAAACATAAAAAGAATCTGTTCTTCCAATTAGAAAAAAGAGGTGCTTTTGCCTTCCCTGCAACACCAACAAGCCCTTCCCCATCCCCCTCAACCCCCACCACCACACACACACAGGGAAGCACCTGACAGCTTTCCTAGAGGTCCCTGAGAAGACACTGCCATCTTGTGGACTCATGATAGTCACCTTTCTTAACTGTTAACTATTAAAAGCAAAATTCTGCCACTTGAGTTATATTAAAAATTTAAGAAACGTATGTTCCAAGTAGATGGGGGAGGGGGGCATGTATATGTGTATGTATTTTATTTCCAAAGGCCATCTTTTCTGATTAGGAGCAATTATTTCAAATGGCTATTTTTCTGCACTGAAAAATCATTCATAACAATTCTATTACAGAAATCTGTGTGAGAATCTTGCAATTCAAGCAGCATTTCATATTTCATAACTCAAATTGAGGCACCCCCATACCACTCCCTCATCTCTAATTTTTAAGGTTATTTGTAATTCACCAGGATCCTTTTCAAACAGAATGGCTTAAAATCTGGCCAAAACAAGCGTAATTTCAGCTCTCAGCCTGGTCAATATTTTCTAACAAGGTCAGAAACTGGAGGAGCTTAGAAGATTTTATCCATTTAACACCAATGACACGCTTGTGTCCAAACAGTGCTCACTTGGGTTCACGCAGGAGGGATGGGGCTGCCTTCAACACCTAGACGTTAAATAAAACCCAATGTCACCTGTTCGTTTGTCTAATTTCTCTTATTCTCTGGGCTTAAATAAAGTCCTGATATCTAGGGGTTGACCTTTGAAAGTTCTGGAACAGAGCTCTCTCCCCTTTTGCATCTGCATCCTAACCTAACTACCCAGCCATATCTATCAGAGGATATCTAAGCCAGAAGCCCAGCTGGGTCTACAGAGAGACAAGCACATACAGTTCACATTCCTCCTTTGTCCTGCAGTCTGCTTCATTTGGTGACTGAAGCTGGTGGCTGGACAGCAGCAAAGCAGCAGACCCTTCTTTACTCAAGAGCCACATAACCAGCATCCACCAACCGTGGCCTGGTCAGACCCTTCCCTTCCCCACCAGCTGCACAGGAATCAGAACGAGAGGGAAGAAACCAGTATCAAAGTCTTTTTCTTCAAAAATAATAATAGCACTACTTAGTAAAGATGAAACAAAAGTAGGAATGATAGGAGCACAAAATGGCAGCCACCTCAGCCTTAAAAATGTTTGAAAATGAAACATAAGGCCTAGAAATCAGACCTGAGCCCGAGTACAGTCTTTTAAGAAATGCACCCCTTTTTAAAGATCTGTACCAAAATAATATAAATGGGTTAATACATGTAACGTGGTGGTAAATCCAAGAGCCACTTCAGAGCTGGCAAGATGACAGAATTCATCTAGCATCAGTGTTATCCTGCAAATGCCTCTGTGCTTAATGATGTCTAAAAGAGATGTGCAAATACTTTGGGTACCTTTTTGGCAATCAGTCAAAAAGGAAAACTACAGTTCTTTCCCTCATTTGTTAAGCAGTCTTTATTTTCTATAGCAGTAAATTTTGTAAATGTGTTTTGTGAACCACAAAATGCTGAAAAACTATTTCCCCTCCACAGGCAATTCATAAATTAAGATAAAACCTACTACAAATCCTACTAATTTGGAGTTCATTTGAAATATGTAAGTTGCACTAGTGAAAAAAACAAGAATGAAAGTAAGAAACAGCTGAAGACATCTGTGGGATATTATCACATGTACCAACATAAGTATTTAAGTTATATAGGAATAAAGAAAAAAAATGCTGACTTTCTATTTATCTATGCAGTTACCTTTACAGTTGTTCATGATTTCGCTATGGTTCCAAGCTTCCAAGCTACTTCCTTGTGCTCTTTCATCTCAGCCTTGGAAAACTCTCTTTAGAATTTCTTTTTTTTTTTTTATTTATTTCTACCCAGTTGTTCTTTATTCTGTGCATATGGTTTTTTACATGCTCTGGTAATACTCTATATACAAATTCCTTTTGGAATTTCTTTTGACTTAACTCTGACATTTTCCATATGATTCTAAATACTTCACAAGCAGGATTAATAAGGATAAACTACCCCATGGTGGGAGATGCGCCACAATTTATTTTATTCTTCCCCTATTGCTAAACATTAAGATTGGCTTCAAATTTTAGCAATTAATTCCGTAAACATTCCCCTGCCATTAATGTTTTACCCTGCGTTTAGGATTTAGTCACAGAGGTATGATTACCAGTTTAAAAGGAAGCCCTGGAGATTTAAAATTTTTCTTACTTCTAAACTCAGAACTCCTTACTTCTACTCTATTTTGGCTATAAAAACATTGAAAAGACTGAAAGGGGGTCAGTGTAGACCACAGGCCAGATCCCCCAGTCCAGTTCACAGTGCTGAGACCTTTGAAAGGATACAGAGGGGCCCAAAGTGCAAGGATTCTCACATTTGATAGGTAACTTCAAAGGATGATTTTGCCAAAATAATTACTTCCAGTTTGTAGAAATGAAGACAGAAAGATCATTAGAGACTCAGCTCTTCAAGATAATTGTAAAATCCTCAAAGACTTGCAGATCATGCAGTCTATATAAAGAAATGAATTGGGCTAAATGGGTTTGCAAGAACCTGGAGAACTTGTGCCCCATTTAAGGTTAAGAAATCACTGTTCGGGTGGGAGGGGTTAGCATTAGGGTTAGGGTTAGGGTTAGGTTTAGTGTTAGGGTTAAGGAGGGTGGTAAGAATGGAGGAAGGAAGGACTGTATAGAGGGGAAAGAAGGGTGGGAGGGGTGGGGGGAAGGGAAAAAAAAAGAAATCACTGTTCACTCTCAGATAAACTTATCAGATTTTACAGGATACCCAATTCAATATAAATTTTAGATAAACAAGTCTTTTTTTCTTGTTTTTTATTTATTTTTATTGTAAACAAATGGGATACATGTTGATTCTCTGTTTGTACACGGAGTAAAGGCATACCATTTGTATAATCATACATTTACATAGGGTAATGTTGTTTGATTCATTCTGTTATTTTTTTTCCCTACCCTCCCACCCCTCCCACCCCTCTTTTCCCTCTATACAGTCCCTCCTTCCTCCATTCTTGCCCCCCTCCCACCCCCCATTATGTGTCATCATCTGCTTATCTGGGAGATCATTCTTCCTTTGGTTTTTTGAGATTGGCTTATCTCACTTAGCATGATATTCTTCAGTTTCATCCATTTGCCTGCAAATGCCATAATTTTATTATTCTTTATGGCTGAGTAATATTCCATTGTATATATATATACCACAGTTTCTTTATCCATTCATCAATTGAAGGGCATCTAGGTTGGTTCCACAATCTGGCTATTGTGAATTGAGCAGCTATGAACATTGATGTGGCTGCATCTTTGTAGTATTCTGCTTTTAAGTCCTTTGGGTATAGGCCAAGGAGTGGGATAACTGGGTCAAATGGTGGTTCCATTTCAAGATTTCTGAGGAATCTCCATACTGCTTTCCAGATTGGCTGCACTAATTTGCAACCCCACCAGCAATGAATAGAGGACATGGACACAAACCCAAATAAATACAATTTTCTCATACTAGACAAAGGAGCCAAAAATATGCAATGGAGAAAAGATAGCCTCTTCAACAAATAGTGCTGGGAAATCCATATGCAGGAGAACAAAACTAAACCCATATCTCTCAACCTGCACAAAAATCAACTCAAAATGGATCAAGGACCTCAGAATCAGACCAGAGACCCTTCATCTTACAGAAGAAAAAGGAAGTCCAAATCTTCAACATGTCAGCCCAGGATCAGACTTCCTTAACAGGACCCCCATAGCACAAGAAATAAAAGCAAGAATCAATAACTGGAATAGATTCAAAATAAAAAGCTTTCTCTCAGCAAAGGAAACTATCAGTAATGTGAAGAGAGAGCCTACAGAGTGGGAGAATATCTTTGCCACACATACTTCAGATAGACCACTAACCTCCAGAATCTATAAAGAACTCAAAAAAACTCTACACCAAGAATACAAATAATCCAATCAACAAATGGGCTAAGGAAATGAACAGACACTTCACAGAAGAAGATGATCTACAAGCAATCAATAGACATATGAAAAAAATGTTCAACATCTCTAGTAATAAGAGAAATGCAAATCAAAACTACCCTAAGATTCCATCTCACCCCAATTAGAATGGCGATTATCAAGAACACAAGCAACAATAGGTGTTGGCGAGGATGTGGGGAAAAAGGTACACTCTTTAGAATTTCTTGCAGGGAAGATTTGCAAACCCCAGGTCTTGTACATCTTGGAATATATCAATTTCTTCCTTATTTTTGAAAATTAGTTTTGTCAGATGTATAACCAATGGTGGACATTTTTTCTTTCAGCTATCTCTTCCCACTGCTTCTGGTTTATTTACATGATATCTCACATGATATCGACTATCAGTTTTGTTAAGGATCCCCAGCATGTGATTAGTGACTTCTGTCTTTTGACTTTCGAGATTCTCAATTTGTCTTTGTTTTCAACAGTTCAGTTATAATATGCCTCAGTGGGGATTTCTTTGCCATCATTCTCTCAGTACATGTTGAACTTATTGGATGTGTAAATTCATGTATCCCATCAAATTTGGGGAACTTTTGGTCTTTATTTCTTCACTTTTTCTTCCTTCCCCTTAACTTCTCAGATTCCTGTTATACTTATGTCTGTACAATGTGTCTTACAGGTGTCACAGGTTATTTTTTTTCACTTTTATTTCTCTGTTCCTTAAACAGTTTAATTTCAATTGATCTGTGTCCTAGTTTGAGGATTTTCTTTTGTGCTCATATACGGTATTAAGTCCCTCTATTGAAATTGATTTCAAAATAATTTCCTCTGTATAGCTGTTTCTCTGCCCTGATAGAGTGCTGGGTTATCTGGAATACAGACAAGTCATTTTCATTTGTTCTTCAAGGAGCCACCGGACAAATCAAAGTAGTTGAAAACTTTTCTTTGATAACAAGGCCCAGTCTGTTGCCAACAGTACCAGAAACCAACATCAGAAATGTGTGTTGACATTTAAAGGCTATCTTGGAGGCAGTGATGGGAAAACATGACAAAGGTAAGTTAAAACGCCACAAAGTTTTCCCAACATGATTCTGTTATTTTTTTCCGGATTGTTTTCTTGGTTGCTAGAAACTTTATATGGTGTTTGGCTAGAGTAGACTAGTTACTGTCTTAAAGTTTTCTGTATTATGAGACTATCCCTTTTGGGGGCCTTTTGCTATAGAGAGAATTTTCTTGGAGATTATTTGTACCCACAGGTCATTTCCAGGTTACTGACTTCTGCAGGATCCAACTGGGTTATATGAAGTCAAAGAAAACTCATGGACCTCACCAGTCTATCATTCCTCAGGTCCTAGGCTCCTCAGTGTGTCTCACTTCCTCCTTTCATATTTTTGAGTCTTCTTATGCTTTATTTTTACAAAATATCCAGGACTTTTAGCTGTATATAACAGGAAGAATAAAATAAAGTATATCTACTGCAACTTTCCAAAAGTGGAAGGCATTATGGCTCTTTCCTTCTTTTATCTGCAACCTGGGGCCAATGTGATTGCTACATCCTCCTTCTAGCAATCTGGTCAGAATGGTCTTAAAACTGAATTCTTGTTGAGCCTGGATTCACCTGTTTGGTGAACATGATCCTAGACCAAAAGGCTAACTACCATTTATTTGAGTTCACTCCACTTGAGTTCCTGTACAGTATCCCAAGAGAGCCAGATAAAGACTACCATGGGTTTCTGTATATTTCTTGAAAATACCCTTGTAACGATTGCTCTTTTTCCTTCTAGACAATAGGCTTGTATGTGACTAGGAAATTACTGTTAAAAAAAAAAACAAAACAAAAAGAACACACTGATCTTGTTCTGCTAAAGAAAAATAAACTACCCTGTCATCCGGCAAGGAAAACCCTAGACCCTCCGAGATGGAGAGGAGCGGGAGATTAATACTTTCTTTGCTAAAGCAAGCACCACAACCTAGCACAGTAATGACATGATTTGCTGGGGTGAAGCAGCAGTTGCAGCTAGAAATCTGACCTGCTGCTAGGTGGTCATTCCCTTTCACATTCCATGAAAACTGAAAACTTATATGAAGGTGACCTATCCTAAGTTAGTCTACTACATCAAGGGCAATTTCCCAGCCTGAAGGTGCATTCCCATACTGTATAATCACAAGAATCAACACATTTTCTTCATCTAACCAATACAAATACATGTTGATATATTTTGCTGATGATGTCTCAGCAATACTGGTTAGTCCATGAATGCCTACAGAGGTTTCATATACTCAATTACACTGCTCCTATAGTTTAACCAAGCTTAACAATGAATCCCAAATAGGATTAACCTGTCTTAATATTTTACACTTATTATTGGGGAAAGGGGGGCCATAGAAAATCTCTCTATTGGGAATGATGATTGGATTTTGGTCTCTTTTTTGATGATGAAACCAAAGACTGGCCCATCAGTCCAAATTTCCATGTCTGGCTCATAATGGATTAACATTATATTATATAATGTATTGAAATTATATCCTTGTTGTCTAAATTCTGGAATTTATTCAAAGTTAGCTGAATCTGGAATCTTAGGAGACCTGAGTGTGGTTAACACTACAGATGGGTTTCATCCTGACACTTAGACTTCTGCTCAAGTAGCTTTAATTAAATGCTGTTTGAGATAAATTGAATGTAATTAGTCTCAGCCTGTGAGTCAGATTAAGCACAGTGGCATGCACATGAGAAAAATTCTAGACCCTAATTCAACATTGGACCAGGTATGAATATTGTTAAAAGATAGTCCACCACAAGTCTTTTATGCCCATATATGTCCTACTAGTGTACCAGTGATGTAAGACTGTGACCACACTACCTAGACCATTGCTCAAAATTATGCTTGCAGCAAAAAACCTTAAGGACTGAGGTAGTATCTCCCTCTGAGTCAAAAAGCAAACTTACTTACTGCTTGCTACTAAAGCAGAAAATTCTCCAAGCTCAGAGTTCCTCAGCTGTAACACAACATCACTGTGTGCATAAGTCCAGCTGCACCCATTGTATCCCCTCTTTGGGACATAAGGAAAAGGGAAAGGAAACTGAAGCAGCTGCACCAATAAAGTCCTTTATCTCTGACCTAGTAGTCTTGTGTCTTTATTGACAATGAAGCAACAAAGTTATTAGTTTGAAGAAAAGTAAAATACAGTATGTGACAGCCAGCCCCCTCTCTACTCTAGCAAAGATATGAATTACTTTTAAGAAAGATCAGTTTTTCAAAACTGGCCTAAAATGGACCTGTTTTGAAGGTCCACTTATGAAACTTCTTAGGGGAATTAAACATCACTTCTAAGAACATGTATGAATGATTTTCTGATATCCTTTATGAAATAAAGACTCCTGTGAAATTAATGCTACATACTCAGATTACTATTAAACTCGTGAGGAGTTTAATTGCCAGTACAATTGATAGCATAATTATTAACCAGTTCATTGACACAATAATGATCTTTAACCATATCCTTTTAAAGTCTGATCTTCTATAAATTGTCTACTGAGGCTAATTATTTGTTTTTCCCCACTGAGAAGATTTTTAGCTAGCAGTAATTTGAAATAAAACTTCAATTGGTGCTCATGATTATTGGACTTGAAAGTTACTTTTGTACTTTCCCATGTCTTATAATTATATCTTTTTCTCTTTGACATTTCCCCATGGGCTAACTAGGCTTAGAGTTGACTCAACCCTTCTGATTACTACTGGGCAATAGTAGTAATGACTATTATGGGCCATTCACTAATCTAGAAGCTAAGGAAAAAGCAGTGAATTTATCAAACCATACCCGGAACCTCACGAAGCTTGTATTCTAATTGGAAGCATAAGGAATCAGTACATTGCCACATAAATCAATATAACTGCATGCTATGATTTTTACCATAAGGAAAATAACCAGTGTGCAGCAATAGTAGAGGGTACAGATGGTTACTTTAGTCAGGAAGAGCAGCAGAAATCAAAGGATTTCTCTACACTTATGATATTTGAACTGAGATCTGTAGGATGAAAATAAGTCAGGTTCACCAAGACTTGGGGGAGGAGCATTTCAGAAAGACAAAAGAGTGTAACTTAATGTGTTGGAAAGCATGTGGCAAGTTCAGAAAACTGAAGGAGAACCGTATTACCGCTTCACAATAGAGCCAAGAATGGAGAGATAAGGACTAAGATTGAAAGATCAGGTCAAGTTCAAATTATGTAGAATCTCATATATCACAGTTTGAACTGCATTTTATTCTAGGAGCAACAGAAAATCATTGAAGCACACCAGTGAAGTATGGGTAGCTTTTGATTTATGCTCTAAAAAGATCACTCTGGCAACCCATCAGATTGGTGCTTCGCCAAGTTTTACGTGATGGAAGCTCCTGGGGGAACTTATTAGCTGGAAAACTCTAGTTCCACAGACCTGAGGGATCCTGAGAGTTTGTACAAGTCCAGATACTGCTCTTCCTCACTCTAAGGAGCAAAGACATGTGCAATAGATGCCTTGAGAGAGACAGGGCACGGTGAGAAGGTAACCTGGAACAAAACAATGCTTTTAAGACATATTTAAAATAAAACTACTGTATGAAAGGATACTTTTTGTATGTGATGAACTCTGATGGTTTTTAATCCAGTTTTACTTGTGTTTTAGAAGCAAAATGTGTAACTTCACAGGTTAATAGGAAATGAAACTAAAATGTGTGAAAATATTTATTTAACAAAGTTGCTACTTTAATATCATTCCTAATTTGTAAAGTACTGGGAAATCCACATCATCATGTACTACTGTTGAAAACAGTTTGGTGAAAAATATCTTCATGGAAATTAGACATCCCATGTCATATGTTTTTCCCTTATTTAAGCAATTCTATTTCCATTAAAATGACAATATAATGATGTAAATTGAAATATTGTCTATAATACTAAATAGAAACAGTATTAAAAAGTGATTACAATTTTAAATACATCTATATAAAGAAAGTAGCCAGTTATTTAAAACTTCAATTATTTAAAATTGGTTTCCTGGCATAGAAATACCTAAATATAATGCAAAGAGAAAAGAGTAAGTTAATAAATACAGAAAACATAAAATGGATCTGTCATAGAAATTTTAAACTATTTATGTGTATCCAAAAATTAAACTATTATTTGTTATTAAGCTTTTGCTGTTCCCTTTTTTCTTCTACAATATTATCGAGCAGTTACCATTCATTGAAAGCATCCCTTCTACAAGAAAAATTAGAAAATTCCTTTTTATCCTTTCCCATGCAGAAATATGTTAAGTGAGCTTCTAATTATGAATCTAGTTTTTGGCACTGTAGTGCAGCATATTGATGATATATATGAGCCTTAATCCATTAAACTTTCTTGGTTTTATAATAGAATTTACTTTAAATTCTACCAGAAACAAAAAATTATCATTTCTTGACCAGGAGAGAAAAAAAAAAAAAAAAAAACAGGAAAGTCATTATAGTCAGTTCAAATATTTGTATGGGATTAGGCCAATGTGAAATAAAGATTGACTCGGGCATGATTATGGTGAAATAATATAATTAATTTCAAGAAAGTGGAAGGTTAAGGTTTAATCCATTCTTATGTTTTCCTGTTATTTCTTAACTTACCTTAATTACATCATCCCATCTTAATCCAGGAATAATTATCATTAGTTGAAAAATTATTTTCTAGTAACAATTTGATCATTGAATTAAATTAATATGATTTAATTCAGTTCTTACAACCAGGTGGTCAGCTACATGTTATTAAAAATGATGAAGTGTAGGTGCTCTAAGTTTAAGAAACTCTATCCATGGTTACATCATTTAGTAAGTGACAGATATAAACTTCGATGCCTATGACTTTTCATCACTATATGAAACTTGCCAGTCACTAAAGTACCCAAAGCAAAAGCCTGTGTTGGAACACAAACCACACAGGACATTCCTGCAAAGGAAATCGAACACTATAAACAAAGCAAGAGCCAAGACTCGTGAGGGAAGCTCTTTTGTGTTTGCATTTGTCTCCTGTTTTTTACTCCTTATATCTAAAAAATCACCAGTCTTACTTTTATTTAATAAATAATTATCTAATGAATAAATTCCATGTGTATCTGTCCTTCAAGATCTAATTATAATTTGTTTCTTCGTAAGCTTCCATTATCTTTTTATGCCACAATAATCTTCTGAGAATACTTTTAAAATTTGCTTATTCTACATACTTTGTTCCACGTACTTGGAATGCTACCTATTGGTTAAATTCTTATTCCTCAATTTATCTTGTTCCTCAATTTACAAAGTTACTGTGATAGTTTTATTCTGGGTAAAGCCAATCAATATTCTACACAGTTTATCAGTAGAATCAAAGTTCCTAATGCAGTACATTGTGCATGTGAGGCCTTCATAATCATTCTTTTTATATTTATCTGCTAAATGATTAACCAAGAGAAGAATAACTTGTGCTCCCTGAATACAACTTCTCAATTTCTTAATATTACAGAAACTTTCATAATAGTTGTTTTTATCAAATAATGTTTCCAGAGCACTGATATGGACCAGGTTTCCACATGTATTAATTTATTTAATCCCCTACAACTGGGAGTTAAAAAATTAGTAACTTGATTGACCAAGGTCCCAATGACAAAGGTTTTTGAGGTCAAATTTGAACACAGGCAATCTGGCTCCTGAGTCCTTACTTTTAGCTATTGACTCTATACTTCTCATTTTTGATCCGTAATCAATAATCACATGACAAGTGATGGTGTTCCCTTTATGTGAACTGAAATGTTCCATGTATCGATGAATTTGTGAAAAGATGACTTATTTCTCATGATGTCACAGAGCAGACTCAGCAGCACAGCACTATTTTATTCAAAGATGTTATGGAAATGGGTGCAGAGAGGAAAGGTACAGACTGGACACACTTTGTCCTTGTCACCTCCGAGAAAGGAAGGCATGGGCTTCAAGGGAGAAAATACCTCAAAGAACTATAAGAAAAAGTCATGTTGAATTTTGATTATCTGAGTGCAGTGATTTCTGTCAGAAGAGACATAAATAATTCACCTTTTATGGACCCTCTCATTGCAATATAGTGAGCATAATGAAAAAACTCCAGAGGGTTCAGAGCCTCCATCTCACCAAGTTGTATCTTAATTCCTGATACTAAGGTAGGTGGAGGATCACAGTCTGGAATATCTGATTCTTCTTCCCAGTAAAAGCAAGAATGGATGTCCTGGTCTCCAGCATCAGTTTTACATCCCTTGAGATCATTCAGGTACTAGGTTACTGATGTACAAGCCAGAGACTGTGAGAAAATATTGGAAATGACATGTCTAATAAAGAAACTGTGTTGGTCAGTTTTTCATTGCTGTGACCAAAATACCTGAAAAGACCAACTCAGAGGAGGAAAAGTTTATTCTGGTTCAGTTTTAGAGACTTAGTCTATGGTCAGCCAAGTGAGATAGCACATCATGGAAGAAGCACTGGTGGAAGGAATCTGCTCAGAACAAGGTGACTGGAAAGCGCAGAGAGAAAAGGAGGAAGGGATCACGGGGAAGATTAACCCTTTCAGGGCATGCCCCCAGTGAGGCACCGCCTCCAGCCACACCCCATCTGCCTTGAGTTACCACTTAGCCCACTCAAAGAGGATGGACTGAATAGGTTACAGTTCTCATAATACAATCATTTTACCTCTGAACATCCCTGTATTAACAAAGGGGATTATGGGAGACACCTTATATCCAAACCAAAGAATCCAAAAAAAAAAGAAAGTTTGAAATTTAGCAATAAGAAAATCTCAACAATAAGAAAACAAATACTTAATACAAATGGACCAAAGATCTAAACAGACATTTTACCAATGAATATATACAAATAGCAAATAAGCATGTGAAAAGAAACTCCATTTCATGTCATCATGGAAATGCAAATTAAAACAATAACATACCACCAATACACCTATTCGAATGGCCAACATGAAGAACACACACCACTAAATGCTGATGAGGACATGCTGATGGGAATGCAAAAGGGTACCTTCCACTAATTTGGCAGCTTCTTACATACTCTTTTCATATGATCCAGCAATCAAGCTCCTTGGTATTTACCCAAAGTACTTGAAAACATCTGCCCAGATTCCAACATACCCACATCCCAACAATTTTTAATTACCAAAATTTGGAAGCAGCCACTAATGACTTTCTGGAGATGAATGGCTAAATAAACTATGATATATCCAGAAAATGATATATTATTCAGTGATAAAAAGAAATGTGCTATCAAGACATGGAGAAAATTAAACACGTTATGAAGTGAAACCAGTCAATTGGAAAAAGATTGTATACTTCATGATTACCATTAAATGACAATCTGGAAAAGACAAACCATGGAGACAGTATAAAGGTCCGTGGTTGCCAAGGTATGGGTGAGAATGGAATCGATAGGTAGAGCAGTGCTGTTATTCTATATGATACTCTAAATGGTAGGTGTATGTCACTATGCATTTGTCCAAGCCTATGTGATATAAAACAACACAGGTGACCATGCACTTTGGGTAATACTGATGTGTGAATTTAGGTTCATCATTTGTAACAAGTATACTACTCTGATGGAGGGTGTAATAATGGGGGAGGTGGGAGAGGGTTATCAGTATATGATAAATTTCTGTATCCTCCTCTTGATTTTCCTGTAATCCAGAACTACTCTAGAACTATTGTTTTTAAATAATATGGAGGGAGTTTGCTAATATGTGATGGGTGTAACAATAGTAGATGTGAAGAAAAAAGACAGTAACTTTTAAAAATGTTATTAAAAATAACAAAAAAGATAAATGGACGATACATAGAAAACATGCAAATTAATTTTAAAACATTAAAGGAAGCTCCATCAGGTTCAAAATTAAATGAATTATTTATATAAATAAAGAAAACCTAACTGATATTAAAAGCCAAAAAGTTTGGTAATACACATGCATTGGGGGAAACAGGTATTCTTCCCCATCACCACTGACAATGATATGAAAGTAAAACTTATCCAGGGGACAATTTTTTGACCACATGGCCTACTATAAGTATGTCCTTTCCTTTAACAATATTTTATAACCCTATATTTTAAAATTTTTTATTTGTTCTACTTGGTTATACAAGACAATAGAATGCATTTATACATTTTGATAGATCATACACAAATGGAATGTAATTTCTCATTTTTCTGATTGTACGTTTTGTAGGATCACATCAGTCATGCAGTCATATATGTACATGAGATAATAATGTCTGATTTACTCTACTATCATTCCTACTCCCATACCCCTTCTCCTCCATTCACTCCCCACTACTTAATATAAAGTAACTCTATTTTTCCCTATCTGCCCCCCTTATTGTGAACTAGCATCTGCATATCAGAGAAAATATTCTGCCTTTGGTTTTTGGGTTTGGCTTATTTTGCTTAGCATGATTCTCCAAATCCATCCATTTACCAGCAAATGCCATACTTCCATTCTACTTTAAAGCTGAGTAATATTCCATTGTATACATTTACCATATAAGAATACATTGAATTTATGTGTATTGATTTTATAACCTGCTATTTTGCCAAATTCACTTATGAGTTTTAGAAGTTTTTGGTGGAATTTTTTGGTGGAATTTTTTTTGCACTAATTTGCAACCCCACCAGCAATGTATGAGTGTACCTTTTTCCCCACATCCTCACCAACACCTATTGTTGCTTGTGTTCTTGATAATAGCCATTCTAATTGGGGTGAGATGAAATCGTAGGGTAGTTTTGATTTGCATTTCTTTTATTACTAGAGATGTTGAACATTTTTTTCATTTATCTGTTGACTTCTTGTAGATCTTCTCCTGTGAAGTGTCTGTTCATTTCCTTAGCCCATTTGTTGATTGGATTATTTGTATTCTTGGTGTAGAGTTTTTTGAGTTCTTTGTAGATTCTGGAAATTAGCTTCTATCTGAAGTTTAAGTGGCAAAGATATTCTCCCACTCTGTAGGCTCTCTCTTCACATTACTGATAGTTTCCTTTGCTGAGAGAAAAGAAATCTTTTTAGTTTGAATCTATCCCAGATATTGATTCTTGCTTTTATTTCTTGTGCTATAGGAGTCCTATTAAGGAAGTCTGATACTAAGCCAACAAGTTGAAGGTTTGGACCTACTTTTTCTTCTATAAGATGCAGGGTCTCTGGTCTGATTCCAAGGTCCTTGATCCATTGTGAGTTGAGTTTTGTGTGGGGTGAGAGATAGGGGTTTAATTTCATTCTGTTGCATATGGTTTTCCAGTTTTCCCAGCACCATTTGTTGAAGAGGCTATCTTTTCTCCATTGCATATTTTTGGCCCCCTTTTCTAGTATGAGAAAATTGTATTTATTTGGGTTTGTATCCATGTCCTCTATTCTGTACCATTGATCTACTTTCTATTTTGGTATCAATACCATGCCGTTTTTGTTACTATTGCTTTGTAGTAGAGTTGAAGTTCTGGTATTGCGATACCCACTGCTTCACTCTTTCTACAAAGGATTGCTTTAGGTACTCTGCTTTTCTTATTCTTCCAGATGAATTTCATGATTGCTTGCTCTATTTCTGTAAGGTACGTCATTGGGATTTTAATTGGAATTGCATTGAATCTGTATAGCGCTTTGGGTAGTATGGCCATTTTGACAATATTAATTCTGCCTATCCAAGAACATGGGAGATCTTTCCATCTTCTAAGGTTTTCTTTAATTTCTTTCTTTAGTGTTCTGTAGTTCTCACTGTAGAGGTCTTTCACCTCTTTTGTGAGATTGATTCCCAAGTATTTTATTTTTTTCGAGGCTATTGTGAATGGGGTAGTTTTCCTAATTATTCTTTCCAAAGATTCATCACTTATGTATAAAAATGCATTAGATTTATGTGCATTCATCTTATATCCCGCTACTTTACTGAATTCACTTATGAGATCTAAAAGTTTTCTGGTGGAATTTCCTGGTTCCTCTAAGTATATAATCATATCATCAGCAAATAGGGATAGTTTGAGTTCTTCTTTTCCTATTTGTATCCCTTTAATTTCTTTGGTCTGTCTAATTGCTCTGGCTAGAGTTTCAAGGACGATATTGAATAGAAGTGGTGAAAGAGGGCATCCCTGCCTTGTTCCAGTTTTTAGGGGGAATGCTTTCAGTTTTTCACCATTTAGAATGATATTAGCCATGGGCTTAGCATAGATGGCCTTTACAATGTTAAGGAATGTTCCCACTATCCCTATTTTTCCTAGTGTTTTGAGCATGAAGGGGTGCTGTATTTTATCAAATGCTTTTTCTGCATCTATCAAAATAATCATGTGATTCTTGACTTTAAGTCTATTGATATGGTGAATGACATTTATTGATTTCCTGATGTTGAACCAACCTTGCAGCCCTGGGATGAAACCCACTTGATCATGGTGCACTAGCTTTTTAATATGTTTTTGTATGAGATTTGCTAAAATTTTGTTGAGAATTTTTGCATCGATGTTCATTAAGGATATTGGTCTGAAATTTTCTTTCCTCGATGTGTCTCTGTCTGGTTTAGGTATCAGGGTAATATTGGCTTCATAGAATGAGTTTGGGAGGGTTCCCTCCTCTTCTATTTTATGGAATACTTTGAGAAGTATTGGAATGAGCTCTTCTTTAAAGGTTTTGTAGAACTGGGCTGAGAACCCTTCTGGTCCCGGACTTTTCTTTGTTGGTAGGCTTTTGATGAACTCTCCTATTTCATTACTTGAAATTGATTTATTTAAGTTGTGTATGTCCTCCTCGTTTAGTTTAGGTAATTCATATGTCTCTATAAACTTGTTGATGTCTTCGAGGTTTTCTGTTTTGTTGGAATATAGATTTTCAAAATAGCTTCTAATTATGTTTTGTATTTCAGTCATGTCTGTTGTGATATTTCCTTGTTCATTCCGAATTTTAGTAATTTGAGTTTTCTCCCTCTTTCTCTTTGTTAGTGTGGCTAAGGGTTTATCAATTTTGTTTATTTTTTCAAAGAACCAACTATTTATTTTGTTAATTTTTCCCATTGTTTCTTTTGTTTCAATTTCATTGATTTCAGCTCTGATTTTAACTATTTCCTGTCTTCTACTACTTTTAGTGTTAGTCTGCTCTTCTTTTTCCAGGGCTTTGAGCTGTAGTGTTAAGTCGTTTATTTGTTGATTTCTACTTCTTTTGTTGAATGCACCCCATGAAATAAATCTTGCTTTAAGTACTGCTTTCATAGTGTCCCAGAGATTTTGATATGATGTTTCTTTGTTCTCGTTTACCTCTAAGAATTTTTTAATTTCCTTCCTAATATCTTCTGTTATCCATTCATCATATAATAGCATATTGTTTAATCTCCAGGTGTTGGAGTAGTTTCTGTTTTTTACTCTTTCATTAATTTGTAACTTCAATCCATTATGATCTGATAGAATACAAGGTAGTGTCTCTATCTTCTTGTATTTGCTGACATTAGCTTTGTGGCATAATACATGGTCTATTTTAGAGAAGGATCCATGTGCTGCTGAGAAGAAAGTGTATTCGCTCTTGGTTGGATGGTATATTCTATAAATGTCTGTTAAGTCTAAATTATTGATTGTGTTATTGAGATCTATGGTTTCTCTGTTCAATTTTTGTTTGGAAGATCTGTCCAGTGGTGAAAGAGGCATGTTAAAATCACCTAGTATTATTGTGTTATGGTCTATTTGGTTTCTAAAATTGAGAAGGATTTGTTTAACATACATGGATGAGCCACTGTTTGGGGCATAGATGTTTATGATTGTTATATATTGCTGATTTATGCTTCCCTTAAGCAGTATGAAATGTCCTTCTTTATCCCTTCTGACTAACATTGGCTTGAAGTCCACATTATCTGAAATGAGGATGGATACTCCAGCTTTTTTGCTGAGCCCATGTGCATGGTATGTTTTTCCCCATCCTTTCACCTTTAGTCTATGGGTATCTCTTTCTATGAGGTGAGTCTCTTGCAGGCAACATATTGTTGGATCTGCCAGTCTATGTCTTTTGATTGATGAATTCAGGCCATTAACATTCAGGGTTATTATTGAGATATGATTTGTATTCCCGGTCATTTGGTTCATATTTAAAATTTTATTTATTTATTTATTTATTTTTTGACACATCTTGGTTCCTCCTTTATTTGACAGTTCCTTTAGGATATTTCCTCCCTTTGCTGATTTGCTTCTTTGTTTTTTATCTCTTCCTCATGAAATATTTTGCTGAGAATGTTCTGTAATGCTGGCTTTCTTTTTGTAAATTCTTTTAGCTTTTGTTTATCATGGAAAGATTTTATTTCATCGTCAAATTTGAGGGTTAGTTTTGCTGGGTATAAGCTTCTTGGTTGGCATCCATTTTCTTTCAGAGCTTGAAAAATGTTGTTCCAGGCCCTTCTAGCTTTTAGGGTCTGGATTGAAAAATCTGCTGATATCCGTATTGGTTTCCCCCTGAATGTAATTTGGTTCTTTTCTCTCACAGCCTTTAAAATTCTGTCTTTATTTTGTATGTTCGGTATTTTCATTATAATGTGCCTTGGTGTGGGTCTGTTGTAATTTTGTGTATTTGGAGTCCTATAAGCCTCTTGGACTTGATTTTCCATTTCATTCTTCAGATTTGGGAAATTTTCTGATATTATTTCATCGAATAGATTGTTCATTCCTTTGATTTGTTTCTCTAAGCCTTCCTCAATCCCAATAATTCTCAAATTTGGCCTTTTCATGATATCCTATAGTTCTTGCAGATTCTGTTCATGATTTCTTACCATCTTCTCTGTTTGTTCAACTTTGTTTTCGAGGTTAAATATTTTGTCTTCAATGTCTGAAGTTCTGTCTTCCAGGTGTTCTCTCCTATTGGTTATGCTTTCTATGGAGTTCTTAATTTGGTTTATTGTTTCCTTCATTTCAAGGATTTCTGTTTGGTTTGTTTTCAATGTCTCTAACTCTTAATTGAAATGATCTTTTGCTTCCTGAATTTGCTCTGTTAACTGTCAATTGGTGCTATCATTCAATGCCTGCATTTGCTCTTTCATCTCATCATTCAATGCCTGCATTTGCTCTTTCATCTCATCCTTTGCTTCTCTGATCATTTTAATTATGTACATTCTGAACTCCCTTTCTGTCATTTCTTCTGCCATGCTGTCGTTGGATTCTATTGATGTAACATCTAGATTTGTTTGGGGCATTTTCTTCCCTTGTTTTCTCATATTGTTCAGGAATCAGTGGGTCATTAAGATATTGCAGATTTCCTCTATCGACTTATAATGTCCCTGAAGATTGCTAGTATATCCCCTCTTATCCTTCAGTAGCCAGAAGTCTTGGAGGAAGTTGATAATGCGGAGCTCCATGAAGAAGCTGCCTCTCTAGGGGTGGTGACCCTCAGGTGGCATATATTCCCTGCTAGTGGGCAGAGGTGCCTCCACTTGTTGACCAATGGTCATCCAACGGGGAACTAGGCTGTGGGCTGAGGCAAGGCCTGTTTGTGCCTGTGTCTCTGGTTTTACCGTCCCTGTGAGAAAACCTCTCCTGGCAGGGAAGACTCACTCGGTGGGGACGTCTCGCTGGTCAGTTGCCCTCCTAGAGGTTCCCCTCAATCTACAACTACCGCCTGGGCTGGGCTGTCTTCCTCTGCAACGTTCCCAGGGGCCCGGACCTACCTCCTGGGCCTGGGAGCCTCACCCTTCGCAGGCGAGTCTCCTTAGGCTGCCTCTCCCAGAGAATCTGCCCGCAGCCCTGGAAACTTCGCTCCGCCCCTAGGCGTGTCTCTGTGTGGCTCTTCCAGCAAGAAGCCACCTAGCTCCTGGGATCCTGCTCTGCACCTAATCGCCTAGCTATGCGGCCCCTCCTCTGAGCCACCACCTGGAGCCCCATACAATAGCTCCGATACCCAGAGACCCGCCACACACCTCCTCCTCCGGACAGCGGCCCGGTTTCCGACGCAGTCACTAGGAGCCCAAGCAACTCACTTCGCGTCTCCTCCTCCCGCCAACCGCCCGTAGCCCTAGGCAGTCACTCCAAGCCCAAGTGACCCACCCTGTTCCTCCTCCTCCTCCTCGGTGTAGCCCCCCGGGTGTTCAGGAGTGGTGGCTCCGAGACCAAGCGACCCACTGCGCTCCTCCTCTAGGCAGGCCACCGGTGTTCAGGAGCGGTCGCTTTGAGTACAATCAACTCACCACTCGCCTCCTCCTCTGGCAACCGCCTGGGGCTCTGATGCAGTCACTCCTAGACCAAGCAACCCACCGCGCTTCTCCTCTTCCTCCGGGTAACCCCCCGGTTTTCGGAAGCGGTCGTTCTGAGTCCAAACAGCTCGCCACACAGTTCCTCCTCTGGCAACCGCCTGTGGCTCTGATGCAGTCACTCTTGGACCAAGCGACCCGCCGCACTTCTCCTCTTCCTCTGGGCAGCCCCCCGGTGTTCAGAAGCGGTCTTTCTGCATCCAAACAGCTCACCACGCAGCTCCTCCTCAGGCAGCCGCCCGGAGCCCCAGTGGTTTCTCCGAGACCAAGCGCTGTGCTGAGCCGCCTCCTCTACGATGATCCCAGTTGTCTGTGTTTACTGCTCCAGTGGGGGGAGGGGTGTATCACCGAGCAACTCTACTTCACAAAGTTCCCTGCGTTCCGGGGCTACCGCCCCATCCGGGACGCCTCCCCAACGGGAGAGACTCACCCGACGGCCTTGAGCTGGTCCCAAGTCTCTCACTATCTCCTCTTTTGAATCCTGCATCCTGGAGCAACATGAAATGCAGCCGCCCTCTAGGCCGCCATCTTGAAACCAGCTCTCATTTTTGGTTTTTGACATGATTTGGTTTCTCCTTTATTTGGCTATTCCTTTAGGCTCATTCCTCCCGTTGCTGATTTGCATCGTTGTTTTTCATCTCTTCCTCATGGAATATTTTGCTGAGAATGTTCTGTAATGCTGGCTTTCTTTTTGTAAATTCCTTTAGCTTTTGTTTATCATGGAAGGATCTTAAAGTAAGATTTGCTGGGTATAAGATTCTTGGTTGGCATCCATTTTCTTTCAGGGCTTGGTTAATGTTGTTCCAGGCCCTTATAGCTTTTAGGGTCTGGATTGAAAAATCTGCTGATATTCTTATTGGTTTCCCGCTGTATGTAATTTGATTCTTTTCTCTCACGGCCTTTAAAATTCTGTCTTTATTTTGTATGTTAGGTATTTTCATAATAATGTGCCTTGGTGTGGGTTTGTTGTAATTTTGTACATTTGAAGTCCTATAAGCCTCTTGTATTTGGTTTTCCATTTCATTTTTCAGATTTGGGAAATTTTCTGATATTATTTCATTGAATAGATTGCTCATTCCTTTGGTTTGTTTCTCTAAGCCTTCCCCAATCCCAATAATTCTCAAATTTGGCCTTTTCATGATATCCCATAATTCTTGTAGATTCTATTCATGATTTCTTACCATCTTCTCTGTTTGGTCAACTTTGTTTTCAAGATTAAATATTTTGTCTTCAATGTCTGAGGTTCTGTCTTCCAGGTGTTCTATCCTATTGGTTATGCTTTCTATGGAGTATTTAACTTGGTTTATTGTCTCCTTCATTTCATGCAATTCTGTTTATTTGTTTTATTTTTTTCAGTATCTCTAACTCTTTATTGAAATTATCTCTTGCTTCCCATATTTGCTCTTTTAACTGTTGATTGGTGCGATCATTTAATGCCTGCATTTGCTCTTTCATCTCATCATTCAATGCCTGCATTTGCCCTTTCATCTCCTCATTTGCTTCCCTGATTGTTTTAATTATGTACATTCTGAACTCCCTTTCTGACATTTCTTCTGCTGTGCTGTCATTGGGTTTATTGATATAGTATCTAGGTTTGTTTGGGACATTTTCTTCTCTTGTTTTCTCATATTGGTCAGATGTCAGTGGGACTCTGAGATATTGCAGATTTCCTCTGTTGGCTTATAGTGTCCCTGTAGATTTCCAGTGTATCACCTCCCAGCCTTCAGTAGCCTGAAGTCTTGGAGGAACTTGATAATGCAGTTCTTCCGAAGAAAGCTGCCCCTAGCTCGCTACTGGTTCCAGGGCTTGGAGCTGGCTCTGTGCGGGAAGGCTCTCACTGGGGGGCCTGCTCCGAGAAGCTGGCCGTGTGGGAGGAGCCCACCGCCGGAGTGCACAGAACTACCTGGGAAGACTCTAGCTGCCCTGCCCTACTCTGATATGCTGCCCCATCCGTGCCTGCTGCCCATGCCAAGCTTCACCCAGTGGGGGAGACTCACCCCGTGGCTCTATTTTAGTCCGAGTATCTCAATGCCTCCCCTTCTTGAATCCTGGGTTCTGGAGCGACTGGAGATGCAGTCACCCTCTAGTCCACCATCTTGGATCGCCCTGTGGTAAGAACCTGTGACTGAAGGGGGCAGGGTCGCCTGGAGAAGTCTCTGACTGCCCTGCCGTGATCCCAGAGGCTGCCTGCAGGTCGGAGCTCTCCGTTGGCTCAGGGACTTGTGGCTGGCTCTGTGTAGAAAGGCTCTCACTGGGCGGTCTGCTCCGAGAAGCTAGCCTTGAAAGGTGCCTCCCACTGGAGGGGGCCGGGCTGCTTGGGGAAGTCCCTGGCTGCCCTGTCCTGGTCCCTGAAGCTGCTTGTGGTTTGGAGCTCCCCATGCTGGCTCCGGGACTTGGAGCTGGTTCTGTGCAGAAAGCTGTACACATTTTTAATAGCAAATATTTTGTCTTCATTGCCTGATGTTCTGTCTTCCAAATGATCTAGTCTGTTGATGATGCTTTCCATTGAATTTATAATTTAGTTTAATTGATTCCTTCATTTCAAGGATTCCTGCTTGGTTTTTCTTCACAATCTCTAATTCTTAAAGAAGTAATCTTTTACTTCCTGTATTTTCTTTTTTATTTCACTCTTTATACTACCCTTTACTTAACAGATCAGTTTAACTATATACATTCTAAACTCTTTCTTGGACATTTCTTCTACTGTGTTTTCAGTGGATTCTCTTATTGGGGCATCTTGATTTTGGGGGGACACTTTGTTCCCTGGTTTTTTCATGTTGCTTGTGTTTTCCCATCTAGTTGTATGGATCTGAGGCAGTACTGATTCTACCCTGTAGACCTCTATTGTTCCTGAAGATTTCCAGTATCCTACCTTTAAGAGGGAGACTAACATCAACAGTACCCAGTGCAAATAATACACAGTCTCAAATCTAAAAGCTCCCACCAAGGTGTCCACTTCCCTCTTTCTATAAACAGCAATAATGAGTTCAATCACTGTCCACAACATAAACAGAAAACTTGCCAGAAGGACTTACAAACTCAAATAGTGAACAAAGAGAGAACATAAATAGCGCAGGACATGATGTTCATGAGGGAGAAAGAGAGAAGCCAGAAGCAAAACTTTACAGGAAAAGTGGAAGAGGAACCAACAGAGATTGGCTGTCAGGTGGAGAAAAGTTAGAAAGGGAATCCAGGAAAACAGACAAGCAAAAGGAAGAATACATATAAAGAGAAAAAAATAAAAATATAAGGATACACAGCAGAACTGCAAAACACCATGCATATATCACCATCCTCAACAAACTGATGAACAAAAAACACCCTGTTCCAAATATGGTGGAGAGAGATTACAGAGAAGAAAAAATAAAATAAATCGCAGTGGAAAACTGAACAACTGTCTCTGCCAGCATCCAAAACCTTCTCAGCCCTGTCTCTGACTTCCCACAAGACTGCCTGGCCTAGACCAGCCCCAGCAGATTCAGTCACTATCCCACCATTCTGGGCCTCAGATGTCCTGGGTTCAGCCACGTTGCAGTCCCAAGATATCAGTGCCACTGGAATTTGGAGAGAGACCACCGGGGATGACCAACCCTGAGAAATAGTATCTAGATTTTGGCAACAGCACTTCCAGGAGGAAGACTCAAGGTGCAGCCAAACCTGCAGTTACCTGTACACTGAACCTCCAGGTCCTGGCTGGCATCCCCAGATAAGGGTGGCTGTGCCCCAAGATGGTGGTGGCAGCAAACCCGCTGGCACCCCACACCCCAGGCTCTGGCTGGTGTCTCAAAACGGATGAGGACACGTGCTACCAAACCTGGAGTCTCCCTGGCAGCAGACCTCTGGTGGTGGTAGAAGCAGTAGTAGTGGGGATGGGTGGCAGCAGGTGGTCAGCAACAGCAGTGGCGGCAGCGGTGTTTGTGGCTGCAGCTGCAGTGGCACCCAGCGAGAAGCCCTCCATTGACCTCCAGGGAGCAGCAGGGGCTTTGGCAACAGCAGTGTAGACGGCAGCCAAGCCCGGAGAAAAGACTCCCAGGCATTCCAGGCAGCATGGAGGGCAGCAGACCTCCAGGTGTCTGCAACGGCCTCAACAGTAGCAGGGGCACCCCGAGAAAACACCTCCAGGAACCTGCAGCAGCTGCGGCAGGGGTAGCTGTGCCCCGAGAGAAAACCTCCGGACAATGGCAGCAGCGCCTGGGACAGTAGCACCGGGAGAAAAGACTCCCGGGCATCCGCTGGCAGCAGCGTGGGCAGCAGCAACGTCAGGAGAAAACCCCTCCAGGTGTCTACAGCAAAGACCTCAGGGGCAGCTGCGCCCTGCCCCAGAAAAGACCCCTGGGCCACAGCAGTGGGGTCTGCAGCGGCAGTGGTGTCTTATATCCCCATGTTGAGTAATCAACTATTCTATTCATTTATTTTGATTTTTGTTTTGCTTACTTTTTAATGTGCCATTCCTCACTTCATCAGGTATTTCCAATTTTCTGGGAGTCGATCACTGTTTACTTTGCAGGTGTGGTGGACAATGTGGGTGGTCTGTTACTTTTATATTTCTTACAAGGTCCTTCATCGTCTCCTTTCCAAAGACCCTCAACACACACACACAGAGAGAGAGAGAGAGAGAGAGAGAGAGAGAGAGAGAGAGAGAGAGAGAGAGAGAGCACATCTTCCCCAGCGATTCAAGGGTGAGAGGGTAACTGGTGATTCTGATTCCTAAAACCTCCCGTGAGGTCCCAGGCTTCTCTAGGCCCAGGTTTCATCTTTTCCTGGTCTGCCCCAGAAGCTTTCATTTCTCCATATATTTCTCACCCTCAAGAATTTCATAGATATCACTGCCATTATCTCTTCTATATTTTATGAGAGTATGCCCTTTTCAGTTTCTTTACTGCGTTTTAATTGGTTTTCACAGTGTTATAAAAATATACGCAGACTTCCACTGTCCCTGCCAACTAGACCCATGCAGGCCTTGTTAGAAAACCAGCAGATCCAGGTAACCGACCCAGACTACTCTGCCCTTAGACATGCTTCAATCATGCTTCTCTTCCCTCCCTTTCTTCTGAACACCAGCCTGATTTACCAATGACTCCCCTCCTCTGCGTGATGAAAGCTGCTTTCTCTTGCCATATGGTTGTTTTGTGTGAGGTTGTGCTTCTCCTCCTTCCTTCTCCTCCCTTCTTTCTCTGGTAGGAATCCTGTATTTTTGTTTTCTGTTTCCTGGTTTTTTCCTTCCTTTCTTTCTTTCTTTTGGACTGTTGCCTTCCTATCACTCTGTTAGGAATATTTTGCAGATTCCACTCTCGGGCACATTTACCTCTCTAAGAATATAAGACACCTGGTGACTTGGAACAAGGTGTGGTGGCTGTACAGATGGAAGTTCAAGGAAGACAAGGTTCAGAGCAATGTCAGAATGAAGGCCACATGGGAGCCACGTTTCCCAAATCCTAGGCATCTTTGTGACACCTTAACTGCCGTGCTTCAAGGACTCCACATCACCCACTGATATTGTAGACGTTATTTGCCCCAAATAAAATTATTTTCCAACTTTGTGGGGGGAAAGGATGTAGAACTGGACTTGGTCTGCAAGGATGAGTACACAGACCACCTTCTTGTTTACATGATTTACCTTGAAATTACTCTGAGTCTGTGTAAGGAACAATCACTGCCAGTCTCTGTTGTCACTTCCATGAATGAAGAGCTGAGTTGGGGGATGTTCACTTCTTATTGGTCTGTTCTGAGAAACTGAGCAGCACACATCACAGACTGCTGAAACCATAGTGGATTCCAGAGGCAGACACTCAGCAGCCAGGTCTCTGGTTGCTGCTCAGAGTTTGCGCTCAGCTCCCCCTGCAGTTTCTGCCACTGTGTCATTCAGAGCACAGTAGTACACAGCCGAGTCTGACTCTTGGACGGAGGCTTTCTCCAAGTGGAAGGAAGTGGCTTCTTTCTTGTATGTGGCTTCAAAACCTTTGTTGCTGACCTTATCATTGGCCTTCATGGCTTTCAGTAGGAGCTGTGGACCTTCTCCAGGGTATTGAACATACCAGAACAGGTTAGGGTACCCAGCGGCCGAATAAGTGCAGTTTATAGTCAGGAAAGCCCCTTCTGACATGGTCACTTGACCTTCCGTCTGGGTCACTGATTCTCCATAGGTCCTTCCTAAGGGGGAAAAGAAAAAAGATCTGTGTCACCTTGGTGATAAAACTCTCAGATAAATTCATGGTTAAAGACTTGTTTACATAATTTTAAAAAGAAAGATTTTACTCACCAAATGTCAAGAGCATCACTGCCACTAAGCCCAGAAAAGCGTTCATCTTTAGAGTGTCGACTAAATAATGTTCTTGATTCTTAACATGAAGAATGTTGAAGTCATAGTGAAATGATGAGCCTAAAGCTGCAGTTCACACAGGAAGTGAGCTAGTGTTAGGGAGCTGCACTCCCTGGTGGGCAGGGACTGAACTGGGGAGAATGATTTCCTGGACTCCTTCCAGAAGTCAAAACTGTGTCCTCATCTCTGACCTCATTATTAAGCCCATATTAGTCTTCAGGTGGCCTTTGTAAATCTAGGGGATAACTATCATAATTTCTAAGGTCTTTTTGTTCTTTTTTGTTTTTTGAACTCTACCTGATG